>NW_024096639.1:1800000-2382500 GCF_016545835.1 Crotalus tigris | reverse complement strand
TCTAAGTCTCACAGGTTGTAAATATGCAAAGTGCATCTAAGGTCCTAATACAATTTATGCTCAGAACTACATTGCAGGATAAATAATTTTGATAGAAATGAAAGTGACACCTGGACCTGAATCATATATATTGTAAATATATTGATCCAATGGTGTAATACTTGTTAGTTTTATGAAAATGACCAAACTTCCTTTAATGCTACTTTTACTTTGCCCCAGATAAACACACATTTGACTTTATTATAATGTGGGGGCAAAGATGAAAGTAGGTTTATACATGGGTTTACTTATACTTGCAAATGCATCCATAAATACAGTGTCCTCTAAGTTTAGGATATGTCAGATGTTGAGAAAGCAAGTACGTGACAATATAAAAATCTAACAAATGTATAAGTACTTTGTGCAAATTCTTTGAAAGGTGTGTTTTGGAATACACAAAGCATTCCTCTTTTCATATAATCAAAGCAGCCACCTCTTTTTCTAGGAAGTTTGGAAGTTGCTCCCAGTTGTTTTTGCATGGCTTTGCAGAAATAATCAGTTCACTCTGCATTTTTCCCCAGCAAAGTGAAGTGGCTATGTATGAACATGGATGTGAAGACAGCCAGAAGAAGGTGAATGAATCTGGAAAAAAGAAGAGACTGCTTTAATAATTTGAGATGCATCGTTTCATGCAAGCTCCTTTACACTTTTGTGGGTGGGGGGAGATTTGAATAGTTCTAAAGTACACCACATTATAGATATTTGAGTATATATTACTCCAGGTATGTGTGTGGGAGATAGGAATGTCTCTTTCCCCTCAAGCTGCAATTGAGCATGCACAATTGACCTGTTTACATTTGTTATTCATAACATTTTTACCCCATTTTTCTTCCAAAGAATGTATGAAAAGCATATGCTTTTTCCAAGTGAAAAAGCAGCAAAGCTTCTTAGATAATTAATTTAGTCTTATTCTATTGTTAGATTATTGTTCCTGGAAAATAGAAAATGTGTCTTATAGAAACTATAGTTCTGGAATGCATGTACATTCAGAATAACAGGTGCCTGTATTTTCTACCTTTTGAGAGAAAACTCCTTTGCTGGGTTTATTTTCAGTACATCTTGACTAGAGAAACAGTTTGATGTAGAGATTAAAGCATCAAGCTAGAAACCAGAGGTTTCCTTAGGCACAGAACTGGGACCAGTCATAGCTTTCCTCAGAAATGACTGCAGTTAAGATGATGACAAAATATTTAATGCATTTTGATATGTTTTCTATCATAACAATGAGGTTTTTAGATATTCTTATTTATGACACTTGTTTAAGAACTTAAGAATCAAAGTTTACGAAGTCCATGTTGCAAAATTCAGATTATCATTAGCTCAGAAAACTCTGTGTGGTACCTTGTAGTCATCTAGGTCTAGTGTCATCTGGATTTTTCTTTAATAATAAAAAAATAAAAATAAAAAATCAGAAGGATGTTTCTAAAACAGGTGAGGAAACCATATTGTTCACTTTAGGAATCACACAGTAGCAAACTAGTTCAAGTTGCATCCAGAACAATATTATTGCCCTCTTCCATTGTTATCGCCAGAAGCTAATATTTAAGCTATGCTCCCCATAATTCTGAAAGCAGAAGTTAGCCATCAAGACTAGGAACCATGGATAGTGCTATTCTAAGTTGGAACCTAGGAACTAAGAGGTTCTCCAAATTTTGTAAATGTAGATTATATAGTTTAATCAATTCAATGCATCAGATTCTGCAAAACAATGTGTGAGAGTATTTTTGTATAGGTTTCATTTGTATTGCTACTTTAAATTATAATGAAGTTTTCAAGAAAATAGGTTCAAAAGTAGTTATGCTAAAGATGCATGGATCCAGCAAATGGACATCATTATCTCGACTGAAATCTAATGTGATTCACTTCAAATAATAGGATTAAGCTACTCAAATCCACAGAGTGAGGATTTCCTATATTACAATCAGTTCTATACTTTTCATTTAATTAATGTACTCTCCCACTGTTCCATGAACAAGCTAAATCGGTTAAAACAGAAATAAAGCATATAGTAATTAAAAACATATTATTAAACTAGTCAGGTACCCAGCTCAGCAAGAAGTAAGCCTGAAACTTCAAAGACCAGCCTGAACAAAAATGGTCTTGCCTGACTGTAGAAAAATAATAGAGTGAGAGCTTACTTGGTTTTTGTTAGCAAGCAATTCCAAAACTTGGAGCAGCTACCAAGAATACCTTTAGAAACAAATATAGCTAAAAGAATTTCACTAGTCATTGATTATAGGATTCATTTTTTCTTTTCCATTCCTTTGATTTTGAAGATCATAATGAATAGGGGGAACTTTGAAAAATCCCTTTGAGGCACAATCTCAGATTCTCCAATTACAATAAACCAATGCAAATTGACATGGACTCTAGGACCAATATTTATTATTCAGTTTTAAAAGCACATAATTTTAAGCACGTGAACAAAATATTATCAATTTAATGTCCTAGTTTCATACATAGGCCTGCAGAGTTCCTAAAAGTGATTGTTTATAAATTTAGAAATCCCAAATATTTACCAGAGGCAGATGTCCTGAATGTGTCCCAAGGACACATGTGGCTTCTGAAAGCTTTGGATGTGGCCCCCAAAGATACCCACCCAACATATTGAATGAGGCAAAAGGCAAAAATATTCAATCTATGATCAGTAAGGTCATATTAACTATATTAATTTTGATTAAATGAAAGATATAATTTTGTTCTTCCTTTTCATTTTTTAGAGTATAGTTCCTGGCATGACATTTAAAATATAGTATTATTCTTAGTCTGGGAAAAGTTATGCAGCCTTGCTTTTAATCGATTCAAGCTAAGGAAGGTTGTCGCATCTTGTAGATATTGAGTTTCATAAAATTAATGGTGCAAATGCAAGATACCTCTTTTTTTTGTACTGCCAATCAGTTCTGCTAGACTTTCTAAGTTTTAGTGTCATGAGAAAAGAATGAAGTTTTTTTTTGTTTACCAACAGTCTTCATATCAAGTTTTATGATAAAGATCTCCTCCATGTGATAAAGATCTCCTCTTCCATACAGCACAAGTCTATACATGTCTTTTCTAAAATAAGTCCCATTATGTTCAGTGGGACTTTTCCCCAGGAATATAAGATTGTAGCCGTGCTTGTCTTCACTGAATAAGAAGTCCTGCATATTCTTCCCATTGGCCCTTTTGGTTACCCTTCTTCACACTTATTCCAATTTTGTTTTATGTAGATGTGTTGTTATAAGAATCTGAAAAGAGATGTATGGCAAATTTTGCAGGACACCAAGTATCATAATAATATATATTTAGAGTGGTGTGAGGTGGGCAGGATTTGCTTTGTTGAGGTGTGTGGTTGATAAACTTTTTTTCCTTAATATGATTCATGTGGCACAAAGTATTTCTTCCAGCCCTTCTTTGGCACTTTACTATGTAGAGGCATGGGGTCATGTCATTTGACAACTTGTTTTGAGGGAACGCTTCTTACAAAACTTTATCAAAATGAAAGATCTTTTCAAAGAATTGCTCAGTCATATGATTTATCCACAGAAATGCAAAAGAAAAGAAAAGCATCAATTTTATTTTTTAAGTTGATAGAGTAAAGCAGAAATGATATACCCAAAAGCTGATTAAGCTACACCTGCTTAATATAATTTTCTTCATGTTAACTGTCTTTCTCTAAATTGCTACAATGAAAAGTAAATTGGGAATGCCTCATTATCACTGTACAAGTAACTCTTGATTATTACTTTAGTAATAAAGATATCCCAGAACTTATTTTGCCACATTTCCTTCTCCTAAATGGACCATATGAATATATATATATATATATATATATGTAATTATATATATATATATATATATATAATTACAGAATTGTCAGCACTACTTGGCCAGGTTTGAGGAGATCCTGAATATGTTTTCATGGCAGGTAGTTGCTTCTGGCTGATCTCTTTTTCAAGCTTCCCATCATCTTGTTCTTATAATCACCTCTTTCCTGTCCTCAGTGCTACTGCTTCCGTTGTAACACACCATCTCCCATCCCTAACTATTGTTGCCACCTCTCCTCTCTCTTCCTTTCTGCCATCAGCCAACCAACAGAGAGGAAAAGGCCATAGTTCAAGAAGCAATTCTGTGTAAACCAGTTTAAAATATATGTGTCACATTTCTGTTGCTTATCTCTAAGTTGGTCAATTATCGCCTTGAATATACATAATCAATTAACCAAAGTCGCTAGAGGTTTCTTCCTTCTTTTTTTACCTATAGCCTATATGTGTAATTTTTGGGGGATTTTTGTAGACCATAGGTTCTCTGAATTCTAGCCATGTTCCACCATGCCTATGTTTTAATATATTCACTACCTTTAGTTGCTTCTAACTATAATGGAGGAGGGAGGTCTGGACTTTTTTTTAATTGAATTCAAGAATTTGAAAGGATCTCCATGTTGGCTTACTTGATGGAAGACTCTCATTGAATTTGGTATATTTTAAATTACAGATAAATATAACATAATCAGCTCCTGAATTCTTTATATAAAATATTAAGATAATAACATCATATATATTTAATATGCAGTATTTCTCCTTTTTTAATAAAGCAATCACCAAAATGAAATGACTAAATAGAAGACTAGAATGCAGGGGGAACGGGTCTTCTCATTTTTCATTAGGCAAATATACAAAAATATTTGAAATAGGCAGATTTGAGCAGAAGCAATACTTTATATTAGCAGGTTTGCAAGAACATGCTTAAGCATTCAGAAAGAAAAACATTAAGTTTCTCTTCTGCATTAACTGCTATTTTTTCTTCATTTAGATGCCAACTTAATTCCAAACATACTAATGAATACAGTCAATGTTTAATTTCATACTTAGAATAGTAAAAAAAGAAGTATGTGAAACTAACTAGAAGAAAAAATGAAATAAACCGTCTCACATTCCACCCATTCAATCTCTATTGAATTAATTTTCAAAAGTATCATGTCTATTCCACCAGGGAATCTTCTTCTATATTCCCAGGCAAATAGTTACACACTGAATCAAAATCCACAAAACTTTTGAATAAACTCAGTTTTGAGATGGCAGAAAGAGATAAAAGGAAAAGTTTTCTTAAGCTGATAAACAAATAGGGAAAGGGGGAGGAAAATGGTAGTAGATCAGAATGATCTTTCTTGTGGCATTTAACACATGCTGCTATATTAACTGATTTTTCCCTTGTTGGGATGGGGTGGGGCCTTTTGTATTCTCTTTTTTTCCTTTTTAGAAAATTTGTTTACTCTTGTTTGTTTCAACTAATCACCACTTCAGACTCCCTCCCTACCCCTCCATCTCCTCTTCTTCCCGAAGCGTTTAGCCCCGGTGGTGATTATTCAGGCATAAAAACGTGCTTATCTGCAAATGAATAGTAGCTCTTTGCTTCATTAAAGACTCTTTCTTTTTTGGCACTCGCATTGTGACCCTTTGATATTAATTCAAAGGGCAATTAAAGAATGCGGCCCATCTTTGAAGTCAAGCATTCAGGGCCGCAAAGGGGATGAACCTGGGACTCTGATGGACTGTGCGCATTCAACAGGCCTTTTCAAGGCAGCTTGAAGTGGCTCAAAGAAAATGGGCAGGAGAAGGTCAAAGAGAAAAAAGGGGCTAAAGAAACAGTCTGTATTTGTTCGAAGTATTAGCCAAGCAAACTGCAAATAGCAACAAAATGAAACAGTTAATAGAGCAGCCAGACAGAGGCATGTCAATCACTTAACTTGAAAAGCCTTCGACTAACCAAGGCTTCAGTCACTGTGTTATCTAATTATCTTGGGAAAGCTACTGGCTGGAAGTAATAGTATTGTATTTCTTTCTGCTTCGTGCTCCAAAAAGGTGATAAATACTTCGCGTCTTCATAATTATGCAACATATATACATAAAGGATGGTGTAGTGCCATATTGTTGGCTAGCTTCAAGAAGTGGGAGGAGGGGAGCAAATCTGAACTCCAAACAAAGCCAACAACCCAACTGAAAAGTAAATAATCCGAAAGAGGCATGAGAATGCCTGAAATTCTTGAGGTGTTATTTAATATGTGCTGTATGCAGCTTCCAATAGAACAAATTCTGAAGAAAAACATATTGAGTAAGGGAAAATAGATTTTATGGAAAGAGGTTGGGATGGAGCACACAAAGTGATTTTAACTCAAAGCAGGAAAAAGGACTTTACCGAGACTGCATCCATCCTTCACCTGCTGATGTCTGGGGATGCCATCTGCTTTTGCTGTGTATGATCTAAAGGAGGTTCTTCTCTCACAATTTCTGTTGGTTTTATAGATTCAATGCAAGCCACAGGCATCTTTTTACCTCTCTTTGCATGTGCTCAACTGAGTTGATACATGAGCCTATCCTTCCCACGCTATGGATGCACTACATGCAACATTACTCATCAAATGATGAACAGTTATATATGGTTGAAGGGTCCCTGAAGCAATGAACAACTATTTGAAACAGGCTGTTTTTTTTTTCTTTTTCCCAATCTACTCCCACTCGTCACCTTTAATTTTATTGGCCTACCATCTAGAAAGTCCACATGTTCTGCTTTTGCTCTAGTTTTCCATGCTTGCGTTGGTCACGTGAATTGAAGCATGTGTGAGCTATTTGCAACTGTAAGCTGTACTGCAGTATGTTGTTCTGGTAGCTAAGTTCACATTTTTATAACTTTCAGTTGATTATACCTCAGCTAGACAGAATGGAATAAACTGCACTTTTCCCTGTTGCTAATTGTAGTGGAGAGGATGAGAATGTAAAACCTCCCTCTTCCTTCTCCCCCTCCTCCCCAATTGTTCAGGAATAGCAATCTGGAATAGAATTATTGTAAAGGATAGTATATATGTGATGAACCGGTTTGAGAATATATCTATCTATATATGTGCAGGTATAATATGCATTTGTTGCATATATTCATATGTATACCTGTGAATAGATACTTGCTGATCTAATTAACACAGCCATCATACATCAGTCAAGTCCATACACTGCATTGATCCAATATTTTTAATTATAGTGTACTGGAGTAAGTTCTTATATAACATTAATTCCTTAAAGTATTCAGACATTATACTCTGCTGAAGAAACTTTTGCTTTTTTAACATATTCTCAGGAATCTTGATAATTATTTTTTTTTCAAATTTGTCTTGGTGGTGCTATTCAATTTATTTCAGGAAGTAATAGAACATTCTTTTGCTATATTTTTTCCTGTAATATATTTTTTCATCAGTTTCAAGTCTTCCTTGATGACCGTATTTTTCCATTTACAGAAGCCTGGTTAGGTTGTCTCTCACTGGGAGTTCTTGAAAATTTGGGAAAATTGATTATATTCTCAAAGTTGTATTCCTCACACTTCTCCAAATTAATAGATACTTAGTTTGGCATTTGATGGCCTTGAGGTCAAGTAACTGAATGTTTACATAAAACATTGTTTTATGTACTTACATATCCATGTACTTCGTGTTCCCTTCCTCCCCCTCTTTTAACAGTATTTATTATTGTTGCTTTATTAATTTAATGTGAAGTAGGTTTAATCTTTGCAAGCCACCCAGAGTTGTTATAGACAAGATGGGCTGCACATTAAATGAATGAATGAATGATGACTTAATGCTATTTCTGGTCTTGGAACCACTAGTGTTCTCCTTGTCTGCCCCATCTCTTACAGCACAGTAGAAGACTCCTGGCAGAATGAATGGCATAGTCTGTAGAAAAAGAAATGACAGGAATTAAATAGAAGCAGCATAAACTTTTAACCTCACCCCACTACCATATTTACATCAAGACAAGGTGGAATTATTTTTTAACTGGACTCTATTTTCCCTTCTGAAGCACTGGCTGCTGTCTAAATCTTCTTTCACAGCACCAGTCTTGCAACTTCCATGATGCTATGAGCCTTATGTCAGTCTTCATACATGAAACTAACTCCACTCATGCAGAAAAAATGCAGATGGGTCCTCCCACTATAGTTTAGAAGGGAATTCTGCTTAGAATTCTCTACTCTCTCCTTCTGAAGTGAAGGCAACATTTGCACAGAGCCATTATTCTATAAGAGGCAGCTTTGCTGGGTAGTCAGTTGGTATTTTTTCCCTTTGCCATAAGAAGAAAACTGAGCATGGCAAGACAGGTCATTATCATTTACATTTGACCTTATTTATCTTCAAAGGCATCCTCACATTTTACAAATAGAAGTGTTCTACTTCTAATACTCATCTGAATGGATTTTAAGTTGACTGCTGACAGACTGGTGAAAACAGAGTCCTTCCTGGAGAAAAGTTCTTGGCCTTCAATGCCATTTTCACATTGAACATTTTTCCAAGCAGGCAACCAGTAAGAACCATATGACAGAAGCACATGAAAAAATGGCAACATTGTTGCAACTTTTAAATTCAGGGTTGCAAACATTCAGAAAGACCTACTTACAATCTGTAGCATGTCTAAATTAAATACAGTCTGTCTCTCACCGTAAATGATCTAAAATAACAAGGCAGAGAACTCAACATAGCACTACAGATAGGAGCCAGTTTTCTTTATTCTGTTGTTATTTGGAACAGTAGAGTATGAAAACGTCTTCTACTATCTATTCTGTTCCATGTTTAGCTTTTCCCACTTTTTGTGATTGTCCCTATGATCAATGCCCTCATTTTCATTGATTTCTTTCAGCTTCAGGAGCAGATTTACAAGGATAAAACAGGCTATAGAAATAAGAGGCAGATGAGAAAGGGGCGTTGTCTTACCTGAACGCCTTTTCTCAGCATGATGATGGAGAATCCACGGATGGGTTGTCTTAATCTATCTGCTCCAATTAGACTAAGTCTGAAATTTAGTACCGCCCCCTCTGTGCCAACTGCACCCCAGTTTTAGGCTAAGGCGATACTCAGACTTTAGTCCGACGTGTCTGAACAATATGGGAACCAGGCCAACTGACCTAATGGGAGGGAGTGGATTCTCCATCATCATACTGAGAAAAGGCGTTCAGGTAAGACAACGCCCCTTTCTCCAGCATGATTGGATGGAGAACCCACGGATGGGACATACCAAAGCCCTGTGTCCCTAGGGTGGGGAATTAGATTGGGCCTGGGTCCCATCCAACGTTAATGCGTGTTCTAGAACCTTGCGGCCAAATGAAGCCGTAGAAGATGCATATATATCCCTCTTGTAGTGACCGACAAAGGAAGAGGGCAATGCCCATGTTGCTGCTCTACAAATTCCCTCTACGGAGGCCTGAGTAGACCAGGCAGCTGTAGTAGCTGCGCCCCGGTGGAATGGGCCGTAATATGCCTGGGATCTCGCAGTGACTGAGACTGGTATGCCAGAGAAATACAAACTCTAATCCACCTGCGTATTGTGGTTGAAGAAACCTTCTGACCTAGTGATGAAGGGTGATAGGACACAAACAGAGCCTCTGTTCTATGGAAAGATGAGGTTCTCTGTATATAATAATATAAGCCCTGCGCACATCCAATTTGTTCCACTGAACTTCTATGTCATTAGATGGGTTAGGACAGAAATCCGGCAAAACTATTTCCTGAGATCTAGGATACAAGGACTTGACCTTAGGCACGAAGGAGGGGCCTAGCGTAAGGGTTACCCTGTCCTTATGGAACGTACACAGGTCCTTCCTCACTGAAGAGTAGCCAGTTCAGATATCCTTCTCGCTGAAGTTACAGCAACAAGAAATTCCACCTTCATCGATAACTGTTTAAACAAACCAGTGTCAATAGTTCAAAGGGTGCGAAACAAGAGCCTATAAACCTGAAGAAGATCCCACGAGGGGTATCTATGTACAGTTGATGGTCTGACGTTGTTAGCTCCTTTTAGGAAGGAGCGTATCATAGGGTAATGTGTTAAGGATTCATTGCCACAGGAAATAACTGTGGCAAGTGCTGCTACCTGCCTGTGGATGGTGCTTGTGGAAAGCCCTTTGTCTAGACCATCCCTCAGGAACTCCAAGATAACTGGCACTGAAACCGCCAAAAGGTCAATTTTTCAAACTGAACACCAATTACAGGAGTCTCTCCATGTGGCATCGTATATTCTATTCGTTGAGGGTCGCCTGGATTGCTGAATCATAGCTATGACCCTTGACGAATATGAGTCTCAGCCTAAGGCCTGCCTCTCAAGTGCCAGACGGTTAACTGGAGTCATTGAGGGTCTGGATGGCGTAGTTCTCCCTGAATGTGGGAGATGCGATTTGCTGGGAATCCTCCATGGAGATGATGCGGAGAGCTCCATCAGGTCGGCGACCAAGAGCGTCTCGGCCAATGCGGCGCAACCAGGAGGACCTCTGCTCGTTCACAAAGGATCTTCCTGATCGTGGCAGGAAGAAACGGCAGAGGAGGGAAGGCATAGAGCAGTTCCCTGGGCCAGGGACTGCGGAGCGCATCTGTTCCCTCCGAGGAGGTGGGAACCCGGAAAGGAATCTGGGAAGTTGTGAGTTGGTGGGGGAGGCAAAAGGTCTAAGGTTGGGGAACCAAACCTGTCCATGATCTCTCTGAACACCTTCGGATCCAGCTGCCATTCGGAATGGTCCATGGTTGCTCAGCTCAGTGAGTCCGCCTGCTGGTTGGTCACTCTGGATATGTGCTCCGCCCTGATGGAGGCAAGATTCAGTTCCGCCCAGGACCCCAGCAATTTGGCCTCCTGCATGAGAGGCCTGGACCTTGTCCCCCCTTGTCTGTTGACGTGGGCCTTGGCTGTAATGTTGTCGGTTAAAATCAGGACATGTTGGCCCTGTACTATATCGGTGAATCCCTTTAGGGCCATATGTATGGCTCTGAGTTCCAGCCAGTTTATATTGTTCTTTAGGTCCTGTTTGGACCACCAACCTTGAGCCCAGTGCGTGTGGAGGTGTGCCCCCCACCCAAACAGGCTTGCATCTGTGGTAATGGTAATCCTGTCTGGTTCTAATACTGCTCCCCATGACAGCGCCGGGGAGTCCCACCATTGAAGGGAGTTCAAGTCTCTGAAATGGAAGGAGAAGCCATGTAATTCTCTGGCGTGGAGGCGTGCCCATGGCACAATTTGCACGCAGGACACCGTCTTCCCCAGTAGCTGTGATAGGGAGGCCAATGTGACTACTCTGGCCCTTTGGATCCGACGTACAAGAGTCTGAATAGAGTTCCTTCGGTCCTGAAATAGGTAGACCGTACAATTGTCCATGTCTATAACAGCGCCCAAATGGAGGAGCCGGGTTGTTGTATGACTTTTCTGGAAATTAACAGAAACCCCGTGCTCCTGAAAGACCTTGATGGCTAGGGCGAGGTCTGACTGAGCGTTTCGGAATGATGATGACTGAATTAGTATGTCATCTAAATAGCATTGAATTCTGATTGGAATTTGTCTAAGGTGTCGATGAGAGGCCAAATGGTAGGGCTCTGTACTGGTAGTGGGCATAGCTGAATCTGAGGAATTTGCGGGGTTAGGAAACATGTCTCAGTTAGGTCTATTGAGGTAAGAAAGTCACCTTGCCTGATGCTGGCCAGGATTGATTGAAGTGGTTGCATCTTAAACTTCTTATACCTCAAGTAAGGTTTAGACCTTTTAAGTCTAAGATTGCCCTCCAGCCCCCCAAGTCTTAGGGATGACGAAGAGGTTTGAGTAAAACCTTCATCCTTCTTGGTCTTGTGTACTGGTTCAATTGCTCATATTTGTAATAAATGAGCTATGGCCTCTGACATAAAGTCAGCCCTGGACCTGCTCATTGGGATAGGGCAAAAGCGGAATTTGTCAGGTGGTTGAGAACAAAATTCTAGTCTCAAACCTTGCGTGACAGTGTCTAACATCCATGCATCTGTAGTGATGGCTGTCCAAGTGCTGGAATAAGGGGCCAGCCGGCATCTGTAGTGGTGACTGCCCAAGTGCTGGAATAAGGGGCCAGCTGGCTTCCTATGGGAAGTGAGACTGTAAGATCACTTGCCTCGTTTAGAGGAATGCCCCCTCGGCCTTGAAGGGACCGCTTGGCCTGGATCTGTGCTCTGCTTCTGCATGCTGTCGAAAGGCAGCCTCCTGTAACTGCTCTGTGACATGAGTTAACCAGAGTTTTACGTTTGTCCTTACCTTCAGTTAAGTATGGTTCTAGTGCCTTACCAAAGAGATGTCCACCTGTGTAAGGTTTAGAGGCCAGACGCCACTTGGTCTTGGTGTCTGCTCGCCAATTCCTGGGCCAAAGGAGCCTTCATGCTGAGATGTCTGCAGCGATGGTCTGGCAGTGTATCTAGCCATGTGCAGAGAAGTGTCGGCTAGGTACTGGGATGTAGCCACTAACTTACCCAGATTTTGGTGAGCTCTGAGCTGGTCCGGAGGGATCCTGTCCTGGAGCTCACATAACCCAAGGGCTGAAGCCCTGGAGAAGAAGGCCATGGACGTTGCCGCCTTTGTTGCCCAGGCTGATGCCAGATGGGAACTATGCAATGCGGAGTCAACCTTTTTATCCTCCGCCCTAAGTGCCTCATTTATGTCCCCAGGGATGTTAGCATTGGGAAACAATGAGTTCAAGGCTCCTCAATCTCAGGAATCTCCAATAGGGAGACCAGAGAACGGGCAACATTGAATAATGTTCCCTCTACTGCACTGGGGCTTAAGAAGGATCCTAAGTTCTCCCATTGTTCTTGAACTATATTCAGAAAAAGGGGAGGGCAGGGAATATTGTTCTGCGAGACTGAGGGCTCAGTGTATATGGCGTGGGGACCCTTGGACGTTGTAGGTGGGGTCTCCTGTTCTTGGGGGAGGTTTGCAGTAGTGCAGGCCCTGAGTAGCAGGGAATTAAAGAATGAATGGTCAAAGAGACCGACAGGAGGGGTGGGGTCAGAGGGAGTGATGCCCTCGTCCTCAAACAAAATCAGGCCAGATTGTTCAGCCCCTGTAGATTCCAAATCCGATGAGGGATCCTCCATCAAATCTGGAGATTGTGGATGATACGTGGCCTGGGGGGGTGGCTGTGGGGTGTTGGAGGCCATAAACTGAGCCACAGCCTGGGCTATCGTGGACTGAAGGAGGTCCGGGTTCAAGGCCTGGTTCTCAGGAGGGCGAAGCCCTGCTGCAGTGGGGGTGAACGTGGCCTGGGGTCCTGGGGTGTCCTGGTTGGTTATGCCCCTCCCTGGGTCCCTCTTGTGGTTAAATCTAATTGGGGAATTCCCCTAGGGGGAGACCAGGCCGCTGGGGCTGAGGCACAATGTGAGGAAAGGGGTTCAAAAATGGACCTTCCCATCGTGCCTGTCAGATCTGGGGAGTCCGCTCTCAGTCTTTGGGACTCCTCCTCCCTCTGTGGCTCCATGCTTGGCCGGGCTCCCTTGGTGGTGTTCTTTCCACTTGCCTCTGTTTGGCATTTCCTCTTGGCCGGCTCGCTGATTTTCTCTGCCATGATGAGTTGCTCTGGGCTCAACCTTGGCAAAACGCCCCCCCTCAGCGCTGTAACTCACCAAGGGAGCCTGCAGAGATGATTCAGCCCGTGAGGGGGGTGGGTGGGGAATTAATGGGCACCGCGTCCCTTAGGAGCGAACAGGCCCTCCCCGGTTCAACGCTGTAGTCTCGAAGCCTCTGCCACCGGTGATGAACACTGCCTTCAGGAGAAACTCCAGGCAGTCTGGGCCTCAGTCACACACAAAATGGCCGCCGTGAGTAAATTCAAAATGGCGGCCGCAGAGTTCGCGCCAAAAAAACGGCAGTTAGAAGAAGGCCTTGAGGCCTGAGGCCTAAGCTGCGATGAGCCCTCGTTCCAAGGAATCGCTTGGGCTCCTAACGCAGTGAATGGATTCCAAAAAAAAAGGCCATTAGAAGAAGAAGGCCTTGAAGCCTGTGGCCTAAGCTGCGATGAGCCCTCGTTCCGAGGAATCGCTTGGGCTCCTAACGCAGCGAATGGATTACAATTAGGTGAGCTGAGAGAGGCTGAGGCAGGCCGAGGCCTAGTAAGGCCTCCAGGCTCTGAAAATTGGATCAGTGCCAAAAACTTTCTCCTGCTGCTGGGGCGGTCTGCTGAGGCCGAGGGACCTAGAAAAGGCTCCCTCCAGGCCTGATGAGCCTCGTCGTCCCTTGCGGAGCCCCCCAGTCAATTGGCAAGCTTACCCCTGCCTCTAAGGCCTCCAGGCTCTGGTTAGAAGAATGGAGCCTCTGATGCAGAGGAACGGCCCCTGGTAGGAGATTTCTCTTGCTTCTGGGAATCCAATTTTCAAGCTGATTGTGAAGCTGAAAGGCTCTCAAAGGGAGAAAGGGAAAGTTCCCCCCCCCCAAAGGGAGGTTTTGTCAGCCTGTCAGCCTGCTAGGCTACAGGTTGGGATGAAATAAAATAGGAATACACAGTCTTCTGCTCCAGGAGCGAAGAAAAAGCGCGTCTTAGAGCAAAGAGACTAAGTCTAAAACTGGGGTGCAGTTGGCACAGAGGGGGCGGTACTAAATTTCAGACTTAGTCTAATTGGAGCAGATAGATTAAGACAACCCATCTGTGAGTTCTCCATCCAATCATGCTGGAGAATGTCTTATCTATAAAGAGAATGCCATTACATACATTGAAAGAAAATTTGGATCCATGTCAGATTTAAAACAGCTGCCTGGATTTCTACTTTGTGGAGACTATGTAGAGTGCACCAGCAAATCCTCATATATTTCTAAAAATAAATGTCAGTTTAATTTATTTGAACTTGCTTCTGTATAAATATGCATGCAATGACAATATAAAGCTTGCATATTTTAGGCCTGCAATACATATGTATTTCTAAATTACTCCAAAGAAAGCAGGTTTTCATAGATAATAACCAAATATAACATTTTAAATTTGGGGTTTTTTGGGCACAATAAATTTTACTTAAGTGTAACCAGCAAGTAATTTTGAAAAATATGAATGTACAAAAATAAGTTAATAAAAAGATACAGATCTTAATTTCAAAATAGTTAAGCAGTCAGATTTCCATCTGCTTTTCAATAAGTGACAAATGCATACTGTATATCAAGGAGCGTGATTATTGATGCTAAAAAAAATTAAATATATGGGAGATTTTCTTTCGTAAGCTTCATTCGAATAAATATACAGCATGTTGCAAAAGAGCATGTTTGTGCCTTTTGACAATTTCTAGTCATTTCAAAAAGAAGGGATTATGAAGAAAATGTTTGCATGATTTTGCCAAATATACCCCCCAAAAAACCCCCACTTGGGATAAACACTAATACTATTAGCTTGGTAATTATTAACAGATGGAGTAGGCCTCATTTAATATTCGGGAGATTGCTAATAAGTGTAGAGGATAGGACAATAAAGCAAAGGGGATGAAGCAATGTCTCATGTTGCCAAAACCACATTTTTTAAAAAATTGTTTGTATTTGAGAGGTGAGGTGTGAGGGTTTCTCCTTCCTTTTTTAAAATAGCACCAAGCCTATTTTTAAGTGTACATGATAATATTTATGTTTGTACTCACTGTGGCAAGAAATTGAAATTTGATGATAGAAATGTTCTGGAGAAAAAACAAAATAGATATTCTATTTTGGGGATCATGTTAGCCCTTTTGGCAGTAAAATGGCCACCCTCATCACTTTAAATTATACATATTAATGGCTGTGTAGGAAGTTAATCTGGAGTTGTTTAAAATACATGTTTTATAATATTTATTGCAACTGAATGTAAATAATTTCTGTTGATATTACTTTTACATGATTCAAATTTTTTTTATGAGCAACCCAAGGCAACTTCAAAGTTAATCACAAGATCATTTTATTGTAGCAGTACATGGACATTTCACTGTCTACAAATTCCAGGGCTAACAATAAATAGCCATTGTGTTTTCTTTTTTGTTTTTTAGGGTTATTTACATAATCACAGTCTCTTCCTCTTCTTTTTCCTTGTTCTCTTCTTTTCAAACATAAGTTATTCCAGTTGTGTTCAAGTTGTGATCTAGACCTGTTTTATTTAAAAGTCTTGTTTAGATGGCAAGATGTGCTCTTCAAAGGAAAGCAGTGGCATACTTGAAAGTGGCATAGTCACCCAAATTGTCCTTTATTTCAGTCTAAAATGTTATGAATAAAAAAACCTTAAATCAAACTAAATTCCTTTATATATCTTTTGGCTGTAAAATCCTAAAGATATTTTGTTACATTTTATTCTACCGAATACACCTTTTCTTGTGGTCTAAATTGGCAATCAAGGAACCCCCCCCCAAAAAAATGCAAGCCACTAGTATACAAACAGAGAGCAAACCTCACTCCCTTCTAGGACTAATTATATTTACCCATTGGTTAATGAGACATCTTTAAAAAACAACCAAATTCAGAGGGCACCAAGGATCCTAATATATATATATATATATATATTATATTGATATATATATATATATATATTGATATATTTAAATGTCATTAGCAACAGGACACACTGAACATCTATCACCCATTGAGGTATTTTTTATTGAGTAACTTTGGATAAAAATTGCATATAAAAATTCATCTGCTGGATCACAGCAGTAAGTCTAGTTTTTGTAATCTTCATAAGGTGCAATTTTAACTTTTTGGTCTCCCTGAAATTGTCAGCCATTATTGTCCATTAGTCAAGTATTCTGCTTTTGTCTTAATAAAAGTGGTTCATTTGCTGTCCTAGGGAATTGAAGAGGTGCTAGTAAAGATTCTGCATTATCTTATTTTATATGCTGTGTTTCAAGATATGGTGTTTCACTGAGTTGTGGATTCTGAATTTATAATGTTGGGTCTTTAAGTTCTGTTATGCATTACTTGAGTGGATTCAGTCGAAATCAATAGTCTAATCTTTGGACAAGTAGCAAAGAATGATGTGAAGTCCTAACACCATAGCATTAATTTCTGTATCCATTGTCTTCACAATATCCTGGCCTCACCTCTGTTCATTTCTTTTGTTTAGTATTACTGACTCACAGTTGATCCAATCTTTTAATAAATAACAGTTATCCCATTCTAATTTATTTTTTACATATTGAGCTTTTTCCCAGGAATTACTTATAGAAAGTATTTGTTTAACCCAGGAGTGGGTAACTAGCAGCCCATGGACTTATGTCTCCACTGCAGAATCTAAGTTGCTTTACCCTCAATTCCTTTGTCCTACAATCACACTGCTGACACATCTCTGAGCTAAGTCAAAAGATGTGCACAGATAATCCTTCATGTCTGCTTTTCTCAGATGAATTAAACTCCCTCCAGTCTATCAAAACAACTACTTGTGTTACCTTTTCTACATCATGAGGTGTGTGTTTGTGTCTGTGTCTGTGTATTTACATAGTTCTGTGCTTTAAATTACTATGGTTCCTGGTCACAGATTTCAGTTGAATATACTTATATAACCTTTGCTAGATTGCTGTGCTAAACACACAAAATGTGACAGCTTATCAGACATTGGTAAAAAGTTGAGAAATATTGTGAATATTGCACAAATATGCACTTAATGGGTACCTATGTAATAGGTACTGCAGCCAAGAAATTAAAAGACGCTTGCTCTTGGGGAGGAAAGCTATGGCAAATCTAGACAGCATACTAAAAAGCAGAGACATCACCCTGCCAACAAAAATGCGTATAGTCCAGGCCATGGTTTTCCCAGTTGCAGTGTATGGCTGTGAAAGTTGGACCATAAGAAAGGCTGAGTGCCAAAGAATTGAGGCCTTTGAACTATGGTGATGGAGAAGACTCCTGCGTGTCCCTTGGACTGCAAGGCGTTCAAACCGGTCAGTCCTAGAAGAGATCAACCCCAACTGCTCTTTAGAAGGCCAGATCCTGAAGTTGAAACTCAAATACCTTGGCCACCTAATGAGAAGGAAGGACTCACTGGAGAAGGGCCTAATGCTGGGAAAGAGTGAGGGCAATAGAAGAAGGGGACGACAGAGAATGAGATGGCTGGATGGAGTCACTGAAGCAGTAGGTGTGAACTTAAATGGACTCCAGAAGATGGTGGAGGACAGGAAGACCTGGAGGAACGTTGTCCATGGGGTCGCGATGGGTCGGACACGACTTCGCAATTAACAACAACAACATGTAATAGCTATTCTTCAGACAGAGATACGTGTCCCAAATTATAACATTCTTTATCAGACAATGGAATTTTAGCAATTTATTGAAGAATAGGCAGAATAAGATTTTGTGTTGAGGGTTTTTACTCAGTCTATTTTACTGAGTCTTTTTTTACTCACTCCTCCATACTGTTGCAATTTTGTTAGAACAAACTTCCTGAAATTCATTCTGATCCCACATTGATTTATTTACAATATTTATAGACTCTACTTCACTAACTTGGGTTTCAGGGGACAATGCCTAATTGAAATATAATAATAATAAATCATGAATTATGCATCAACATCTATAAAAATCTGAAAGCAAAATAGATTAAAACTTGTATCTATCAAACACTAACTTAGTATAGAGAATGGAAAAAACTTAGAATAGAATAGAAGCTGACTTTAGAATAGAATAGAGCTGGAAGGGACCTTGGATGTCTTCTAGTCCAGCCCCCTGCTGAAGCAGGAGAACCTATACCATCTCAGACAAGTGACTGCCTAGTACCTTCTTAAAAATCTCCAGTGATGGAGCACCCATGATTTCTGGGGCAAGGTGTTCCACTGATTAATTGTCCTCACTGTCAGGAAGTTTCTCCATAAAACTTAACTTAAAATTGATAACCAGTATTATGCATTTCGAGGTTGAAAGAAATTTAATAGTCTAACTGATGAACAGCTTATTAATAAACTGAGTCATGGTGGAAATACAATTCTTGTTTCTTATAAATGTATTACCCTATCACCACTGACTGACTGATGAATTCAGGACCTTCTCGGCACAATTCAAGCTTGGCTGATGTTTGAAGAATGGATTAGTTCATGGTGACAGAATGAAACAGAAGGCTCATCCAAAGTGTACCAATAGTGTTTAGCCTGAATTAATGAAATGATAAAAGCTGCTGTTCCTGCAGTGTCTTGTAAGTGATTAGCTTGTGATGGTATATTTGTGTCATAATCTTAAATCTGTGATGTGTGGACAATGTTGAAATCAGACTGTAGTAAAAAAAGGGCAGATCAGGACTTCTTAAGAAAGAGCAAAATTGGCAATTAGTATATCAATGTTTAACTTTGTGTCTCTGTGAATTGATAAGTCACTATTCATTGCTTGAAGTTAAAATACATATATAAAGCTATCTTAATGCAACTCCTCAATAGAAATTTTATATACATATATAGACATAAACATTAAAGGAATAATTATAATATTTTTACAATAAACTAAGACTCAAAGATAGCATGCAGGAAGCTGTGAGAAGATGTACCACTTTAAAGGTGTTTTTCTTAATGTTAATCTTAATTATACTGTACTTTAGATTATAGATAAACAACATAAGACAGTGAGGTGTCTATGGAGATTCTCAGGCACCCAGGTCATGATTGTCCCAAAAATGCTTTTTTCATGAAACAACTGGACTTTCTTGTTTTCTTTGAAGATGTTTCGCTTCTCATCCAAGAAGCTTCTTCAGCTCTCATTGGATGATGGGGAATGGCAGGATTTATACTTCTTTCAGGCAGCTGGTCATTTGTATTCTTTTAGCAAGCAGTTGAAGCCCCTGGAGGCTAATCTGTGTCATCAGGGTCACCTGAATAGTGCAAATTGGTATGGAGCCTTCTTGGAACTGTTGAAAGGACTGTGTTGTAGACTGGAGATATCTTCAAAAAAATCCAAGAAAGTCCAGTCAACAGCTATAGCTGGTTTACCAGTCAAGTTGATAATGTACATCTTTCTATATGACCTAGATCTGCCCCCCGGGCCTGTCTCCAGATGTGAGTTCAAAGGTGGAGGATGAGTTTGAGTCTGCAGAGAAATGTATGGAGTCAAGAACTGGTCAGGGTTGGGGTCCAGAAAATGCTTACCTGATGGAGCAGCTTCAGCTGGATTGATCACATAAGCAACAGGTTGAGGCTGAGGAGGTGAGCCGCAGCTGCCGCATGTTGGCTAGGAAGGTCCAGGCAAGGATCGGGAGCAGCTGCAGTGGTCCATTAGCAATGAGGAGGAGGTACAGTCCACACCTCCTCCTGATCCAAGGACATACAGAGCAGAGAGGAGATAGGCACAACACCGGTCAGCTAGGCTACTCATGAGGAGCCAACCTCACCTCTCATAAAGAGCTGCATCGGCATTGCCTTGTGTGCTCATACCTTATATCCTGGCTTGTTTGACTACTGGACTGTTTCCTGAACTTTATGTGTGCCCAGTGGACTCAGTTACCCAGTAACCTCTCTCAGTATTAAATAAACAATTAAACAAAACAGACGATAAAACCTTTCTGCTCATTTTATTGGCTTTTCTCATAACCACTTTGATGATTACATCAGATAGATTATTTGGGGGTGGGAAGAATGAGTAGAAGAAGATGCTAAGGTTGCTTAAGAATAGCCAGACTGATATAAATATCACCCAAAACAGAAAGTCACTTATAGGATAGTGAGTACACCATTAGTAATTACTTATTTAGCATTTAACATGATCTGCTGAGAAAACCTGCACTCCCTGGATGATCATTACTCTAATGGCAACTTCACATTGCTCATAAAAATGGTAATGTCCTCTGTTCATTTTCAACAGCACCAGAAGCAATCCAGTTATAAATTTTTTTTTATAGGGCACAGTTTAGCTGAAATTAAGCATCTTTAAGTACTATTGACTTTAGTGGAAGGGATTTAAGTATGTGCTTATTGTTTATCACCAGCATAAATTGGAAAAAATACTTTACTTTATTGTATCTTGCCTTCTTATGAATCCAGTAAAGTGCTTATTGAAATCTGTTTAAATATGTACAGTATATCTTAAAATTAGAAAATTTCTGGTCCAAATAAAACAGCCCTGGATCAATAAGAAAAAATATGGATGGATTAATAATAAAAGCATCCTAAATAATATATTGAATGTCAGTGGTATTTGGAAAATATCCTTCATACAGTCACAGGTTATTAATTACCTGTATGTAGACTAAAGAAACAAGTATTTGACCTCTTTCAAAATCAGTACTTTAGTACAGAATTCTGTATGTTTTACAATAAGTTCCAGTATTATCATAAATATCTGAATAAAGCCTAAGAAGTTGTTGGATTAATTTATTGAGAAAAATATCATGTCCAATGGCCAGAACTAAACAATTAGGTAGTTATATGAAAAATGGGAGTGGGGGAGAGAGAGAGAGAGAGAGAGAGAAACACACACACACACATACACACACGTTCCATGTCAGCAATAGAAAATATTATCCAAGCTGGGCAAACAATCTGATTTAGTGTAAAGGAAGTTTCACCTATGAAAAAGAATTCTAATATAGCAAGTGAGCTGTAAGGAACTCTAACTTGAAATGTATGGTCTTTAAATGCTGAATAATTGAAATGATAATATTCTTATACACATACCAACACCCATACTACTGTAAAATTTTCTTCATATTTTTATGTTTTCTTTTTAAAATGTTTTTAATAAGTAAACAAGAATAACAACAAACAAAATGAAAGAAAAAGAATGCATGTATGGTACATATATAAATACGCTTTGCACTAGAGGGAATATTAAAATGAAAGTGTGGTTATATAAATCACTTTCTCTTTTCTAGTATTTGTCCAAAAATATGACTCCTCTTGCTGCCTGAAAAGGAAAAGAATCCACCAAAATTCAGTATGACTTATTCTAAATTTAATGAATTTGTGAGATTTTAATTTTAAATGGAAAAGGAAACTGCTCCTATTTCTCTGAATATTATAGGCCTAGTGTTTTTTTAATTGTGAGTACAGTATACACAGAACACATTAATATTTACTCCATTGAATGTTCTTATGGTCGTTCTTTGTGTCCTTGGTTAAGCTTGTGTGCTTGCTTTCAGTGTAATGTATATTATATACAAAATACATATGGTAAAGCCTGACAATGTAATGCAATTAGTGAAATTACTTCATATAACAATAATATTTGGCATGAAGTTCAGAGTTTTCCAAATTTACAGGAGTATCTTTTCTATGAAAGTTGGACTGTCTGCTCTTCTGTCATGGTATATGTTTGTTTTTTCATCATTAGGAGTGGCCTGTTTTTAATTTTTCTAGCTGGTTATAATGGTTAGGATTTTAGAACAAAGGGAAGGAACACCTCTTGATATCTGTTTACAAAATGCAAATAAATGCAGACAAAGAAGTAGTTTACATTCAAAGTTTACATTAAAAAACAACAAAATAGAACTTAGAATCTGTGTTGGAGGAAAAAAAGCAGTCACTGTTCTAATATACATTAAGTGATGTTTGATATCTTCTTATCAATACATTAAAAAACTTCTTTGATGGAAAATGAGATACACATTTAGTGTAACTACTTGGAGCTATATACATAGCTTCAATGAATGGTAAATTGAATTTTGTTTTGCAAATAAATGGTAGTATTGTAAAAATATCTGGCTGAATTGTATTAGTAAGCAACAGACAGGGACTTCTAATCCTACTTAACTGAAAAAAAAATCAATAGAAAGTTAGAATAATGTAAAGCAAAGTAAGGTAAGTATCCTTTGTAAGGAATTTTCTGAACCTCTGATAAACCCTAGTCATACTTTGGAAATAAACATGTTGAGGGGTTTTGTTTGGGTTGGGAGAAAGCATTTGGGGATCACTGCTCTCTCTTCCTCCCCTCCCCCAATGAACAGGTACACTATTTATGATTGGCCAATATTACCATATGTTCATAAAACCCAAAAGTCTGATCATCCTATTTCAGATTGAGAAGCGCATTTTGTATTGGATGAGATTATAGTTCCCTAAATAAAGTGCATTGCTTAAGTTTTCTCTTGTACTTGATGTTGTCTAAAGAAATGCAAGTGGTAAGCATAAAAGAGAGATGATGGTGGCAATGGAGCATTTTCATAGTGATTTCCAAGCTTTTGAGCTTTCCGCCCTATGAACATAGATACTGTAGTTTTATCTTTCAATATTTTGAAAGAAAACCTTAAAAATCTCATCTCTTTTTTCTTGTTTTTCCTTGAGTTTTGCTACAGATTAAAACTGTGTTTGATTTGCCTTTCACTTGAGAGAATAAATTTAATTTCCCTTATTAAAGCAGGGTTGTTCGATTTTGATTTCTAAAGCCAAGTTCACAATGTGAGGCCTAATCTGCATCAGTCTTGAATACCCTGGATCCAACTCTAGATACCTACATACTTTGTCCTACTACATAATTTTTACATGATTGAAGGAGAACATTATTAAGAGAATGATAACCAATCATATATAATTTTATCTGCCACAGGAAATAATATACTGTATGTAGTTTTTGGTTCAATTGTGGATTTCTAGTGTTTTCTTAGCTTGCTTCTTTTCTTGCATATATTTCATTACCATGCTAAGGGACATAATCAGCACATGAGAAAGTAGAATTTGCTGACTATTTACATATATTTGGTACTTTTCTTATCAGTCAATCCATGATTGTCTTGGGGTGGGCATTCCTGGAAAGAGAGCCAGTTTGGTGATTAGGCATCAGACTAGAAACTGGAAGACTGTGAATTCTAGTCCTACTTTGGGCATGAAGTCAGCTAGATGACCATGAGCCAGTCTTTCTCAGCTCCAGAAAAGACAAAATTTGGCAAAACACTTCTATAAAAATCCTGTCCAGTCAGTCTCCAAGAACTGAACATAATTGAAAAGATGGACACAAAATTTCTAAGGAAAGAAACAGACTTCCTCACCCAGAAAAACCAGATAAACTAGGTTTAGGAAACCAAGAAAAAAAAATGTCCCAATCAAGGTTGGTAGGACATTGGTAAGATAATATGCTTTATATATGAAAACTGTGTAAGATTATTGAATAGACCAAGATGGAAAATTTTGGCAGTTCCTACTACAGAGAAATAGTTGCTGAATATGATAGACTCACTGAAATAATCAAACTGATTTGTTTGATTAGAGAAAAAACATCTATGTTTATCAGTGAATGGAAATCCCTTATGAACGTTTTCCATAAAAAAATAAAAAAATGAATGTGTTTTATGATTTTGATGATTAGGTAGGATAGATCATAAAAGGGAGTTATAATGTAACTTTAGAGAGAGAGTCTCTATCATTGTATTTAGGAGTGCTGTAAGCAGGCCAGAAGCCACTTCGTTATGTCTTTTTTCTTTTCTGTTCATTTGTTGTTTTCTGCCTCCACTTTTAGCTTTTTGTTTCCATTTTTCTTTTCCTTTTTATCTCTGTTTTAGTTTGCATTAGTCTGATTCTCATGGCTGATGTTCAATAAAGACATACTGTGCAGGCAGAACTCAACCTAGGGCTGCAGTTGGGGCTGGAATTTCAGTTGTAAATCCTGCTGGTCATAAGTTGAGGCATTCACATGATCAGACCCAATTTTATGATTGTTTTTATAGTGGTCATCAAGCAAATTATGCCATTCTAAATCCAAATCACATCATGAAGTATAAGAGCAAAAGCCACTGTAACTTGGCAAAAAAGACAAATCATGGTAATGTGACTGCAGGATGCAATCAGAAATGTGAGCTTTTTGCAAGAGCCTAAAATGAGATCATGTAACTGTGAGGGGGCGTGACATTTTACAATGGACAAAAATGAATAAAGCAGCCTTTCCAAGGCCATTGTAACATTGAAGGGGTATTAAATGAACGGTTATAAATCAAGAATTTTCTCGATGTAGCTATAGCTATATAGGATAGGATAACTGATGATATTGTCTAGTATGGCAATGAAACGTCTGCAGGAAAAAAAGAAAGTTCAGAGAAGACCAAAAAGCCAATATTTAATTAAAAGTGCATTTTATTTTTGAGATCATTAGGAGTTTCTCACCTTTCTAATGTAAAAAGTGACTGATGTCATTTGTTTAGTAAATTTCAGATATTGTTCCAGTTGACATAAAATGCTTTACTTTTGTAAAGACAAATACTTTCTATTTAATAATTAAATGCTACAATAGTTAATAGTTAATATTTTCAAAAACACAAACATGCACACAGACACAGACACACATACAAAAAAATCCAAAACCAAACAAAAATACTCAGTGCAGAATATTCAAAGAACTATCTTAAGAAGTTATCATAATTTTTAATTTTCATAACTTTAGTTATTGCAAGCAATTGCTTTGTTTTCACCTGTGTAAAAACAAGAACAGTGGTAAGCTAATATGCGGTAAGCTAATATGCAAAACTAAAAATTTCTTGTGCATTTAAACGTGTGTTTGGGAAGGAGCACATGAAAGCAAAACAAGCAGCCAGCAGACAGTACATAATTCTCCTTCTCTATCACACCATGCCATTGCCTGTTTTGGGGGCATCCTGATTATTCAAGACAATACCAAATGCATTTGATATTTATATAATTACATCTTTGTGCTTCTTCAAGAACAAATCTTCAAAAAAGTGATTTGCATAATAAGATATTAACAATAAATAAATGTTATCATTTACAACAGTGGTGCATTTTTCCTCTGTGGCTCTGAAGCTCGAAAAGGTAAAATTAGTGTATTTTCTGACTGCTCCTGGCAAGTACAAGTCAGAAAATACACTGGTTTTATCTTTGCAAGATTCAAAGCAACAGAGGAAAAGCAGAGAGATTTAATGTTTCTGGCAAGTACAAAAAGAGTTTAGGTTTCCTTACATGATTCTCTGTATTTGGAATTCAGAATATCATGCCTTGCAAAGTTCAAACTATATATGATTGAAAAGGTATAAAGTATTTTTTGTGGAAAGTTGTAGAAGGTTTAAAATACCATAGTTTATTAGCTTTATTTCTAAAATGTATAATTGGTGTTCTTGAAGATAAATAAAATGTTAACACATACATTATGCTGCATTGTAAAAATGAAAGTGTATGGATCTGAACAGCCTTCAGTTCTTAAAATCTGTTCAAAATTTTTCTGTATTTTATAGTACAGGTTTTCCATTGTGAATATGGTGATCTTATGAGAAAGGTTGTGGATTTAGGTATATATAGAATCCTCAAAGTGGCCTCCATAGTAATAATATTTGTTAGTCTCTGTATAAAATATTTGCAGACATTAATAAAAGCAGTTTGTGGATAGCTGAGAGGATGCAAAATTGATTTTTGTGTATACAGTTGCTTCTTATTCTAATTTACTTAGTTAACATTGCCAAGCATGTCTAGTTTATTTAAAACCAAAACTCTCTTGGATTATTTATAATTCTTAAATGAAACAGATCAACAATAATTAGGAATAGAGAATGTGGTTTGCAATTCTTAGCTTTGGTATATTATTTTTATATTTAAATTGCTATGAAGCGACACTAATATCCCACTAATAGTTAAACAGTTTGCATCATGCAGGCTTTTTTTTTTTTTTGCTGAAGCTGTAAAACTTCCTTTTTCAAATACTACATTGTAGCTGCACATTGTAGCTACATTGCTGACAAAATGTCTAAGCATCACTCTTAACATGAGCAGTCATTTTGAGCATGAAATGATTTAGCTAATGATTTATCTCTTGCACTGCTGTGCTTGGGGCAGCTGTATGATTGGCCTCTTTAGCAAGTCAAGTAATTTCTTTAACAAAATGTTAACGCACAGATGGGCCGTAAGCTGTCAGTTAACTATTATTGTATGCACATCTGCTTGCTTTCAATGTACTGCCTGATGTATTCAGCCACTTACTTAGCTGCAGACCTCTGAAAAGCACAGCCTGTCTGATTGCCAAATAAAATGTTCATTTGTCTCTTCTTCTTATTGTTTTGTTTTGGGAACACATGTCAGCAGCTCAATTACCCAGTTCATTAACAGCTCCCAATAGTCATGCCGACCAGCCCATGATAAGGGGAGTGATGGTAGCACATATGGGCAATAATAGCCAGTCTCTAGGCAATTGTAAATAAAAATCAGTCTCAGTCTTTCTCTTTTGCTTCAACTGCAGTTTTGTTTCTGTCACTTTTTTATACGGTACACTGATTGGTCGAAGGTTATTTATCAAGAAATATTATGTTAGAATTCCAGCTAAATCAACTCTTTTGTCCCATTTGTTAGCTAACCAGTCTCAGTGCTTAGAGTTCTTAATTATTATCTTTTTTGTATGAGGTTCTGATAAATGAACAATTGCTTCCTGAATAAGACATTACATAAAATCAATATTTCTCTCTTACTTTCTCCTTCGGTACTGTACGTTAGCAAATAGATGTATGTAAACACTTGGAAGTTGTAAGTTCAATTTTTTTTATAAATGGTAAACAGTGGACATTTTTGCTACATCTGTACGTTTACTTTTCTAGGAGTAAACTTCACTGAATCCAGAGAGGCTTACTTCAGAGTGGATGTGTATTCAGTTGCACTTCAGAATTTTCACAGACGGAATAAGAGATAGATAAAAAGAGAGAAAGTTATGCTTGCAATAAAGAAGATGGCATTTCTAACAGTGAAATCAAACAAATTGTGTTTAATTATACATTTCATTATAATTCCTGCATTTTTAAGATAAAGCATTTATTATCAAATTTATTGCCATTGGCCTTGATAAAATTTAATGCAGTTCTTGTTCTTTTGATTTAGATATTGTCATTAGAAGCATTGGAGGCAGTGCTTAAGATTTGAGATACTACATTAAAACACTGACCTCCTTCAGTTGTAATCCATTATTAGCCAAATGGGCATTTAAAAGGAGCTTAAATTTAAAAAAAAAAAAATGAAACTATTCTGCTTTTCCCCTATCCTGCTAAATCATAGCTGTTAAATTTTGCTATACAAATTCATACAAAAGCATGAATACTGTACTATAAATGCACATATTGTCGATTATAAAATGTTAATATTGACTTTACTATGAATTTTATAAATTACATTATACATTATGCCTTACCTCATCCCAAGCATATTTAAGAAAGTAGCTCTAAACACATTTATGTTTAGTATGATCTTTTCTGGGTTTTGGAAATATGGTAGCCTTCAAGATGAAAATGGCACCAAATTATCATATTTGAGATAAAGATATTAAATTAGGATAGGAATATAATACAATACAAAAATTGTATCACTACAATTGACTCAACCTTTCTTGACTCTTTGATGAATCGAAACTGTGTCAGTTATGAAAACATGCAAACAGAGCAATAGGTATTAAAGAAAGACATGGAAGGATGAACATATGGTCATTCTTGTTGGCCTTTGGAACCTAGTTCAGCAGTATTGAGCAATATGCAGTATTTCATACCATGCCTTAAGAAATGTCTGCTATCTTGCAGTGAGAACATCATGAGGAAACTGCAGTACTGACTGCAAACTATATTCAATTACTAGTACAATATATGACATTTTCCTACTTGAGCGCTAGAAAGTTTTTGAAAGCTCTTTTTAATGTGGAAATATAGCACATTTCTGCCCAAATAGGCATTATGCTAGTCTGTCCAGAAAAGTTATCCTGGGTTATTGTGTGGGGGAGGGTTGGGGGGGGGGAAGGGGATTTTCTAGATATTGGAAGCACTGCTTTGCAGAGGTTCTATCATTTCTGAGCAGTCTTCTGTATCTAGAATCAATTGATCTGCTCTTTTATAGTACCTTTTTTGGGGGGGAGTCGAAAATCTGCATCCATTAAGCATATTTCTCATTAGTTCATTTATAACAGCATCTCCCTGAAATTGAAATTGAAAGCCCCACCTGCAATAGGTTCCTGGACATGAATTATAAGGCTGCCAATTGCTGTTTTTTTATTATACTATAGGTGTTTTGGATGATGTCATTGTATTTTAATTTTGTAAACCACTGAAAATCATTGAGATGTAGTATCTATAAATCTATAAATCAGACATTCATTTCTTGGCCTGGATGGGTGTTGGAAGAATCCAAATAATATCTCTTCCTGCTTAGGGCAAAGACTTCAATTCAGATATCAGTTTCCCTCTTCATACTCATTCTTATTACTGAAATCAGGATACTTTATCTTAACTGAATTCTGAGTACTGAATCTGTAGTTTATTTGAGTGGTTGTTTAATTCCTAGGATTAAGACAAATTCTGACAAGAACATGCAATGAGCTTATTCATCTAGTGGGTAAGTTGAATTTTGTGATATGTAGTTATCACAAATATATAGAAGCATTTTGTGACTACACCTTATTAGTATTGACTCCTGGCAATTGCCTGGACTAGTACCTGAAGGGTTTTTTTAAAGATTTCAGAAGAATGTTCCTACTGACTTCTTCCTAGGGCTGACAGAGAGTGACTGCCCAAGTTCACCTAGCTGTTTGTGTCTAAATTTGGATTAGAACTCATGGTCTCCTGGATTCTAGCCTCGTGCCTTTAACCATTGCGCTAACTGGTTCTATAACAAAGAGTGATAGCAATAACACTTAGACTTATATATTGCTTCACAGTGCTTTACAGCACTCTCTAAGCAGTTTACAGGGTCAGCATATTGCCCCCAACAATCTGGCTCCTCATTTTACCAACTTGAGCTGGTCAGGATGCTTTATATATGTTTTTACAATTAATTGCCCATGGTATAAAAATAATTTATCTAGGATCCCTACAGGCTATCAATAGGTTTGATTTAATTCAGAGACCAACAGATTACTTTTTCAAGTAATCCTGAGACCACAAATTTGGCTGAAAAATACAGAGGTTCTTGCACTATGTGAACAAGTTTACAGCTCTTTGCTATAACATCACCTACTAGCATTTGCAATTCTGTGAAAGGTGGACATTACCTGCCAGTAAACTTTGGCTGTCTCTTTATTTAGTTGTATTTATTATAATGTTCTTCCAAAAAGTTGTATAAGATAGTCTTTAATAAAAATATAAAAGCAACTTCTTGAAAAAAGCACAATAAAATAGAAAACAAATGCTGGTTGGAAAATTCTGGAAGTTGAGGTTCATGCATATTAAAGTTGCCAAGCTGAAAAACAGCTGTTTTACATCAAAATATTGCAGAGTGGTCGATATTATACTTGGCCATAGAGTGCTTTGCTTAGCTAGATCCTTGTCTTAATCAAATGCACAATCATGTACTGGGATTGCTTGACACAATGCACAGGTGGCAACCCACTGACATTAGACCTTCTGAACTTCTCTCCTGCTGCCTCCCATATTCATAAGTAATCTGTACATTCCTCCTAGGATTGTCAGCACTTGGGGAGTTGCTAAGTGTCAGAATTTATCTGTACAATTTTGATTAGACCAGACTTGGCAGGGGTTTATTTTCTTTTTAATGATCTCTTGCTGTGAATCTGAACTTTGAAAGGAGGAGAAGAGAGGAATGAAACAGAAATACTGGTGGGAGGTGACGGTGAGGGTTAGAAGCAGAGAATAAGAGAAAGAAAAGATAGTGAGGAGAAAGTCAAAGTGACAATGTCTGTGCCGAGAAACAGAGTGATGAGTATCTACTCTTGAATCTTAATTATGCTAAGGATTCCAGTGGGAATGTTTCTTTAAATGCTTGGACCATAAAAATGTCCAGGCACTAATCTGTTTTCTCATCCCAGCAGTAACAATAAAATATGCCTCTAGTTTTTTTTACTTAGATAGCAGCTGGTGAAACCTTTTGGTTAAGACAAACAAGGATATTTTTTTAAAAAACAACCCCCCCCCCATATATAGTCACTTTGCTTTCTGGTCTCTTTCTGATTTATTAGAAAGCTCCCAAAGTGAGCCTGTGCCCATTGCAGTCCTTTTTCTTTTTCTGGAAGGAGTTTTTCTTAAATATACTAAGGTCATATATTTAACATTTTAAAACTTCACTGATTTTCCTCCCGGGGATAAAAGAAGTTCCAGGTGCTGCAGCCTCTAGACTGAAGAGACATGGATTAACCCCTACAGAGCATCCAGTTCAACCTTCCCTTACCTCCTCCCTCCCCCCCAACCATTTTCTCATCCACTTCAGTTTTCTTTGTGTCTCCTGCATCCTGCTAGGCAGGTGTCAGAGCCCTGAATGCGGGTAAAAGGCCCTGTTGATGGATACCACAGATGGAGCGTGGAAATTGGTAGAATAGGCCTCAGCCACAGGCCATTTCTAAGGACTCAACAAAAGCTGCCAAATAAGTCAACAAAAATCTTGAAGTTCACAAAGGGAAAGTGTCATTTGTCATTTACTCTGAGCCTGTGAAGGGGTATCAGCCTTGCCTCCAGTCTCTCCTCCCTTGTACCCGAGTAAACATGCTAGAGGTCACTCATGGAGATTTCACTACAAAAAAGGACACTGTGGGTCAGAAAAAAACAACAAATCTGTTCATAGCCTTCAAGTTACTGTATGGAAATAGATGTATTTGGCTTTTGGTAAGTGAAAAAAAGTAGGGTTGCATGCAAAGCGCACAAATAAGTCAACTCTATAGTGTCTATAATAATGCTTTTTGACATTTTTTTTCCCCAATATGTTTAAATTCTTGAAATCTAGAAATATATGCTTTCCATATTAGTATGTGACATCATTTAGAAATCCAAAATGTATTCCACAGTAGAGAATATATTTATCTTTCTAAATAATATAAATATTATTTTGCCAGCCAAATTAGTAAAGTTGGAAGATACTTAGAATTTGGTATATTTCCAGATAAAAAGTTACATAGCCAGTTTTGCAACATGGCTCAAGAGCTTCAATTTTGAATAAAAATCTCTGTAAGATTTAGAGTGTCCTGATGTTAGCCCAGGAATAGCATAACAGGTATGGTTTCTCTGCTTAATGTACATGAAAAAAGCCATTGTTTTCAAAAGGAGAGCAAGAAAGCCAGTGACGAGATAAATCGATACAATATATTATATTTCAAATGGTTGTCATGCTTTACTGCTACAGTTGTTTAAATCAAATTGTTCCCTGAGAATAGAAACAATTAATAGAATGAATGATTATGTATATTAGTTGTTGTACAGTGTTTCTCTAGATATATTTGTTTATGGTGTTCCTAGGGGGTTGGTATTTGTTAACTGCGAGTAGTATTTTTGAACTGCTGAGGTATACAAGGTAGACAAGTTACACATTATATGTGACCTAATTCCTATGAAATAATACAAAGGATTAGTGTTTAATACTATTAAGTTTGCTGAAATATTTTCTGGAAATATCAAACAGGTCACAATGAGATAAGGCACAAAGAAGCACTCAATTTAGTTTTAGTTCTTTTAAGAAAAAAATAAACTTCAGGGCTATTCTTTTGTAACTTATGGGTTTCTCCTCTTATGTTTAAAGAAGCACCAATTCCACTGTTCTGTCTGGATGGCTCTTACCTTGATGATGTTCAGGACCTGAATGTGAAGACTTTTCTGCTCTCCAAGACTTGGGTCAGGGCGATGGTTGAGCCTCTTTTGGATAGCTTTTTGTTCATATGTCTATCTTCAGGATGATCATGAATATTTTTTTCTTTTGTGATAGTTGTCCTACTTTTTAAATTGTGAGCTGTGCAGAGTCCTTAAGAGTTAGAAGGACTCCAAATTGGTTAAATAGATAAAGTTAAGTAAGCTTTGCAGAGCTGATAAGAGTGAGATTGTTTGGATCCTAAGATCAGCAGAGGGGATGGAAGGAGGAAAAGAATTTGTCTAGATTGAATATATTCAAAATTATTCTTATATGACAACTTTTAAGATTCATTAATATTAATTCAAGCATATCATTAAAACTCGTACACAGATGTTTGACAAGTGCCAGGATAAAGACCACCAATAATAGCTATTGGAAAATCCCATAACTCAGTGTTTCATGCAGGGATGTGAATGGGAAACAAGATCTTTGCAGACACTGGAATGACATATTGAAGATGGTTTAGCAGTGGTCTAGTTCTGGCCAGTTTGAAGTGATAAGGCTTAGCTAGAGTGACAGAACTCCTGCTTTTTAATTCTTACCTCCATGTTCAATTGGTTTTAAATATTTAATTCTTGTTGGTTTATATTTTTAGTTAATTACAGAAAATAAATAAATACATGCAGCAGCCCAGTTCCTCCTTTTTTTCTTTTTTAACAAAGTGGTACTCAGATAATTCCAAAATTGTTCCCATTTAAAGAAAGCAAAGAGATTTCTAAAACTCCTTTCATTCAGAAAATCTTACCTATAGGTGCTAAGGGGAATAATACTAGAAAAACAGACATTCTTCTCCTATGTTACACTGTGGAGTACTCTTTTAAAAGGATTTCTGTGTGCTTGATTGAATTTGTTCTATATTTGCATTCCAGCTGTCTTTCAACTTATTTGAGAACATATGCTAGAGAATTGGATATCATTGAATCCTGTGGGTGACCTGTTTTCAGTTAATTATATTTATTATTTATTTACATTTACTAAATTTGTAAGGTCATCCAACTCAAACAATGTGGTGCCCAACCAAAAACAACAACAAAGAATAAACTAAGGCAGGATAAAAACTTAATAATAATTTAAAAAGCCCCAAATATTTATTTACTATTGCAATTTATATAGCTCTCTGTGTATGTTGTTTTGTATTTGTTATTGTATTGTTGGCATTTGGGGGGGGCTGCTTAGTTGCTGTGAACCATATGCTCACAGCAACTAAGCAGCTCCCCCCCAAAAGTCAACAATACAACAATAAATACAAAACAAGACAAAACAACACACACACACACACACACACACACAAATACAAAATAGAAACATCTATATAATGACACAGTCTCTAGCCAGGTATGCTAAAAAACAGCAACTATAAAAAATAATAACAGGTTCTACCACAAGCAGATGGCAAAAACAAGTCTTTAAGGCCTAACAAAAAGTCAGGAAAGGGTTAAGACCAATCTGATCTCTTGGGGGATGATGTTCCAACAGGAAAAGCTCTTTCCCTGGTTCCACCAGCTGGCATTTCCTAGCAGATGGGACTGGGAACATGCCTCTCCGATCAGACCTCTCTTACCAAGAGAAGCAGTCCCTCAAGTAATATAACATATAAAATGGCAACTAAATGCAATAATAATAAAAACAACTAAAAGGGGAACTTGGACCTAAAAGCTTGAGGGAACCTCCCCCCCCAGTCTTAACGGTTTTCCTAAGGACAAGCACAATTGGGGCTTTATGTGTAGGTTGCTCCAGAATGTTGGTCAGGATATGGATATTGATCCCTAAGACAACTATATTCAGCACTAACTCTGGACCACCTTTGTCAATTCAGGCAGGGAGAATGCTTGGTGAGAAGGATAAATAGTGCATATAAGCCTTTCATATGCATAAGTAAAGTGGCAGGATGCCCAGGTTGTTGTTGTTGTTGTTGTTGATGATGATGATAATAATAATAATAATAATAGTTGGAAGGGACTTTGGAGGTCATCTAGTCCAACCCTTGCTCAGGCAGGAAACCCTACACCATTTCAGATAAATAGCTGTCCAATCTCTTCTTAAAAATTTCTACTGATTAATTGTTCTAACTGTCAAGAAGTTTCTCCTTAGTTCTAGGTTGTTCTCTTCTTGTCTTGCCTTCAGGCGCTTTGGAGAATAGCTTGACTCCTTTGTGGCAGCCCCTGAGATATTGGAACACTGCTATCATGTCCCCCCTCATCCTTCTCTTCATTAAACTAGACATACCCAAGTCCAGCAACCGTTCTTTATATTTTTTAGCCTCCAGTCCCCTAATCATCTTTGTTGCTCTTCTCTTCTCTTCTCTTCTCTTCTCTTCTCTTCTCTTCTCTTCTCTTCTCTTCTCTTCTCTTCTTCTTTCTAGAGTCTCAACATATTTTTAAAATCGTGGTGACCAAAACTGGATGCAGTATTCCAAGTGTGGCCTTACCAAGGCATTGTTAAGTGGTATTAACACTTCATGTGATCTTGATCCAGCAGCCCAACATAAAATATATATCAGATTGCCACACAATCATGTAGAAAGCAAAAAGAAGGAATTGTAATATTATCTACATCCCATCTTCACCTTAAGTACCTGTGAGCATGGTGGGGGACAACAAACTTCCTACCTCTACCCTCCTGATACAAACCAGATTGGGCTATCTATGCATAATTAACCTTTGGCAACAAAGATTTACTAATTATTATGCTGAACTTTCAGGACCAACATGAATGGGTAAAAAGACAGATCAATAGGTTTGTCAGAAACTTTCCATCTGGCAGAACAACTGTAACCATCACCAGAGATTGTGCTTCTCTTCATCTAGGTTGCTTGTAACATATCTCCTATTGCATATCCCTCTCTGTTTATTGCATCTAATCTTCAATGGACACTATCATTCCCTAATCACCAAGAAGGTAGACTTAGTTATGCATAGAATCAAAGTCGCCAGCAAACAGATGAGAAACCAGAACAGCCACAATCTCATTTTCTCATCTCACATTTATTTCTATGAATTATATTGACTACCAATTAAAGAAGTCTATGGTGAATCCCTCTATTTAAATTTAAAAAGGTTCTTGTCTAGTAACGGCACCTCAGATGTGCTGCTGGATACCACAGATATAGTTTTCGAGGATTTGATTCCAAGCAAATACTGTCAGCTTGTTTTTATCAGCCATGATAAGAAAAAAACAATGTATTTCCCTATTCTTGTGCTAGTAGTAGTCAAACACATCTACAGATTATGTTGTAATTTCCTCTCTGCTTCACAATCATGTCTGATGTTTTTCAGTGTGCTAACTACTAGTTTCTGCATCAAGTTATTGGGAATCATCTGGACCCAGAAATGCATTTGCTAAATATCAAAGCCCAAAGTGCCAGCAAGAATAGAACAGTACTCTAGCCGAAGTCATCCAGGAATGGCTCCCTTACATACAATTTTGGCAACTTTAAGTAGTGTGGACTTCAGCTCCAGAATTCACCACATATCTTGAAGTTGCCAAGGTTGAGAAACAATGACCTAGATGATTGAGCAATAAACACAACAGTAAAGATTCTAGAATGGAAAGAAATTGCAATTTAGAGTAGAATGTATCTAAAAAGAGTTATGAGGGCATCAGTCTGGAAAGATTGCTAGTTATTAATTGCCAAAACTGGGCAAAATAGAAGCTGTAAACTAATTAATCTGAAAATCATTTATTATGTTCTTATATATTTATATTGGTTTAAGGCATGCACTTTATGTAAATATACCAAATATAGATATTTGTTTGGGATAAATTAATTTTAATTTTTCATTCCTGTTTCGAGCTTTCAGTTTTTAGGATCTACTAAGATAGAAATAGAGTTAAAGCCATTGGCTATGTTTATTCAACATGCTAAACTCTAATGTGTTTTGAATGGTTTTGGCTTAGAATTAAACCATTATTATGATTTGCAGGTTATAATTAATACTTTAATGCATTGTGTCAAACTAGACAATTTTAATCAGTTATGGTGAAACCATGAATAGTGCATGGAGGAACTAAGTGGCGCTAGATGGCTGGAAAGGCAACCCTAGCCCACTAATAATAAAAACCCACTTTGCATTTTAAGTGGGAAGTCTTTGGCAGGGACTTCTTCACTAAAGACAGCCTTATATGTATGATTTGAGTCAAGAGACCATACAAATTTACTGGATTAATTACAGCACACCTAGAATTTGCATAGCTTAGGTGTCAAACTTTTGAAATCACTGGGGAAAAATATGCTGGATATATTTGAATAAATAAGCCCTGTAAGAAAATTGTAATCTGTGCCTGCGGATATTGCAGAAGGAAGAAAAACGACTACATTTTCTGAAGTTTCTATAAAGAATTATTCAGCCATTTGAAGGAAATATGTTGTGGCATGCTCTAAGATTAATTATCCCAAGACTGCTTGTTGTTTAAAATTTGACTACTGTTATTTGAAGAAAACACAATTTGCTTAGTGCTAGTTCTGATTATTTTTCTCCTGCTCTTCCAATCCAATATTAATTGCTCCATTGCTTGTTTGCTTGCTTTCTAGCTTCAGCACAACAATCAGATGAAGGTTCTGACATTGATTCTGAGCCAGATTTGCCCCTGAAGAGAAAACAACGTCGAAGCAGAACCACTTTCACGGCAGAACAGTTAGAAGAGCTGGAGAGAGCTTTCGAGAGGACTCATTATCCTGACATATACACCAGAGAGGAACTTGCACAAAGAGCTAAACTCACGGAGGCTCGGGTTCAGGTGAGTATTGTCCTAAAACTTTCAAACAGCCTTCTTCTATTAGTTGTATGGGAGAGCAAATATTTCTTTTAGATTTTTTTTTCTTGGTGAAGAATTATGAGATAAGCTATGTTGCAAGACTATACTTTATTTTGAGGAGTTATCAGAACATTTGGTAGTGCTGAAAGAAGCTGTTTGGTGAACCCCACATTTGATGCTTAATTTATTTAGGTAACTGTTGAAGGTAAGAAAATCAGTGTGATTTATATTTTTAAACACAGGTGATGGACCTCATTTTTATCTTTTAAAACAGAAAGTATAAAAGATAAATACATAAAAACAGATCATTAAAAATATGTGCTTGTTTCAGATATTGAAACTGAAAATTAAATTAACTATGCCTAAAAATTAACTACTAAAAACTCTGCAAATTTGGACTCCTTACTTTAAATATTTGCATATTCAGTTCTGGGATGTCTGCTTTAATGAGGACCATCAACATTCATATTTTTTTTAATGCAGTGACTCACAGCTACAAGAAAAGCAGAAGTCTCATTAACATAACAGCTGTCTTAATGTGGCTTTAACCCTGTGACATTTTACATGCCTTATGGTTTTTTTTTTGGTTCCCTTGAGACACATTGTGTCTCACACTCATTCCGGTGATATCCAGTCTAGCAAATTTTCTACTGTGTAGAACATATGGACTTTCTCCTTAAAACAGCACAAAGGGGGGAACAATCCCAATCAATCAATGGTTAAAGTATCAGAGGAGGTGAACTTTTGGGAATTAAAAGAAGAGCTGGGCACTTAAGTGCCACTTTGCACTATTGAAATAGAAAACTCCAGAGAGCTGACTCTATCTCCCCAACCACCATATCTCCAAGGTCTCTCTTATATGCTCAAAGGCACATTTCTGTTTAAATCTTGGTGCTTCTGTAGTCACATAAATACTTCAATTCATACTTGAGGAAATTCTTAAGTTGCAGCCAGAAAAAGTTATCTGCTAGTAAAGAGTGGTTCAAAAAGGGCTGCATTTACTGAATGGCTATTATTTGAACTATATTCAGTTTTACAGAAAGATTTACATTAATGGTGGCAAATATATAAACCAAGGGAATATAGGTAAGACAGAGGCAGTAAGAAAGTATGTACATAAAGTTCTAATGATAGATATATTAACCTATTATGAGATTTGGAATTGTTAAAAAAAGCAATAAAAATCCTGGATAAAGTGAATTGCTAAATAAATAAATGGAGCCAAATGCTGTTGAACAAGGATTTTTTTTGGAATAATTTTTTTTTGAAAAAAAAAAAGACACACTTTAACCAATCTCTTGTCCAAAAAATATATCAGAGTAAATTACTGCAGCAATATTATTGGGGTAGCTCCTTGGGATGGCCAATGTAAAAAATATTATTTGCAAATTTTACTCCCTTTAAAACTTTAACAGCAATTGGCTGTCAAATGTCAATATAAAACACCAGGTGACTCATAAAGTAGTCCTCAACTTATGATTTCTTCACATCCTCTTCACGACCTCTTTTCTATGGTATCCAAAGCAGAACATCCAGATTCAGTCATAGTTTTGTTCCATACAGTATTAACCTAGTGAACTCTAAAGCTTCTTCTTTCCGCTATCTATTCAAGATGGACAGTGATTAATATTTATGTTTTTTATAAGTAAAGGTGTAGGTTTATACATATGTTGTATATAGCATGTTTAAATGTGTGTTATGTATGTGTACACTTTTGAAAGCAAGCAACAAAATTTCATTTTTAATGTGTGCCATTGTGCCCCCAGTAAAAAAATGACAAAAAACCGACATCTATCTATTATAGTTTGGATTGGAACTTCTGTTGCTAAGGCATGGTAAATAAATAAGTTGTGCATAATTTTATGACCTATTTTGCTGTGGTCATTAAGCAAATCAGTATTGTTGTTAAGCAAATCACTGCTGTTGTTAGGCAAATCACATAGCACATCTGGGTTCCTGCTTTGATTTTGCTTGTTGGAACCCCTCTAGAAAGGTCGCAAACAGTGATCACATGAATCAGGGACAGCTGCAATATTCTAAATGTAAGGACTGATCATAGGTGATGTTTTTCAGTGTTAACTACAGGACTACTTTTATTAAACATTATTCAGTGTTAAATAATATTCTTGGATATCAGATCTGGAAAATATTTGGCACCGTAATTTACAGGGAAGTATTCTGAGAGTTTATGGTGCAAAATGTTTTTGGTTTTGGCATAGTATTTCCAGGATTAACATTTAGTGATGACCATTTAATACTTGTTACAACTCATCACTGTGTCAGAAAGCATTCTGAATTTTTCTATGCAAATTTTCTCATATTAAAACTATGTTATCTTCAATCAGTATTGGCACTTCGCTTTTGGGATGTTTAAGTTCAAGTCACACACCAGAAATTCAAGCTTTCGATCTTAACTATATTTCATATAATAAAGACTCATGAACACAATTAAGCAATGTCTTATTTACAGTTTAGGGCAGTGTTTCTCAACCTTAGCAACTTTAAGAGGTGTGGGCTTCAACTCCCAGAATTCCACAACCAGCATGATTAGATAAATGTTTTTCTTAACAGTAAATTGCGATGGGCTGCAGCAAAATTCCCTGTGAAAAATAGTACAAGCATTTCAATGGGTTTGGATGTATCGGTCCAATATATTCAGCTTTGGAATGAAACAGACTAGATGACCTTGCAGATGATTTCCAACTCAATTTCACAATATTTACATTTTTCCTTTGTTATCATTTTTCTCTGAAGTAATTTATAACTGGACAAGGCAAGATCTTATTCCCTTGATGCTGGCCGGGTATCCTTTCAAAGCTGTGGTTCTTCCCCCAGGCTTAACTTCGTGAAATTGGCCGTGACATTTCAACTGCCTTATCCTAAACAGAGAATTACCAATGTGCTTTTAAGGGAACAAGATCTCTCATTCAAATAGGCAAAATGTTTGAAAAGAGAATTTATCAAGACAATAGAGGATAGTTTCCTCTAAACAGAGCCTGAGCTTTACAAGGATGAATGCCAAATACATACCAAATCAAAAGACTAGTGCATTGATAGAGACACATCTAATTTAAGCCAGAAAATGTGCCTCCCTCTTTGTTGTAATACTGTATATCTGAAGTATTTATTTAATTTTAGGTTGCTTCAGTGGCCATGAAAGAAATGACAAGGAGGGGGAGCTAAAGATTGGAAGTAATGGAAATTAAAGGCTGGAAGGATATGAACAAAAAAGACAGGGAAAGAATGATGGAATTTTGGATAACAGGAAAAACAAAATTAGGAAGTTTGCCACTGCAAAAGTATCACAAAGGTAGCACAAAAATACACTGAGACATAAACATACACCAATACACACAATATGTCAAGTGTCCCATCAGCTCCTTTGTCATTATGTTGCAGACACAACCCCATGGTACGTGTCTTCCCCAGCCTGGTGCCCTCCCACTATGATGTTCTTATTCTCAGATCATCCCAGTTATCATGCTTTTGATTGATAATGCCTTTTTTTAGAAAATTGTAAGAGAATAAATATTTCTAAAGTACTGAAATATATAAGGAATCGTGATCTAGATATGGACAAGGATGTGTATCAGAGGAAAGTTTGTATCTTTCCAATGTTGTTGTCCTGTAGTTATGCTTATTTTCATTAGCAATGGATCTCCCATCTTCATATTGGTCCAATTAACTTTTCAGAACAGTTATGGACTGGAGGGTATGCCTTTATAGGCTGAAAGATGGGATGAAGGAAAGAATAGAAAGAAATGTGTTTCAAGCCCTATGTTCACTGGTGGCTCATTTTCATACACTTGGAAGGAAACACAGCAGCATTTCCTTTGTTGTGGAGAATATGCACATCATCCCAATCATGAAATGATTGGTTCTTGAAAAACAAAGTAGTGACAAGACAGTGGCAAATGGTATACCAGTAAAGGGTGATATCTTGTATTGGTAAGATTCAATTTCTAGTTCATAAATGGAATAATAGTGATGCACAGTCTTGTATTTTATATCAATGGTAGAAATATCTTGAGGCAGTATTGCAAATGTGACAAAACATGGTCTCAAGAAATTGGTCCTTTAACTCATAACCTGGATATTTTGTTAGCACAATAGGGAAAAAGTGAAGCATTAAGTGAAATCAGAAAGGTATGTCCTAAATTGGAAAACTCATATGATTATATTTTTTAAACTAAAATTGGTCAATGTAAACACACTAAGGAACTATGTCTTTTTATTTTAAGAAAAGGCAAGTTTTCTTAATGAGAAAATGTAATAAAAAGTGGCAATTAATTAAAAATAATTACTGCTATTTGGATAATGAAAATAGTAAAATAAATAGAATAATTGAATACAATTGACAAGCAAATTAAAATAATAATTATAACTGTTGATAGGTAAATTAAAATAATTACAACTAGAATAAAATGTCCAGTAAAATAGAAGAATCTTCACAGTGCAAAGAATAAGCAGGTAAAGAACTTTAATGGAGTGTATTTAACATTGAATACAATCACAAATTAGGCTTTTTCACATCCCACAACTAACTTAACCCAGGATAAGGCTATCTTTATAAAATATTAGAATAAATATCTAGAATAGAATAGATGCAGCTTAGATATGGGATAAATAGCATCTTGAAACGAAATGTTTGTGTAGATTTCAGTCATCCAGGTCACAGCTTTCTCAAAGGTGGTTTTTCAAAAGACAACTGGATTGTTTTTTCCTTGAGGAAAAAGAACGGATGGAACAGAATGAACAACCAGAACCGATGACGCTTCTTGGATGAGAAGCAAAACTTCTTCTCTTTCTTCTTCTCCTCTTCCTCCTCCTCTTCCTGTTGGAAAAAGTTCAGTTGCCTTTTGAAAAAACAACCTTGAAACATCTCGAAACCAAGGAAAATGAGACAAATAAGGTTTTATGGATACTAACTAGCTTTTGAGGTAAAGCTGATATATTTTAATAATTAGTATAATTGGGCATACTCTATTCATTCAGCTATGTACAGTGACCCTTAATTCTGAATTAGTTAAAACTTTCATAAGTCTTTTAGTTAATCTAATCCAATGCAAGTAAGTCCTATATCAATACAGTCTGACAAATGCTGAATGTATTTCAAAATGACTTAAGCTATTTTCAACTATTTCTAGGTTTGGTTCAGTAATCGTCGAGCCAGATGGAGGAAGCAAGCTGGAGCCAATCAACTGATGGCTTTCAATCACTTGATTCCAGGAGGCTTCCCACCCTCTGCCATGCCAACTCTGCCAACTTATCAGTTGTCAGAATCTTCCTATCAGCCTACTTCTATTCCACAAGGTAGACTTGAAAAATTATTTTGAACTATACTTTGACATATTACTTAGTCCTCTGTGGTTCTGAATATCTGAAAAAACATTATAGTTACATGTCTTAAATGTTTACACTGGTTTCAGTGGATCAGTGTTAACATGGAAGGTGAAATCTGGAAGTCAGTTTCAGATGTTTATCCTTTCCAATTGGAGAACTTCTAGATGTGTGGCTAGGGATGAAAACTATTATATTGCCATATGTTTGGAGAGTTATGAATTGTAGCTTGATCAGGTTCATCACCCATTCTGGTCCATCATTGAAGGTATCTGTTTTATAATGGTAAACGGTATGTTTGATGCTGGCTCCAAGAATAAATTCTGACAAAAGTTGGATATAATACTTGGGCAGACAAAAGCCAGACCGGAATTTGAAGAGCCCTGAAACTTTATTAAACAATCATGTGCTTTATTATAGAAAACTTAAAATCAGTTGTTGTCATGGATTCTGTTGTTTAAACAAGGAATTCTGAATTATAGCTGAGCAAACTCAGAGTTTTGAATCTATTGTTAGACTCTCCTAATAGTTTCATTGCACATAAGTTCTTATAGTCTCACAGTTTACTGATACAGTCCTAGAGTTACTTGGAATCATATGAAAGTGATCAATCTGAGAGTTTCCTAAATTAATGACTTCCTTCCAAAGTTTGATGATTTATATTTTTTATAATATGTTAATTATCTCAATAGTTCGATAAGTTTCTTTCAAAATTTCAGTGTACTCCTAATGCTTTTGTCATTGGTCTCATATCTTGGACTCCCTTCCCTGATTCCTTCTTCCTATTTCTCTTTCCCTTGTATCACTTATCTATTTTTAAAAACTAAGGTTTTCCTGACTCAAAACATGTGTAAGGAAGTGAAGCGCAAAGGGGAAGGCAGACATGTAAGAAACAAAAGTATGACTCCAATCTCCAAAACCTGCTCTTCCATTATAGTCCAAGTGATCCTAAGAATGAGCTTAGCTAAGTTTGAATAAGCTAAACCAAACAGAATAGGTTATATAATGGTTTTACATATGATGTGTACTCAACATTGAACGGTTTTGAATATTGGGAACTGGTCTGGGTGATCCTTTCTATGATCTAGGTTTGGCTTTTGAATGGGAAAATGAGGAAATTCATACCTGTGTCCCTTTTTCATTGCAGCTGTGTCAGACCCAAGCAGTACAGTTCACCGACCTCAGCCTCTTCCACCAAGCACGGTACACCAAAGCAGCCTTCCTTCAAATCCAGACAGTAGCTCTGCCTACTGCCTACCAAGCACAAGGCACGGCTTTTCCAGCTATACAGACAGCTTTGTGCCTCCTTCTGGGCCCTCAAATCCTATGAACCCTGCCATTGGCAATGGCCTTTCACCTCAGGTCAGTCCTGCTTTTTCAGACACAGGATTTGCTGTATACCCAAACTAAATTGTCTGTTCCCCAAGGCCATCATACAATGATTTGCCAAATTTAAACCATAAAGTATTCTTTATATAAGCCACATGATTCCAGTTTGCTAGTTTCCTCCCTCCTCCTTTTCTACTGACAGAATCAAAAGTCATAGCTTATATTTAGTTTAAGGCAATGTTTCATAATGCAACCCCAAAGCCTTTTTGCTTGTATTCGGCTGTCAGGCATGTATGATGTTTCCATAATATATATTTTTAAAGTTGATTTTTTTCCCTTTCCCTGTCTTTTCTTAAAAAAAAAAACCTCTACAGAGTCATTGATTTTTGGTCTTGATTCTTTGTCATGAAAATAATGAAAAAGATATGTACTGTTTAAATTTAACCTTAGGAGTAGGTTGCTCATTACCTCAGCTGATGAGCAATCCACATTAAGCTGAGCTATAATCAAATTATGAATACATAAATTAAGAGCATTACTGCTCTCAGGAAGCTTATAATGACTTGAAGGACATAATTGTTTTCCTAATGTGCATGAGATTTTCTTCGATGATCATGTTAATAAATTGCCTTGATAATTGAGTGCCAGAAAAGGTTGGTTAAACTTCCTTCTTCTGGCACAAGTCTTCAGCTTGACATTATTAGTTTCTGGTAAAATATTCTGCAGTTTATTCTATTAGTGTGGATTTAGCACAGGTGTTTTGGAGAAGTATCCACTGAATTTTGAGCAATGTCACAGAATTGGGGGAGGAAGCAATCTATAATTACAATCAGGAAATCTCTTCAGGGATGTGAGAATTTTAACAGCTTTATTTTCTTTCTGCTCTTTCTCTGTGGGGTTAAAAAAAACAGAAGGAAGCTTGGAATGACACAAATGAAAAGTGAAAAGACAATTATACTGAATTACACACTAATCACTGACTATCACCACTGCGTAAGCAGTAAGAGGGCATTCTAATAGGCAGAAAATGAGATTTTAATAGCACAAAGGGTGGCCAAAATAACGACTCCTATATCTTTTGCTTTTTTCATTTTCTGCAACTTGAGGTCTGCATCTCCAGAGCACACTTCCTGGTTTCTGTACCATGGTGATAACTCTGTGCAGCTGAAGAGTTCAAAGGCAATAGAGTTGAAAAGGATGAATAGCAAAGGCAATGAAATAAACATTTTTGCCTGAAGGCAAAAGTTCATAAACTATTTTTTGTAACAGTAAATGTAATTAAGTTTCAGTGATTCCTATAGCACACAGTGGAATACAAAACTGCATGGCTTTAGACCTTAGCAAAAGAAAGATAGGCTGCCATGTGAAAACAAGTTGATATATTTTTCAGTAACAGGGTTTTCAAGATTGTCAATTTCTAAGTGTAGTCTTTAACAAAGACTTGACATTATATGGTGCTATAGTAGCCCATAATTTCTGGCATTAGAATCAACACACTGTTGATCATTAATGTATTAATGTTTTCTCTTTTAATGGAAACAAAATTATCGTGAAAGAGCAATGAAAAAGTTCAGTGATATTTGGATCAATTATAGTTAATGTCCCTAATAGTCCATTAAATAAACCAATCACTTTTTGATGACTAAACTGAGCCGAGGTGGCGCAGCAGTTAGAGTGCAGTACTGCAGTCCACTTTAGCTGACTGTGTTCAGCAGGTCAGCGGTTCAAATCTCACCGGCTCAAGGTTGACTCAGCCTTCCATCCTTCCGGGGTAGGTAAAATGAGGACCCAGATTGTTGGGGGCAATGTAAATATATATATACATTGCTTACTGGTGTACACCGCTTAGAGAGTGCTTGCACTTAAAGCGGTATATAAGTCTCATAAATAAATCTAGGAGTTAATAAAATGGAACAGTCTGGAGCTGTTTGCTTAAGAAATACAGTGTTCATACAAAAGGCATAATATTTAAAAATTTATTGCTATGAATATTGGCAAGAATTGATTATGATGCTATTTCAGATACTGGTTGCACAACTAATTTGAGAAGACACTATATTCAATATAAAACAGCAGAAATCTGCTTTTGGCAGTGATATAGAGAATTAAATTTAATACCCATACAAGTGTACATACAATACACTCATAAAAACTAATGTTATGCTATTAATGTAAGATAGAGATTCTGGAACATCAAAGTTTGAAACTTTAAAACCTCCATCATTGCCCAGTATTTGTTTTCTCAGAAATTCTGAAATGTCAACATTTTGAATCCATTTCCAGTCTAAATTCAGGCGCTAAATGAAGTTACCTGAAGATAAGACATTGCTGAAATCACAGTATAGCTTATTTAAAGTTGAGGTAAAACTAGGTTTCATAGAATATTAAGTTGTAAAAGGAATTTTGTATTTGCAAAAATTGCATATATATGTGTAGATGGGTGGTTGGGTGGGTTCTGTGTCTGTCTCATTGTGTGTATGTGTGCAGCCTCCTCCTCATTCTTCAGTTTAATCCCAAGGAGAGAAGTCATGAGGCAACTCATTTACTGGACATTAGGATACTAATCACTAAAAGGGCGAGAATCTTGTTGAAAATGTTCTTCTTTCCCTGAAAACATTAAAATAAATAATATGTCCAATTTCTCTGCCATAGTTTTGGCGGAAGAAATTTGGAGCCATAGAATCTTCAGAGTGATGAAAAGATATGCAACATTAAAAACTGTGCCAGCAATAGCACCCTCTCTCATGTCTAATAATTAAATATTATTAAATAAAGACTACAAAGAAGGTGAGGGGTAGGAGGCATCTTTTGAGAAATTGCAAAACAGATTTTGGTCCTGTACCACATTAGTATAAAGCAGTGGTTCTCAACGTTTGTGTGACGGCGACCCCGGTCACACAAACGTGCTGCGCATGCGCGGTGCCCCCCATGCGCAGCGGTGCGCATGCGCAGCACCCCCATGCGCGGCGGTGTGCATGCGCGGTGCTGCCCCCTGAGGGGGAAAAATGGCGGATCGCCTTGTTTGGCAACCCCCGAGAAATGGTCGATCGACCCCAAATGGGGTCACGACCCATAGGTTGAGAACCGCTGGTATAAAGTATCTCTTAATCTATACTGAAGAACCAACAAGAATCTGGCTTAGTTCTAAACCTGTACATCTCAACTTCTTTCAGATTTAGAGCAAATCTGTATTTCTCATCAGCTTGACTGATTATTCTTCTGGTATCTGTTTTAGTCATTAATACCTGATGGTGGTAAGAGCTCTTCTGCCATAAATGGTTGATCTTTGCTGGAATAAAGGTTAATTGTGTCAAGGTTCCATTCGGTCTTTGCCACCTGGAGCCTTCAACGTATGGAAGTATCACCCCTTGTAGGTAGTCAGTAAGGATAGCTGCTCTGGTTGAAGACATATAGAAAGCATTCAGTTGCCAAGGCTGGTTCTCAAATCAGTTATATACATTTTTAAAAAATTCTTCCATTCTGTGATCCCAAGAACAGGACAGAAAGGATATTAGAGGTATATAATATATGTAATTTATATAAATTATATATTTGAATATACCATGTATAGCATGTTGCTGAAGATTTTCAGTCATTCAGGTAGAATTGTCTGGAAGTTGAATCATTTGCTGTTTAGAAGTTACTTGGATAAGCAGCAAACATTTCAAAACAAAAAGAAAAAAAAGGTCAAGTTGCCACGACTCAAGTTTCAGACATCATGTATAGTACGTATATAAACTGTATATTTAATGTCAGCTTTTTAATTACATTTTCTAAGTTCATACAATAACTTTCAGACTATTGCTGTTTTTTCTGCAAATGAGACAAAGTTTTATCATTTTCTTTTGATAAACATTTGTGAAGCCTAAAGCACAGAGACAAAGCTACTACTGCTGTGAATGTAATAACACTGCTGATTTGGTATATCAGATTATTTCCTTAACATTTTCTTTTTTTTTAAAAAAAATGACAGTTACAATTCAGTGTACAATACTCTCCATTTATTCATTTATTTATTGCTTTGCTTAGGATTTCAACATTTAAGATATTGCAACATACCTTTGCAGTTTTATCAATGAACACACGTCAAGTTATTTGCTAAAAAGTATTATTGCTGTCTAAAAAGCCAAGAGTCATAGGTAGGAACCACAAACACATTAAACTGAATGAATGGATATCTTGTATTAAAAAAAATCTTCTATGATCTAGACCATAGATCATAGATCATTTTTAATTTATTACTATTGTATTTGTTTGTTTTCAGAAGACATACCGGGGAGGATTTATATCTGAGAAACCAAAATAATTTGGATCAGATATATGCATTGATATATGAAAAAAAGTGATAGAGATATTTTAAAAAATATTTTTATGTCTGAAAAAGTCCCTCTGATCTATTATTTTATGTCATTTTTAATAATTAGGAGTGACAATTCATAGATGTTGCCATTTATAACATTATTTCAGGAGCTACTGAGGAGTTAGGCAAAATATAGTGAATTGTGGATTCTTCTGCAGTTTTAAACTTGTATAAAAAGTATACACTATGACATCTGTAGCAGTGCAGAATTCCTTCCTCCCATATTCTCATGATGGGAACAAAAGAAACAAAAAATGATGCTTGTTTTGGCTAAAGAAAGTGAAGTAGACTTTACCTCTGGCATTTAGAATGGTATTATTTTTTTCTTTAAAATTGGATATTTTGGATTGAGATCAAATTGTTGAATATTGACAGCCTGATACATGAACCTAACTGAAGCTTTTGGATATAAAATAATGCATTGTAGTCAAAGTTAGTTTAATCTAAATCTAAGAAGTTCATATAAAGATTTACAGATTTTGTCAAATTCTCCTATATCACGGTATGTCATTTTTCTATTACTTTAATTCATCTAGGGGTTAACAAACTACAGTAAGTACAAACTTTGAGAAAAACACTGAACAACTTGAAAACCGTAGCCCTTATATTGGTTACTTGCTGTTAAATTTAATTTTGTAAAAAAAAACCCCATTTTATTTATTTTCACACTTCTGACTGTCCATCTCCCCCAAAGAGGGACTTTTGGAAAAAGAATCTGCATTGAGTTCCATAGAAAGCATGTGGCTGGTCCTTCATTTGTTGTGTGTGTTTAGCGCACTTGAATAATACAGGTAGTCCTCAAATTGCAACTGCAATTGAGCTCAAAATTTCTGTTGCTAAGCAAGATGGTTGTTAAATGAATCTGACTTCCCCATTGACTTTGCTTGTCAGAAGATCGTAAAAGGAGATCACACTACCTGGGACACTGCAACCGTTATAAGTATGAGTCAGTTGCCAGGCATCTGAATTTTGATCACATGACCAAAGGGATATTGCAACAGTTGTAAGTGTAAAAAATGGTAATAAGTCACTTTTTTCGGTGACGTTGTAACTTCAAATGGCCACTAAACAAACTGTTGTAAGTTGACTACCTATCTATGATTAAATAATATATGTTAATGAAGCCAAGGAGAATTATATAGTGCTTCCTGAATGTTTAAAGTGAATCACATATCTAATCTTTATAGTAAAGAAGGAAATCAAAAAGTAATTACACAGCATACACAAAATCACTATTACAGTATCATCTTTTATATATGCCAATCTATTTCTTTAAGTATATGAAATATCATTTCAAAATATCTGGAGGACGGGTAGAATAGATAATTAGCAGTGTAACAATAAGACAATACAATAAGAGGGATAAAAAGAGTAAGACGTAAGGTGGATGCAATGAAGGAGTGAATCTGGGAGATGGTGATTTACCTAAAATATTTTAACAGATAATAATTGATTGTAACTCTAAAAACTGGATTTATTGGCACGTGTGAATCAGTGAGATAATCTGCAGAATTTCATCTCTTTTCTGGAGAAGGGTATGTTTTTTTTTTTTATATTTTAAGGTAAATGGTGAAGTGGGTTTCCCTAGGGAAAAAGGGTTCACAGCAGGTAATGCCATCCATCTAAGCAGTAGTTTGAAATGTTCAGTGCAGTGATGAATGAGAGTATGTGACCCACATCTGTTTTACATTAAAATGGATCCATGCCCTGACATCCTTAGGAGCATTTTTCAAGATTCCCTGGACACAGCTTCTGTAAATTACATGCTGCAAATGTGTCAGGGTCAGATAAGAGGGTGTCATTAACTCCACTAAAGTTTACTCATGATCCTGTCACTTCAGCTTAATACTTTAATAGTACCAATAATTTTCTTGGTGTTGATTCATTAAAAGTTTCAATCACGATAAGGAGAGAGCGAGGGAAAAAAATACCCTCCAAATACAGAACATGCTTGCCTCCCATCAATTACATTGTAGACATAGTTACGGAGCATATTAAATGCAAGCATGCGTAAATGAATTAAAACATGTGAGGATTTTACAATGCTAATAGTATGTCAGCATTGCGGTAATTCCAGTCCTATTAAGTGACATCATATTTCACTGAAATAACAGAATTTGCATCATTGAGACTAGGTATGTCCTGTTTAATAATTTGATAGATGTTGGGGAATTCTATATTATATACTGAAAGTGGAACCCACGACATATTTTTTAAAAGGTATATATTTGTCTGTTTTTCATAGAAGAGTTAGTTCCCTGCTATAGTAAATATATGTAGAAAAGTAACATAGCAATTATGTTGTAAATCAATACTATTGAAAGGCTCAATCTAATTAAAATTATACACCCACCATATCCTATGAGAAACTAGAGCTGGGTAAAAAGGGTGGTTTAGATCCTGAATCAAATTTGACACTTGGACGAGATGAATATATAGGAGAGAAAGAAAGATATTAAACTTTCCTGACAATGATCCAGAACTGATTTTCCATGCTTCCTAGTGGAATTTCTTTTCAATCTTTTAGTCTGGCCTACTGCCTAGGATCCCTGATGTCTTCCATCTAATTCCTACCTGGGCTCTAATATATTCAGTTTTTGAAGGTCAGCCAAGTGCTGTCACCATCTCAGACGCTTTTACATAACAGGTAATCCACATTTAGTGACTACAATTGGCACTGGCAACTTGGTTATATAGTGAAACTGTCACTAAGTAAACCCAAAACTGGGCTTATTTTACTTTCTTTGCTTTGCTTTAAAGACCTTCAATGATTGTAAATGTGAGGAGTGGTTGTAAAATTGCTTTTTCATCACTAAATGAAACTATTACTAAATAAATAGTACTGTACTGTATATAAGCTCATAATATAGTTGTGCCCCAGTAGTGCATATTTATTTATTAAACTTATATGCTGAGGCCTACTACTTATATGAAATCAGAAGTTGTGCCCTAATTACAAGTCATCTGATATTTCATTCCCAGCACTGATTAGAGTTCAGATAAATGTCTACCTCTCTAGAGTGGTCCCGCTATCAACAGCACCTAAATTGTAGAAACTTCTTCCAAAATCAGTAACGGTCTTCATTATTTGAATGTACCTACACGTTTCTGTACCATTACGACTTTATGTTTAATGTTTATTTTCAGTATTCATGTTATATTTCATTTTCATTATTTGTGATATTTTTTTGTTTTATTACTCTATTGTTTTATATTTTATAACTCCTTGCTAGATATTTATGTGTCAGTGGATGTAATTAATAAACATAATAAATATATAGGTATTATCTGTGAAGAAAAATTGCTGCTGCATTGGAAATATTTCATTTTACTTTTTTGCTTCAGTTACATAAAAATTACATAAATCAAAGAGTTTGATCTTTGATTAAAGGGACACAATTTTCACTTTTCATCTAATTTCAGTAGAATCCAATTTAATAATACATTTGATTCAGCTGAAATTTACACAGATATGTAAACAAAAACTGAATGAAGTCTGTCAGGGAAACAAATAAACTCCATGTTAGACTGAACTTCTGAGGTTTTCTCCGCCCCCTTCTTTCTGAAGCAGTTAACAGGAATGAATCCATATTCCAAACAGCTAACACATGAATAGATTTAGTTCATATCTGTTTCTCTTTTTCTTTTATACTTGGAAGTTCAAAGAAGATTAATATTAAAATGTATGATGCATATAATATACATAAAACAATGTTGCCTTAAAAGAACTTCAAAATAGTATGGTCTTTCTTCTATCAGATTTGCTAAAATAACACTTTAATATAATGAATGCAGAAGTCTGCTTTTCAACAATACAATTTTTAAAAGAAAACCAACCACAGCAGCAGTAAGAACCTTGGGAATCATGTCAAGCTCAAGTAGCCCCACAGCGAAAAGTGTGGCAAATAAATTTAACAAATAAGTAAATAATGTAAAGACACCTCTTCCCCATTCATATTTTTTATAAATCTCAGTAGGTGGCAGCACTTAGATGGCCTTGACTGACCATGGAAGCTAAGCAAAGTGAACTCTATCCTAGTTAGTACTTGGATGGGGACTATCTCTGAAGGCTAAGACTTTTGACCAGACTAGGAAGCAAATAAATAGATAACTTAATCCCACAACAAGAGAGTGGGAAAAAGAGCTTCTATACTGCTGCCAGGAAAACCGCATGGATGCTTTCACTAGGAGTCAAACTTGAGGACACCTATTTTTGCCACTTTCACGTATTTGTAAAATAACAGTAAACTAAATTGCACTGATATATTTTTTTCCAGAAAAGGCACAACCTTAGAAAAAGAATCTGTTACAGCTGAATTTATATCACTAGAAAATGCAGGAACTGGAAATGTCTTTTTGTATGCTATACTGGTTGGGATGGGAAAGAAGAAAACTGCAGGTGCCGTTGGAAGATACCTCATTGGGGAAGCATAGTGTATATTATTTATCCCTTGTAGACTCCTTGGGAAAACAAACTTTTAAATGTGTCTCAGAATAAGTTCTCCATTAGCCCAAGCATTTAGGTGAAAGCCAACAGTGCCCTTTCAGTTACTCCTTGTTCCAGTGCTATAAGGTCATGACACATATCACAAGGCAGAGTTTCTGCCTTTAGGCTACTTTCCTTATGACTTTCAAACAGCATGGACCCAAAAATCTAATTATTTAGATGCTAATCAACTGCAGCACAAGTCTGAAAGCCTCTGAAGATATTTCTGAAACAGTCCAGTTTAGTAGTGATGTCACTTTTTTTTATCCTCAAAGCTACTGCATAACACCTATACTTGATAATAATGATTAAAACTTAATTTAATTTAATCTGCTTGTATTTTTATTAAATTTAGACAAAATGGAAGCAAATTTTAAAATGACTGTCAAGAATCTGGAACTGAGTAATCCCTGTTACAAATGAAATATGAATTCCAAATACTACAAAGCTTAGAACAGAAAAGAGGACCATCGTAATATCTTGCTAAATTGAATGAAGTCTTTTAAAGCATAATTCTACTCTACCCCACACAGATATTATGGACCAAAATACCACTCAAAGCTACTCAAAAGAAATACTGGCATACTGAAAGGCCACACAATAAAAGGCAGAACTACAGATTTATTCAAAAATAATGGATTGAAAATGTAAATTCTGCTTGATTTTTTAGTATAAAATTAGCTTTTTATAAAATTAGTTTGAGTCAGCAAAATTTGACCTCCTAAAAATTGTGGTATATTCATTGAGCTTAAAATTGCAGAGTTATAATAACTTGCAAAATTAAATTTGGGGGAAACTGTTGACATACTTATTTAATTGCAATTATTTGCATTCTGCCTATTTGAGCAACTATAGCAAGTTAACAATAGTATATTAAAAATACCCATAAAATGTATAACATTTTTTAAAAATCTCTGATTCCTGGGTTTTTAACACAATACCCCCCTCAAAGCCCTGTAGAGGAAAAATATTAAAATCGTGTTCTTTTCCAGTGTATCAACTGGGGAATTCATGTAATTAAATCTAATTAGTGAAAGTAGTAAATGGAATTTATGAATTCAACAGCTGTTTTCCAAATTAATTTACTACATCTATTGAATATTAACAGGCTTGCGACATTTAGGATGGGATTTTATTATTGTTTGTTTTATTTTGCTTTTTAAAAAAGAGAGTAAACAGCATTTGTAGATTAGGGTTGTTGTTTTTTGAATCGCTGGACTTTGAAGTTGTATACCAGCTGCTTGCATTTATATCATGTAAGGCAAAAGTTTTTATCGGGCAACTCACAAAATTCCAGTGAGTTTATACAGGGATTTATTCCAAGTTCAGTAAGGCTGTAGCCATTGAATGAACTCTGGTGATTTTCATTTACAGTGAAGGGTCCAATTGAAAATTTCATCTACTCAGTGTGGTCCTAACTTCCTATCTAAGAAAAAATGCCTGAATCACTGTCTATAACATCTGCTAACTGTATTTCTGTAGCTTCAGAGAAACTATGATAATGTTAGCCTCACCATCTTCAAGATTCTTCTCCAGATAAAATCTGTCCATACTACAGAAACTAGCTATCTATAGAGGCTTCTACTCCTAGAGATACTATGGTGATGGATAATCAGAAAACAGTATCCTCAGTCATAACTACACATTATAAATCAAATTTACCATTGATGACATCCATTCTTTATTCTTTAAAAAGACAGTTGAAGATGTTCCTCTTCTACAGGGCTTTTTCTGAGAAGAGACAGTTGTGTTAAAAAGACAACACATTTTTAGAGGTTAAAATAATTTTATGGATATTTTTAATATTGTATTGTAAACTTGCTAAAGTGCTCAAGAAAGTAGATGGTTCAATTATTTTTGCAAATTCATACCTGTTTTCTGCAAAACAAGCTACTCTAAAAATCATAGGGTTTCCTCATTAATATAAAACAAAAGTGTCCCATGATTTTGAAAAGTTTAAGAAGTGCTGTGGTGCATGTTCAATAATATGATTAACATAAGACAATGATTACAATATAATATAGTATAATATAATATAATATAAATTATAATCTATTTCTCTCTCTGCATGTGTATGTGTATATATATATATATATATATATATATATATATATATATATATATATATATATATGTCTTTGGTTGTTCGGGTTTTCTCCCGCGTAAAATTGGAAGTGTCTTGGCGACGTTTCGATTTGCTGCTCAAAGCACGAAGCTGAAAACACCAGCCTGAAGATGACGAATGGGACTTCGTCGAAACGTCGCCAAGACACTTCCAATTTTACGCGGGAGAAAACCCGAACAACCAAAGACCTACATACAAATACCCACGAAAACCTCAGAAAACATATATATATTTCTGAGGTTTTCGCGGGTGTTTGTACGTAGGTCTTTGGTTATTCGGGTTTTCTCCCACGTAAAATTGGAAGTGTCTTGGCGACGTTTCGACGAAGTCTCATTCGTCATCTTCAGGCTGGTGCTTTTGGCTTCTTGTTCCTAGAAGCACGAAGCCAAAAGCACCAGCCTGAAGATGACGAATGAGACTTCGCCGAAACGTCGCCAAGACACTTCCAATTTTATGTGGGAGAAAACCCGAATAACCAAAGACCTACATATATATAATATATATATATATATATATATATATATATATATATATTAAAATCAATAAATAGTCGAAGAGAATAAAAATGATAAAAATGTTAAAACTTTTATTTACTAAACCTGTATATATATATACCTATATGTATATGTACTATATACTGTGTGTGTGAGTATTTTGCAAAGTATGCATTATGCAGGCCTTGCAGTGCACATTAGAGATTTAAAGAAAAGGATTTTCAGTTCAATGTTCAAGAACAATAAAAATACACTACAGCTAATGACTTTTGTTGTCTAAATGTTTGGGAGGTTGTTGATTAAAACAACCAAACCAAACACATCTCTCTTTGAACCTCCACAGGGCATTTCTAGTTCTTTTGACTACCTTTGATCTTGCAACTGGTTTTAGTTTCCCTTGTAAATTTAAAGCCATAATTTCTCAATCAAGTTTAAAGAAAATTGTAGCTTAGATTTGATGCTGTCTTTTCTTTGCTGGTATTATTGTTCTTTTGCCCTGTGTAGCATTTTAAAGGATGTCATTGGCAGCAGACAAGCATCTTTGTCTGCAACACAAGGTAACAGGCAAGGATGGGAAACAAAAGAGTGGGGCCAGAACGGCTGTGCTTGGTCCTTCTTTGTTGTGTGAGAATATAAAATACCGGAAAGGTTTGTATCTGTGTTATAATATGCACAATATTGATCTTGATCAGGACACACACTGGTTTTTACAGCTTGGGCATCTGCTACCATGTGACTGGAAAACAACATATACTCTTTAATGGGAAAACCAGATTCCACCAGTTAAACAAATGTTTTTTCTTTTTTACAGAGCAATAAAGAATAAAATAATAAAATTTTAAAGTACTAACATTATAGAATATTAGTACTTAAAAATAATCTTGGTGAAAACTTCATTTGGTTACATATAAAAGATGTCATTGTGATCACACATTAGAAAACCAAAGAAGACATTTTCTGGGATCAAATACAGAATGTTTGTATATTAGAATAAAATGCCAGTTATATGTTATTGCTGACATTTATGTGATGTGTCTATACAGAAATCAAGTAATAGATACAAAAATAATAAAGTAATTTGTGGATTGCTTCAAATATAGTTTTTCTACCACTTAACCTCACCTTCTCTCCTTTTCTTTTTTATTTTAGGTAATGGGCCTCTTAACTAACCATGGAGGAGTCCCTCACCAACCCCAAACTGACTACGCCTTGTCACCCTTAACTGGGGGTTTAGAGCCAACCACCACAGTATCTGCAAGCTGTAGTCAAAGACTAGATCACATGAAAAGTTTAGATAGCCTGCCAACATCTCAGTCATACTGCCCACCAACATACAGCACTACTGCTTACAGTATGGATCCTGTCCCAGGCTATCAGTATGGGCAATATGGACAAAGTGAGTATTAAGTCATCAACAATGTATGTGTGTTCCTGGAATCTATGTCTTTATCATAGATTCTGTTTTTTTTAATCATTCAAACAATGAACAATCATCAACTGCAGAGCAATTAAGGTGCTGGTTTGGACTGGGAGAAACCAAGTTCAAAACTCTCTTTGGCTGGGCAACCTAACTGAGTAGCAGAATTCGATTGTCTGCCCCAACAAAGTCAGTATTGTTGAGCTAAAATTGAAGGCAGGAGAACTTTGCATACCGCCTTAAGCAGTTAGAAAAAAGGTTGGAGCAATTTATGGTCAAATTATGAAAAATATTTAGCCGTAAACCTGTGGGAGGTTAGATCTGGACTGATTATATTTAGAGGCTGGTCCTTTCTACTGTACATGGTGATGATCAGATAAGTATAGTTCAACCCAGCAACATCTGCAGGAAACCCGATGATGCCAAAATGATGACAACACAATGATATAATTGTGTAAATTATGTGATTACATACTTGTGTCAAGATATCTTAACAAGTATTTATTCAAGGTGCTTGTATGATTAGCCTCCCCTTCCTTCTTTCCCCATGGATACTCAAAATTTAGCCTTTAACCAGATCAGTAAAATTGTACTTATATTGTCTTGACCACATTGGATAAAATGCCTTAATCAATCCTTTCCTAGCCTGGCCATATTCAAATAACTTGGATGAACAGTTACCAATCCTAGCTAACATATTCCCAGGTAATGTTGACTATGCTAGCTGTGATGGTGGAGGCTGCCATTCAGGATCTCTGTAGGAAACCTAGTTGGGGAAGGCTGTCTTGATGTATCTCTTGATGATTTGGAGGATGCTGTGTGCATGAGCAAACTATTGTATTTTCAGTGACCTTGCTGTTTCCTAACCAGCTTTCTATATTGTTTGTGGGATTAAAAATGTAATCCAGCAATGGCTTGGAGAAAGGAAGGAAAGTGATATCTTTCTCAACAAAATCTGATGGGTAGCCAGATCTTATAATAAAGACTGTGGCATATAGCAACAAGAATTTCACCATTGTACTGAAATGTAAGAGATAGGAAACATGTTACTTTAAAAAAATCAAATTCTATTAAAACTTGATGGGGTCATGATGCTTCTCAAACCATAAAATGCATACACATTAGTAAAAGAGATATATTTGATACACATTATCTTTAATAATACAATATAATATTTGCTTGGAATAAAACAAATAAAATGTATTTTCTTCCTATTGTACAGTTAGATACATTTACTACAATGACGGTAAATTATTTCAGCAACATTTCTGCTGCATAATTATTTTCTAAAGTGATGTCAACAACATCTTGATGTTATTAATTGTTGAGACATGAAACCTGATTGCCATTAGGTAAAACAGAGGGGTTGTCCAAAATGAAATAACCACTGGCATTCCACTATTAGAAACACATGTTCTTAATGAGGTCAGCTCAAGAATCATTATAGTATATAATCCCAGATACATAGAGTTTTGTCAAACTTGTCTAAGAATAAGCATATTAGTCCCTTTCCTTTGATATATCAGTATTAAATATGACAATGTCAACCTGTAGTTGACACTGCCCCTTGCTGTGAGGTTGTCATAGCATGACTTTAAAAGCTTATTATGCTTCTTCTTTCTTTCTTTTTTTTATTTTTTACAGGTGCCTTTCATTATCTGAAGCCAGATATTGCATAAGTGAATGGTCCATTTCACATTAAAGTTGGTCTTGGTCCTGGTCTCATTCCAGTATTTGGAATGGAGCAATCTTCTCACACAAAATGAGGCCCAGAATGCAGAGATCGTACTAGTGATAAATGGGACTATTCTTTTCTCATCAGTGCTTTCAATAAGGTGTTTGAACAGATTGGGTAAAGCAGCTCAGAAAATAAAGACCACAAGCAGTATCACAAATAAGAGTTCAGTTCACTATGGCATTAGCTAAGAACAAATAAGAATAATAAACATTTTCACATTGCTGGGCTGAAGTAAGCATTCCATTTTTAGACTGATGAAGATCCATGGATTAACTTGGACATTGTGATCTGAATGCTGCAAAATTAGAACATTTTTTTGAAACTTTCAGTGCCGACTTTTGACAGTGCCCAATTTGCAAAGCATGGGCTGAAGAACCTTGTTTAACACACTGGAAAATGACCTTGAAAGGAAATGTTAAAGTCTGTAGGATGCTAGACTAGATGTTTGGAGACTTCCACAAATAAGTTATTGGTTATCTTCTTGTTTTTGTAATCCTGTTGTTGCTAAGTGTCACATACAAAAGAACTTTTCTTCATAACAACAAATGACTTATTTTGTAACATGAAGAAAAGTTTTGCAAGATTGTTTGTGTTTGAAATTTTCCTAGTCCATGTTACCTCCTGAAAGAAACAAGCAAAAATACAGAATAACTTTAATTTCTATGACTGCTTAACAATGTGCAATATGGCGTACCTCACCAAGCTTTGGCAGCATCCAAGGCATTATATATAGAATTGAAATTATATTTTTTCCAAGTACTTTTATTTTTACAATACATATTTCACTCTTTTAGTATGTAGAGGTGTCACAATTTGCTTGGATGATCTCCATTAGATCAAAGGGGACTTTGGGGGGAAGATACTACATTTAAAATGCTTATGTTTACATTATTTCTAGAAAATACAGGGCATAAATCACTATGTCTCTGTAGTTGTTATGTAATTTTAAATTATACAATTGCATCCTATATAATTCAGTGGAAACTAAGGTTTACATACATTTTGCATTGTGACATTTTCAAATGTCAATAAATTTGTCTTTTGAAATGTTAGGAGGGACAGGAAGATGGCAGGCAGTGTTATTTATTTTTCTTTATTCTTGGAATGGCGAGTGAGGTAGAGCACAAATTCATTCCTTTTAGCGTTCAGTTCAATGAAATTAGTAATTTAGTAGAACTAGGATATCATATAGAACAGGGGTGTCAAACTGCCAGCCCTTGGGCTGGTTGCATCATATGGATGCCATGCCCACCCCAGCTCCGGCAATGCAAAAAAAGTCGTGATATGTCGTGACATGTCATGTGATGTGGTGAGTTTGACACCCGTGATATAGAATTTAGTTCACACATCGGTCTTAAAGAGTGATTGAACAAAATACTATCTTTATGTTACATTCTCTATCAACAACATATGTGTTGTAAAAACAAAAAAAAATCTCATATTAAAAAAGCGCAGTAAATATTTACTATTTATAATGAATAAACAGCTATGAAAACTTGCTAAGCACTTACTGCTTTTGTTGATGAATTTTGTGAGCTTGTATTGATATAATATCGTTTGATTTTAAAAAAACATTGCTATTCATCAGACAAAATATATATGATATTTTATCATAAAAAGGAGAAAAAAGAGGAAAAATCATTGTGTTCTTTCTCAATCACCCAGGTCATGATTGTCCCAAAGGTACTTTTCCAAAAGACAACTAGACTTTTTTGTTTTTTTTCTTTGAAAATGTTTCATTTCTCATCCAAGAAGAAGAAGCTTTTTGGATGAGAGTTGTTGTCATGGAAAAACCAAGGAAGTCCAGTTGCCATTTGGAGAAGCATCTTTGTGTCCTTTCCACTCTAATCTGGAGCCAAGTTCAACCTTGTCTCAATATTGCTAATCAACAATATTGCTAATGTTTTGAGAACTGAAGATTTTTCCTCGCTGGATCTTGTAGTGGTATGTAGGAATGATCTTGAAGATTAAAGGGACCTTGTCTCCTCCCCAGAAGGAGATGTGCCAATTAAATTATGCTTTTTGAATATTGATTGGATCATGGAGTTCTGTTTGTTATCAGCATTTAGAGAACTGAAGAAGTAAAGTCAATTCCAGGTTGACTTCACACTGTTTGTGATGACTGGATGAATGGAAACAAGGCATGGTCTTTATCAAAGCATTGGCCTATCAAGCTTAATTCTGTACATATGGATTACTAGGAAATGAAGGTGCCCTCCTTTGAAATAAGAGAAGAAGGGTTTAGGAAGCTTTTATCTGACCTTCTGTGTTATGTTGTCTTCAAGTGGTAGACTTGGTAGCTTGGTACAACAACTATCATTTTCGGAATTATTGACCATTGTTGCAGCTTTCCTGAATCTCAGATAAGAATCCTTTATACAGCCTTACATAATGACATGTGAAATTAAGCTTCAAAAAAAAAAATCCTTTATTACTGTGCTTCTCTCCTATTGCAATGTAATCTGCAAGGAAATTACTCTAATACAGGGGTGTCAAATTGCCGGCCCATGGGCTGGATACATCATGGCAAAACCGCACCCACCCCATTGCCAGCAATGGAAAAAAAGTTGCGATACATCACAACACATCACATGATGTTGCAAACTTGACATCCTTGCTTTAATACCTTGGTCCTGTTCTAAAATTTTAGTTTTTAAAATGCCAAAGTTCAACTGGAGCCAAGTTGTTCCTCAGATTTATTCTTCAATAATCCATTTTAAAATTAATTTCTTCTTAATGTTGAAAAATAACATACAGCAGGATTAAAACTCATTATTAAAGAATGTGTCCTGTAATGCTCCACACACGCCTCCCCCCAAGGGTTGAAGTTTTATTAGGGCTTCATCAACTCCAAGCTGATAAAATCTCCTTACCAGGTTCAGAGTACAAAGACAACTTCACTGTCTGAGTACAAATAATCAAAATCAAAATCCAAGTCAAATGTCAAAGAAGCAAGTCCAAAGTCCAAAAACAGCATTCAAGTCCAGTAGCAGAGTCAATATTTAAATCCGTGGCAAGAATGACATGGCTGAATGAATGCACTGAGAGAAAGTGATGAGTTTTTCCCAGTGATATTATGCTCCATGTAATGGATTAAATAGCTACTGACCAGTGCAGCTAAACAGGAGGTGTGAGACTGCTGCCTCACAAATAGCCCCACTGACCTTCATTGTGCCTGCCTCTTCTGAGTCCTGCATATTTGTGGAGGAGGTGGAGGAGGCAATTCCTCCACATCTCTGTTGACCACCTGCAGCTGTGCACCTTCTTCCTCCTTGGTCTTCCCACAGGGCTTCTGGTGTCTCCAGCTGCAGCTGTGCCTCTCTTTTTTCTCATCAGTTGGCTGTTTGTCTGTTTGCTCTTCCGTCAACCTCTCCACTGAGCCTGGCCTCTCTACTCCTGGCTTGGAGCTCTTGGCAACTTCTTGATGCTGCTCTGAGAAGTTTGCTCCCTCCTCCAAAGTCCCTGGGACTGGCTCTTTCTCCTCGTCCAAACTGGTGTCCAGGGAGGCCATCACAGAATCAGTGATGAGATTCAGCCAGTTTGCATCACTTTGGCAGAACTGGTAGCTAATTTTTTGTTGCCCAGGCCCAGAATGGACTTCTGGAAGTGGCATCCACACAGAGAACCAGTTGTTCACATATTTGAATGCCACCGCTGCACAGAATATCTCATTTTTTAGGCTCTTCAGCTTTTTGGACTTGATTGCCAAGGGATGTTTTGAAGTACCTTTTGAAGTGGATTCTGAAGTATCTAAAAGACAGAACAGTTTTAAGATGCCGATCTAGCTTCAATCAAGCTTTTCCTGTAATTAGTATCTTCATTCTTTTTTATTTTGGCAAAATGAAGTACAAGGGAGAAGTGATTTCTCTATTTTTCCTATAGGCTTTTTTTGCCTGACAGAATTTGGACCATTCCAAATTAATGTTATTTCCTCCAGGAAAAGTCTCAGGATAGTGATAGTACTACTTTAAAAGCAGTTTGGTGTAGGTGAGAGGAAATAATTTCCATGAGAAAAACATATATCTGTTCGGCTATTTTGTGATTATTTTATGGGAAAATTCTACTAAACTACAAAATGAAGAAACTGAACATTAATGTAGACATGTTTGGAATTATCTGCTTCACTCAGGAATTCCATGGGTCTGACTTAAGCCTGTTAACCACCCCTGAACATGTGGGCTTTGGTGGGTAAACTAACAAACACAATGAGGTTACATGTACACAAAGAAGGACATGAGCTTTGAAGTTAATGTAAGGCAAACTATTGGTTTCCTTTTCAAAATATCTCTACTGAAAACTTCATTCCTTTTAAAATGAGCCTGAAGATAGGGCACTATGATCCAACTTTCATACTGCTAAGGTCACCATGAAAATACAGAAACTATAATGCAATGGTACAAGTACACATTAAACAAACAAAAGACTCTTGTGAGATAATTTTACAGCAAAGTAAGGTAAGTGTTCCTATGAGCTGATGTAATTCCAGTTTGGAAACTTTACAGTTATTGTGGACAGGTCCCATTTATTATGATGTCTATCAGAGATTGTCAGGAAAAAAATCAGAATAAAAATTGGGAAACATATTTCATTTGAGCTTTACAGACTAATTTAATCAAATCAGTCTGATATACAATATGAAAGAACATCTGCTGATAAGAACAGAACTATAGCTTTCTTTGTCTTGGATCTGGAAGTAGCTCAGAGGCGTCATTAACTATTCAGTGACTTCAGCAAATCTTAGATGCTGTTTTCCAATACTGTGCAACTATTTACTTTTCCTTACATAAGGAAATATTTCCATTCTGTGTCCATTTAAAGGAACTGAAAAAACTTTTGATGTACAATTAACATGCCACACATTATGTTATTAATTGAAAGTTCCAAATATCTTAGTCCTTGGCACAGTGGCAATGCTCTTGCTTGTTTACAAATAATTTCATATTGGTAATTAAAACTGATTATGGATCTCATCTTGTTTGAAATCTGCAAACAACTCTACCCTGTTTACAAATATTATTTCCATCCAAAAATCCTCAACAAAATAAGGAAAAACAAAAAGAAAAAAAGAGGGAAAAATAAATTTCTAAGACAAACTTTAGCAATAAGATACAATAAAACAGGCAGTAGGTTGATTAACTGAATAATTATTAAGTTATAGTCATTTGTTTTCCATTAACTTAGAAAACTGTTTCTCACTTCTGGAAATTTCTGGGTATTTGGCTTACAATTCAGTGCTTTTCTTTATATAGCAGACAGCAGATCTTAGTTTCAAATAAACTTTATAATATTTGATATTTGATAATATTAATTTATTATTTATATAGTTGCAAGCTTGCATAATAATTAATAGACAAGTCTGTTAAACTAAATCTTAATGTCAATAAAAAAGGAACACCACTGTACCTTAACACAAGAAAATGCTGCAATTTTTTCCCCCCTTCTTATACAGAAATTCTATTATGCTATGGATAGTTTTAAAGGAAGGCACAATTTTAAGACGGTCAAAGGGTAGTTGCCTTTCTTATGTTTGAGATGTGATGATTACCTCAAGAACCTTCTTGTTTTAACCTTGAGCTGAATTTTTTTAAAAAACATAGGACAAATTTATGGCAGATCAAGCAATCATTTACTATTAGCTATGAGTGCTAAATCGTACTACATATATCTTCAAGGAATATAATTCTGAATGTAAGTAGACATTCATGTGCTTTTCTGAGGTATCTGGCTAGCTTCTGTTGGAAAAAATATTATGAATTTAGATTATGTAAGCATGTCCTTTGGACTTTCTGAGGATTGCACTTTCCACTGAAATTCTTTCTATTTTTTAAAAAACGTAAAAAGGTACCTCTTTGAACCTACAGTAGTTCCATGGAATCTAAAACATAAAACACATTTCCTTATTAGTCAGCCAGAACTGAAGAAGCTTCTTGGATGAGAAGCAAAGTTTTCAAGGAAAAACACCAAGAAAGTCCAGTTGCCTTTTAAACAATCTTTGGGACACTCATGGGACAACCATGACCTGGATGATTGAGAATTTCTATGGACATCTAAACACAAGAATAGCCACAGATCTTTTCCCTGCAATATAGAGGACAACTGAGTTTGTAGCCAAAATATGATGAAACAAACTTCTCCGTATGAATAATCTATGGTTTGGTGACATACATGATTAGACTTCCCAGGATTCTAAATGTGAAAGCAAGAAAATAAAAGAAAGCAAATCCATAAATTAGTAACTAATACAGCATTGCAAAACATTAGAAAAAGGTATTTTCAACAGAACACTTAACTTTGAATTTTACAATGGATGCATACTTCTGGCTTGTACTGTATACCTATTTAACCTACAGTTCCCTCCTGTCTCTGATTGTACAGCCATAGTGTTTTGCTGGTTGATAGCAGTAGGAATGTTATCAGCATGTTTATAAAGAGACAGCCTGTTTCAGCTTTCTAGCCACTAGATATATCAACTCTTAATGTGTTGCCAATATTTTAGCAGATTATAAAATTATTTTGGTACAATGAATAATTTATTTGCCAACCTATGACATACTGTAAAATATGCTTTTAATGCCACAAGAGCAGAATCCATTAGGAAATTTGGTTTCTACCCAAATAAAAGGGAAAGATGCAATTATGTAGTATGGGATTGGAAATCTTGTTAATTGCTGGGGTCATCAGTGCTTCCTGAACTTGGCTGTTTTCTTGCAGATATTTTATTATCCAGTTAGGTGGCATTTTCACTGCACTGCATAGAATTGTGCTGTTGTAACTCAAATTAGAAAATGTGACTAGAAGACGCTGTGAATAAAAAAAAGTTTTTGAAAAGAAAAAAAAAGAATTGAAAAATGTTATCTAAAAACGTTACCTAAATATTACCTAAACCTCTGCAAGAAAACAGCAAACCTCAGAGTGTTACAAGGACTCCACAATTCAACCCTATATTGTCTCCCGGTGGTATCTTGACAATCTCTATAGTTGTCTGCTTTAGCCCAGTCAATGTAAAATTATGACATTTTAATCATTATCAAAATATAATTTTATCCATTGCAAATAATAATAGGATATGAAAACACTTTAATCTTCTGGCACTTAATGACTAATAAATTTTCATAAACTACAGCTAAATAAATACTTACATAGATGTCAAAAACTGTATTCAAAGAGAAAGCATCATTAGTTGTTCATCAATTTGGAGAAATATATCATACCAAATGCAACATGGATCTTGGTCCTCTACTGTACAATTTTTCTCTAATTGAAGATGGCACAAAATTGGGTGGGATAACTAATATTCTAGAAAACAGAAATAAAATTCAAAACAATGTCAGTGGGATAAAATAAGCTGAAAGTAACAAAAGTCCTTTACTTGTTTAAAGAATTAAATAATACACACAGATGGGGGATATCTGGCTTGGTAGAAATGTTTATGAAGAAGAGTTGGAAAAATATTTGATTGCAAACTAAAGTTAAGCCAGTAATATAATGCGGTTGCAAAAAATGCAAATGGATAATCAAATGAAGTATAATTTCCAATGCATGGGAAAAATTCATTCCATTTTATTCTTTTCTATTTATTTCATTTGGTCAGACCCCACCTCAATTATAATGTCCAGTTTGGGGCACTGCATTTTGAATAGGAATCAGAGAAACCTTAAGAAGTTCAGAGAAAGGCCATGTGGTTGATTAATGGGCTAAAATCTAAACCCTGTGAAGAAATATTATATGTTTAGGAGCTCTGTATATTTAGTTCTGAGAAAACACATCTGAAACTTTCTTAAAATACCTGAATGGTTATCACATAAAAGAAGAACACATTCAATGTTCTAGATTACATAATAGACTTGTTCCAGACTGTAGGAAAGTGAAAAGTAGGTTGAAAATCTAGAAATAGTCACTTTGGTGGGATTATTATAACAAATAAACAGAGGTAATTTTGAATAGGATTTTATGAATAATTTAGGCAAGTAGATAGAACAAGCTATCCCTTAAGTATGAAAGAAGAGTCATTCAGCCACCAGTCAAAATTATAAGATTTAATTAAAATATTACATGTAAAAGTAACAATGGGAAGTATATTTAGAAAAACTGAAAATAAACATTGAGTGTTCACTAGCTCACACTAAATTTCTATATTTAAATATCTGGTATTTGCAGTTAGTTGTGCACCTAAGGGACTTAGATCAAATGGCCTGTCCATTGACAAATTGGTTAAAGTGAAGAAACACAGTGTTTGTATTTTCAATTTATTGTAAGTGTTGACTACATTTCCAGCAAGGGCTCCTACGCACTGTTGTAATAGAAAGTGGGTTATATAATTCTCTTACTGCTTTATTAACAAGAGAAAGCATTAGTTGTATTTGAGTGAGTTTTGACAATCTCCTAAAAATTAACCACATAAAAGACTGTAAGAGGACATGTCTAAGTCCAGAAGGTCACTATATCTATTGTCAAATTTTGCTGTTCCTGTCTTCCAATAGTGAAAGATTTCAGATGAGAACGCTGGAATTTCTTAAGACTTGGTGATCTCATCAGATTTAGGATAGTATTAAAATATATTTTAAAAAGTAATTTTTATTTTTAAATTTGGGTTGCTGATCTCAATGCTAGTCAATGTGATTTATGGCTGGTAGCTATGTGAGGTCAGAGAGATCTGTAATTTTAAAAGGATCAGCACCTCCTGTGAGGCAAGCTTTGTTCTTCAACTGATGTTCATGAACAAGATATCCAAAGATTTCATTTATATACCTCAGAATTTGAATATAAAACTTGTAATCTGTGAAATTTAAATGATAAAACTCATTTTATATCAGAAATAGGACATTAAAATATTTGAACCAATAACAGCTGAATTTGAAACTACTTGACCAGCTGATACTTATGTAACAGTTACAAAGGGCTACTATGATATCATAGATCTGAAACAATGATCTGGATACTAGTTGGGAAAATTTAATACCACTTCAGAACAAGAAGATTATATTCCAGCAATATAGAAAGACATGTTTGCAAAGGCAGCAAAAAAATAAACTGTAAAAAAAAGTTAATGTTCATCAATGTATGTACAAAATTGAGAATAATTTTGGGGTTCTTGATGCTTGGCTGTTTTCTTCTATATATCTCATTATCAAAGCAGTGTAAGAACACTATTTAGACAAGCACAAGCACACTACAACTCTGAACATCAGAAAAAGGAAACAGGTCACCTATACAACATCTTCCAATAAATTGGATACCTAGACAACTTTATCAAAACCCAGTATAGCACAACCAACATAAGCAAGGAAATACAACAAAAACATTTCAAAAATCCACAACAGACTATTACAACCACATGGCATCACTGTAGTACACAAAGCCCTCCAAATAAACAAAAAGATCCAGCAGTCCCAGAAGAAAAAACAGGAATTCTCTACAACATATTGTAACAGTCACTATGTACAACACACAGGTAGAAAACTAGCAGAGTGTATCCATAAACACTAAGTAGTAGTCAAACGATATGATGAAAACTCCTTAGTTTCACAACACATGGCTAGACCTAACCATGATTTCAACTGGAAAATGTTGAGCATTCTAGACCATGCCAAATCAAAAAATGCTAGAGAATTCCTGGAAGCTTGGCATTAAAACAAATTGATGATCAACAACATCTACATGCCATTCAAAAAAGACAATTAAAAAGCTAAAGGAAACAAAAAAGAGCAAAACACCTCCTTACTAGCAATCAACACAGATGAGAAGAGTTTAATACCAAGATTAATACTAGATCAACAATCAAGAAGCAAACAATAGCCTAATCAAGGAACCATCAGTATTACTCCCACCAAGGACAGGACAAGCCACTAGTATATAAAATGAGAAACCCCATTCCCTTCTAGTACTGATGATATTAACTAATTTGGTAATGAAATGTCTGCAAGAAAACAATCAAACTCTGAGAGCATCAAGGACCCACAGTTCAATTGAGCTACAAACATTCTCTTCTATCAATAATCTTTTTGTTTTGTAACTTCAACTAATTTAATTATTTTAGTTATGGGAAGATCTTCCAATGGCAGATGGGACAATCACATGGGAGGAAAGATAAGAAGAAGAGAAGAGATGAACTATGTTGGGATTTTGAGACCATATTGGATTCTTTACACATCTATATTTTTATTTGTCTTCCACTAACTTTCTTAACCAAAGAATTTCAACTCATGGTAATGATAATCTTCAAAACTATAGGGCTATTGCTTCTTTTCTGATTTGGCTCAAATTCATCAAGGAAGATTAGCTATGACAGTTTATTCAGTGACTAAATGTTGATACTTTTGCAGCTTAATTCATAACATAACTGTAAGCTATTGCCCTATGTTTATATTTCCCATCCATTTCTCACATTTCCAAAGCAGACTGATATGCGATCCAGCAGTTTAGTTTCCATAATTGGCATTTTTTCTAAGACGAAAAGGAAACAAATTCTTTATCCTCCATACTTATTTAATTTCTGAGAAACAACAAGAAAAATAGTTAATCCACTGTTTGATCTTGGTTCCTTCTGCTAAGTGTTCATTTTCCTTTTAATCTTATTCTTTCTTTTTAATCTTCATTCATTGTCTCCATCATCACTAAAGAAATTTCTGATCCTTTAAGTATCCTATGGAAATGACATGTGGAATGGTATATCTCAAACCTTGTTTTCTTTTCTAAATCTAGAGGCATGGGCATCTAGTTGCTAAATCCAGTAAAAACTGATCTTCTGGTAGTTTCTGTATAACAGGAATGATGTTTTAATTTCAAGGAAATTTGTACTCCGATACAAAACATTTGCAACAACATATCTTTCTAGTATCTCATTCTTTGTATTGTTGCATTGCTGGAGTGAATGGCACTTGCTGTGTTAAAACAAACCTGGTGTAGCTAAATTTATGACTACATAATCAGACAATAAATTTAATTAAGCAAATTCAGCACTCAAAAAGCAGTCAAGTTAAATTTTGACCTGGGAACACATAAAGATGAGCAACAATTATCCTTCAAACTGTGTTAGACATACACAAATTATGGCTCTGATTCACTTTTATTTGTACTGAAATATTGAAGATTAAGTTCTTGGACAATTGAATCTTATGGTGTCAAAGCTATATCAATAATATTCAGCTGCTGATGCTTTAAAACATTAAAAACTGAAATAAACACTCAAGCTTTAAAAGCCAATTTTTGTCAGCTAGCATCTTAGTCCATTTAAAGCAAAGTATTTTCCAAGGGCTTGCTGCTAAATGTTGCACAGGGCATGGCAGTAGTGAGGAGAAGAAGAAACAAACAAAAATAAAAACCAGTATGGTCATTGTAACAGTTCATTCTATCATAAACAAGCAAGTAAATAAAATTTCTGTTCCCAAATGTAAATTTTCTTATTTACCTAAGAACGTATTATTACAAGCATTGATAACAAACTGTTGCTATAAAATGAGTGGCACTGAAAATGTAGAAACTAATGTAGAAACTAATTTACCATGGAAAAAAGGCCTAATTCAGGCAGTTAGGAACAATGCAATGTTTCTCTACTTTAATGGGTATCCATGTCTTGCAAGTTTCAAAAATCTCATCAGGATTTCAACTCCTCCAGAACATTGCATGATGGTTTTAACCTAATAAATGATAGATAGGTATCAGGTTCCATTTGTTGACAAATGTTGACAAAGAGGTAAACAAAACAAAACTCAACACAACAATATTTACAAGTATTGTATCTTGTTTTTAAAATTCCCCAGAACATCAGGGCTGGAAGGACAAATTGTACGGATTTCAAAATTAACATTACCAGGAATATCCTATTCTGAATAGGCCAAAATGGTTTACAGGTTTTATAGGTTTATACTTCACCCTAAATTATTATGATGAACTTACAAAGGGAACCATATGTTCTTGAAAAAATATAAATTCCTCATAATAGTCTTGCAAATTCTTAAAACCCAAATTTGAAGACTTAAAACAAGATTTAGATTATTTTAGTTAAAGTGGGACCCAGACAGTAAATCTGGTAGATTTTCTTGCTTTATACTTCACATACAAGCTTCTCCATTTCTCCTAAAATGATGCATAGAGAGTCAGGAAACTATGCTGAGTAAGGTAAAATACGATGTGAAAGAAGAGGTTTTTCCATTCAAATTTCAAAAATGCCCCACTATATTATAAGTTCCCTCAGCAGTTAGGCTTCCTTGTTCCTTGTCTTTGTCCTGGAGGGAAACTGGAGAGACTGAAATGTCTCTCATGGAACATGGAACATGAATCTAATTTCCATTATTGTACTTTTACTCACACATATATGTTCTAATCATTTAAAGAGACAGGCAGATAGATATGGGTGAGTTTTTTTTAAATTGAAACTAATCAGAATATTTTCTTGTAGTTGATATATGCTATTTTAATCAATATTTTCTAGGGTATTGTTCATGCTACTTCTTTTAGCTTCTTTTTCTTTCTTTGGCTTTTCTTATTTATGGTGTTGTACAACTTTAAAGGCTAATTTAAAAACAAATAGTTGACATATAAGGCAATGCATTTCATCTATAAATTGTACAGTCTGCGCATATACCATTTCAAGCTTTACTTTCATCTTGTTTTTTTTTTACAACAAACTCCTAATGACAAATGCAGACCATAGAAGTGATACTGATATACTCCGCAATCTTAGCATGTGAATTAGTCATCATACAAGCAGTTCAGGGGTCAGGCTTAAAGAAACAGGACATGGTTGGCAAAGTGCTAGTTGGCTGAGGTGTTCTCCACTTCAAAGTCTTGGGGCTGGCTCCCTAGAATTCAGATCACAGGAAGAAACAGCTGGCATTGTCATTTGTGGCAGCCAAACTTTTCTTTTCCTTTTTTCTTTGCAGCCAGATAAAGTTTCACCTCTGTAAAAAAAAAAAAAAAAACCCAGTTTACTTTAGAATGACTTAAGCTTGTAAAACACAATAGAATCCCCACAGCCTCCTATGTTTTGCTATTATCATGGTAGTACTCATGACCTGTGACAACCCCAGTGAAAACAACTTAACCCTTTGCTCTTTCTTTCAATACTTCATGTAACTCCACTTGTCACTTACAGTCAAGGGTTTCATTTTTTTCAGAACTATTTGCAAACACTTCTCCTGGGCATGATGGCTTCCTTATCTTTCTCCACATCTCTAATTCCAGTGTTTAGAAGTTGCGACTAAAGACCATGAATTATCATGGTCAACAAAGGCATCAGAATTTTCAGATTCAGCTAAATGTTATGACAAAATTGTTCATAAATAACTTAGAAATACTGTAATACACAATGCTCCCTTTGCTGTTTCATATCTTAATGAGATTTGCATAATTTTTTATTGTTAACCTTCTCCCATTCCAAGTGTAAGGTTTACTGAAGGCCTTATCTTGATATGAACTGAATGTCAAACAAGATATTACATACCTCTACTTGAGATTCACTATATCTATCTGTCTGTCCATTTGTCTATCTAGCGATCTAGCTATCATTTACCTAGCACCATCTGTCTTCTCTTCTACTGCACATCAAATGATCCCAGAGTGGGAGATGGTAAATATACAGTTGAAAACATTTTAAATTAAAAATTAAAAACAAGTTATAAAATAAAGGGTAGAATTTAATCATTAAAGATACAAAGTATTGGTTACCAGCTGATAGAGTCTGATTGGACATCAGAATGAAACTAGTGTTGCTGTCATCCTGGCTTTTGAAGGGAGAATGTCCCACACAATAATGTTATATATATACATAGAATACCCAAAACCAGGCTCATATATTTTTGCTATTTTATTCCAAATGCTTCTTTACTTAATTTTATGCATGCAGTCAGTTGTGATCAGTTTATTGCCCTGATGTTTGGGAGATCTTGTGTATATTTTATCTAATTTATTTAGCTGTTTTATTTATATTTCACTTTTTCACTCAGGTGATCAAGATGTCAGGTGCCACATCTTGGGAAAGGCTTGGAAGACCATCATAATAAGATTCAGAGGAACCACAACAGCTGCTGGCAGATCTTAATAATTGGGCTGGACCTGAATAATGTTCAAAAGAGCTGCATTTTTGTTGACAACAGAAAACAGTATGATAGGGTAAAGAATTTAAATGTGAAAGAGATCTCAAAACTCTTGTGACATCTTAAAAAAAAACTAGCAATCTCTCGGTATAAAGATTTTTTGCCATAAATCTTTTAGTCCTTTAAGATGCCATAAGACTTCTGGTTTTCTACAGCAAATGACCACAGCTGTCCCTCTGGTGTGTGAGAGAACAGTCTGAAGTCATATATTAGATCTGAAGGCAAGGGAAAGGGGAGGGTGAGCCATGATAAATCAGCTTTTGAATTCTGCAAACTATATCATTTTGAAGAACTTTGTAAGCTTCCAAATCATTTCAGTTGAACCAACATCTTTTATTTTTTGAACAAGAAAATTTAATATGACAAGCTTTAGAATGCTATACAGTACTTCACTTACATTTCCTTAGCTACATAGTTGTTTTATCTTTTTTAATATCAGAAAGACAGTGAAAGTCAGTTTATTGTAATATATGTATTTATGCTACCCTTTGACATTGGAACATTGTCTATCTTGTGAAATGCCATATTATCAGGTGACTGAGACACAGTAAAGTGCTTCACTACATTCTTTGCTAAAAGAGGAAACACTTAAGCAACCAATGCACCTTCCACCCAAGTGAAAAACTCCCACTGTTGAAAGTAAATGGGATCAGGTCACTAGTTGCTCAATATATTTGCTGCTTCCTATTTTTTCAGTGCAAATTTGGAGCTCTTTGGGAAAGACAATAACAAAATGAACCGAACAGCATTAGCTTCTCTCATCTTTCAATGTGTTCTGAAAAGTCTGGAAGGAAACCTGGATACAAAGGCAAATGCTACAAAGGAGAAATCACCAAAATACAAACCATATGACAATGCCTATTTTTTCATTCTCTTTGTTATGTTGTTTTACTCTTTCTTGGCGTTGACTGTCTTTTTCGGTTATGTTCGCTCCAAAAAAGCCATTTCAAAGAAAGATCCTTACCAGGAGTTCATTGAGGATAAGGATCGAAACAAGAAGTGGAACACGAGCCGGCCAGTGGTGATGAAATTTGACTTTGAAGAGGAGAGCATTCTTTGAAGTGCTTAAAATCAAAATGCTTTGCAAACTGTACTGGACTGTCTGTATCGTCTACATGTCAAAGGAAGGTCTGCACACATCTCCTTCAATGACATCCAGTGTAATAAGGAGAAAAAAAAACTAAAACAAAACAAAACCAACACTGGATAGAAATAGGTAACGGAAAGAAAAATCTCAAAGAGGGGAATTATTTTGTTTTATGGAAAACTGTTTCTTTAGAGATAATGTATTTTATATAATTTTACATGACAAAAGGAAAGAGATGTCATTTTCTGAATAACTTCCAATGAAAGGACAAAGAAACAATTTTATCCTATCTGATAAGTAGCTATATTTCCACTATGTCCAGAAAATGATTGGTATAAATGGATTGGTATAAATATATATATAAATATGCATGAGGTCTGCAGAGAGAACTTTCAAAATCTTCCATGGATTTCTATAATTGTGATCTCTTTTTCTCCCTATAGTACCATCTGATCTGCATATTGTAGGCATTTATCTTGGACTTTCTGAAATCTATTTAGTATGTGGACATTATTTTTATTCTTAGTTCTGGGAAATATTTTAAAGCAACTTTATAATGTCTAATGAACATGCTTGTGTGGGAACTGCTGTTGCTGTGAGAGTTTCTTTTTCAGCATTAATAACTGATCAATAGATTTAATTTCATAGGAGGGAGAAATAAAAGACGAATGTTCCCGAAATATTATTTAGCTTGCTAGAAATACAAATACTATTTTGTTTTAGGCATGATTAAATATAATTTGATTTACTTGTTCAATTTTACAGTCCTTGTGGTAAAATGCTGTTTATTAGATGCCAAAAAGCCATAAAATACATATTTGAACAATAATTTCATTGTTTTGTATGGTGAAAATAAGAGAATGTTGTCATTTTTTGGATAGAAACTTTTGCTTTTTATTGTAAGTTGCATTATATATAAACATATTAATATCCTGTTCAACTTCATTTTTTAAAAAACAAAACATATCCCTCCCTTCCCCTAATTTTGTTTTATTTGGGTTTATATGGGGAAGATGAAATAGTTGAATTTCTGTTCAATTAACGCACGATCCTTCTCAGCATTAAGAATAAATTCAGATTTATAACATTATACGTTTGAATTACAACTGTATTGGAAATAATCTTTATCAAGACTTCTGATTTATATTGAACACTGTCTAGTAACCATATTTAGTAATGCTCAAATCCTGCACTTTTCCTGGAATTCACATTCATTCTGAGGAAAGAGAATTTGCTTAAAAAAATATTTCAGAAAACATGACAGTCCTCATGATTAACCCCCTCCATGCTTTTATTTCCCTCCACTGCTCCCAGCGTGTCATCTAATTGAGTCCAAGGTCCGCCTTGTTTCGTTATTGTAAGTGTTCTCCGGGGTGTTTGAGTTAATTTAGTATGTGCTTGATATCCTCCGTACTCCTCCTTCATGTGATCCGGTGCAGTTCCCAATCTGGTTGCCTCTCTTTCAAGCTTCTGTAAAGCCGCTCTCCGGGAGCGCATAACTACTCCCATGACAGGGCGGTTCCAAATGCCAATCCTCCATGCGTCTTTCGGGAGCGTGTCTCCGTCTTGGTGATTCCAATCAGCATGGCAGAGGGGTGAGGATGTAATTCCACCGTTGTTCGTGGTAATCATTTCCCTTTTTGAGTTCATACACACTTTTGATGTGTTAGTGACCAGATGTATTACGCTAGAGGTATCATTGGAGACAGGGGGGTCAGTATGATTATTAAGGCAACAGGCTTGTTCTATATCAATTGGGAAGTTTTTTGTTCGTGTTTCCAAATGCTGAATACGGTGTGCGGGGATATCCAGGGCACCTGGGGATGGGCCATTGGCATCAATAGGTTTCTTAATTTGTGGTGGACATGCCTGTAGGTTGTCAATCGAGGGGACTTCAAATTGCAGATTTTTCTTTTCCTTGTTGCCAGTCTCATCTGATAGGTGCTCAAAATTTTTGTTGTTCAAATATTTTCTCCCAAATCGTGTGCGTGTTTCCCACGCCTTCATGGCCTGGTATGCTGAGCGTAAGTTCACATGCCGATTGATTGACTTATTGTCTGAAAACCAGGCCTCTTTGAGCAACCTACCACTCTTAGAAGTATCACTGGCAACTACCTTCACGCCATCAAAAATAAATTTGTGATCAACCTCTGCCATATGAGTGAATATCTGGGAGTACTGCTCACCTCTTCTTATTGCCAGCTTATGTTCCTGCATACTTGTTCTGACCCGTTTTGAAGTCTCCCCCATGTAGTTGCTTAGGCAGTCACTACAATCAATCTTGTAGATGACTCCAGACTTCTCAGCAACGGGGAGCGGGTCTTTAGGTCTCATAATGCAGGAACGCAACGTCCGGTCAGGTCTACCCCATAAAATTTATTAGACGCTATAGTACTCTACCGATGTACTCTACTGGTGGTACATCTATTGGGGTACCACCATCCCAGACAACTCGTATCATCCTCCCTTACATCTGCAATGTCTCGGAGACTACTGCCAGGCTATTGGCACCCCATGATATAAAGGTTGCACATAGACCTGACTGGACGTGCTGATCAGAATCACCAAGATAGAGTCACGCTCCCGAAAGACGCACCAAGGATCGGCGTTTGTAACCGCCCTGTCATGGGAGTAGTTACACGCTCCCGGAGAGCGGATTTACAGAAGCTTGAAAGAGAGGCAACCAGATTGGGAACTGCACCGGATCACATGAAGGAGGAGTACGGAGGATATCAAGCACATTCTAAATTAACTCAAACATCCTGGAGAACACTTACAATAATGAAACAAGGCGGACCTTGGACTCAATTAGATGACATGCTGGGAGCAGTGGAGGGAAATAAAAGCACGGAGGGGGTTAATCATGAGGACTGTGAGGGTGCTGGAGGGGTGATAAGAGTAGATGCACTGAAAAATGAGGACCAAAGTGAAGCCCTCGGTATGAAGAATGGTGATAATAAATGTACAAATAAGTGTAATGCGTGCTGGAAGAGTGGGAGAGAAAAATGCCCCGGAAAACACAGGAGGAGGGGCCAGCTCGATAACGAGGACACTTTAACTCTGGGAAATACACGTTGCCTTCCTGGCTCAAGAACTAAAAGGGGTGGTGAGAGGGGCGATCATGCAGATGTAAGTAGGGATCGTAAGAAAGAATCATAAAATACTGAAAGTAAAGTTAGAACCAGTCAGCTGGGACCCGTCACGAGGTCCATGAGCAGAATGCGGGCGCGGCTATACTCATAAGCAAGTTTCCTTACCGGTTGGTTTGTACCCTGACGATGATGGCAGATTCCTAGCCATCAAAAGCTTGGTTTTATCTATTAAAACTGTATTGTTTTTATCTCCTGGTGAACGCCTTTTTTATCACTATGTATATCCCAGGAATCATTACTCTTCGATTTTTAACGTTATTTTTAATACATATACATACATATATACATACATACATACATACATACTATATATTAAATTGCTAACAAAGAATAAAGGGAGAACTGGAATAACTATTTCGAGCTTCTTAACTTTCTTCAGCCAGACATACCCTTCTGAGATTTGAACCTGGGCTGTGTGCATGTTAGGCAGCTGTCTAGGCCACAGGCTCTTTCTCACTTTGTCAGCTGTATCAGGGAGGAAAGAGACAGGGGGAGGAGATTTAGCCCAACATTTCTATTGCTAAGCAAGACAGTTATTAGGACACCATTTTATAACCTTTTAAGAAATCTTTGGGTATAGTGGGGTTTTTCTGTCTTTGAAAGCTGCCCAGAGTCAGTTGTATGGAATGGGCAGCTATATAAACCATGAAAATCAATCAATCAATCCCGATTGGGTCTTGGAGCCATGTTCTCATAATAGTTGTTCCCACATGTTGGAATTTCCTACAGAGATTTAGCCAATTCCATGTGTCTTAGGCTTTAGAAAAGTTTTTCAGATCCACCTACTAGCAAAGGAAGAAGATTAGGGTTAGGGTTTGATTGGAAATAGGCTGTGAATGTACAATTATGGTAACTTTTGATTTCATTTTTAAATTTTGTTTTCGTGTGTTATTTATTTATTTATTTATTTATTTATTTATTGCAATGTTTTATATTATGAATGAGATTGTTATATGTCTAGAGCCTTTGGGGATTCAGCAGAGTACAAATGGAGGAAGGAAGGAAGGAAGGAAGGAAGGAAGGAAGGAAGGAAGGAAGGAAGGAAGGAAGGAAGGAAGGAAGGAAGGAAGGAAGGTTTAGGGTTAGGGTTAGCCTTAGTTACACAGTAAACAAGTAAATAATTCAAGTGGGAATTGTTTCCCAGTTGCTGACATACTGGAAAAAATGTTTATGAATTTTTCTGTAGTAAGATCCTGCACTTTTTTAGTTATCAGCCAAATAAATTAACTTGACCTAGTCCTTGCCTTGGGATATTTCCTTTTATGTTTTGCTGTTTATAATTATCCTTGGTTTGGATTCTTCTTGCCAGTTTTTGGCCCACATGAACGTTCCTGTTCAACCCAATTTGATTTCATTTCAAGAGTAAGGTTTTATGAAACACTGCATCAAAGGCTTTACTAAAATCCAAATATGCTACAACTACCACTTTCTCTTCATACCCTAATTTTGTAATTCAATCAGAGGATATATATTTTGTGGTAAGATCTGCTGCTGATAAACTATTGTTTCTGAAGCCAACTGGTGCCTGCTAGTTAGTAGAATAAGGCTGTTTCTTTTCTCAACTGGATTATGCTTTATGTTTTGCACTGCTTAATAGTTTCCCACTATGATGATTTAATATAGTACTGTATACTCTCCTTTTATGTATATTTATTGAGAAATAAGGCTCATTGAGTTTGATGGGATTGAAGCCAGAGGAGCATTCTGGCACACTCTTGGGGTTGGTCTGATCATGCTAGCTGAAAAAGTGGCTTTATATTAAAACATACCTGGAGCAAACATGTAGCAGAAAATGAGTGAAGTGTAGCCCTACAATCCTCTCTGGTAAATAGAAAGACTGAATAAAACACATTTGATATCACAAAGCATGACAAGTCTCAGACTTGTCTCAGTACAACCCATCTCATGGGGTTGTTTTTGTGGGGAAAATATGTACAGCATCTGGATTTGTAGAAAATAAAGATGAAATATAAATCTAATTAAAAATAAAATAAAGTACTTGGGTGAAAATATTAGTAATATCTTCTTATAAATTAAAACTTCCTTCCTCCCTCCCTTCCTTCTTCCTTCCTTCCTTCCTCCCTCCCTCCCTCCCTCCCTCCCTTCCATTATTTTTTAAACTTTCTAGACATTTCCATATCACAAAACATGATTTTTATAGAACAAGAGATTGCAAATTATTTTAAAACAGTTTTTTTTACTACTCATTAAAAGTCTTGGATTTTTTTGCATATATCAGTAAATCTGATCAGTTGCTACAATTAGAAATTGGACTCAGGGGTTGAGATTTAGCTTGTTCTGGATGGTGTTTTCCATCCCCGGATTGACTAGGTCCACAGTCTAACTGCTCCTTGACCCCCATCTGTCACTGAAGTAAGACAGTCTCTGTGGGAAGGAACACTTTTGCACAATTGCAACTGGCATTTCAGCTACACCTTCTACTGAGCTGCCTGCATCTGGCAACAGTTAATCTGGTTTTAGCTAAAGCCTGCCTGCATTAACTATTGCAATTTATTCTATGTGGCGGCTATCCTTTAAAAGTGTCTGGAAGTTTTAAATGGTACATAGCTAAATTTCTAATCAGTACACAGTACAGGGAGTAGTACAGAAAAATCTGTACTACTTGTTGATTACTTGGTTTCTGAGAGATTATCTCTCCCATTACAGACCTATCTGTGTGCTAAGCTCTGTAAGAGAGGCTTTTCTAAAAATAACCTAGCTATCAGAGTACCATTCATATGAGATATAGAAGGAAGGCTTCTACACTCACCTCAGACTGGAATGCATCCTTTCAGGGGCTACATCACTTCCACCTTCTTGCCTCTGAGAGAGAGCGGAGTCTAAATTCATCTGCTTCTGCAGAGATACTGTAATTAATTTTGTAGAAGTCCTACCTTCTGTCTTATATTTTAGTTACATATTGCTCTTTTGTTAGAATAGCAAGGAGCAATATAAATGAAATAAATACATAAGTAAGAGTTGGTTTGAAGAATTAGGCATTGGATCTTATACCATGATGAATATGAGTTTGTCCATTTTCTGTAAACAACACTTTCTATTTTATTCTGACTGTTCTGGCTGCTGAGAAACGGCATTCCCCTCAGACTTTAGGAGGAGTGGATTGGTCAACTTTTTTCAAATAGAGCAAATCTCCAATTTGCAGTTTCCCATCCACAGCAGACATATTAGTTTGCTTTGGGATTTTCCATGAATATGAAAAATGGTTTTTAAATGCTCATAATAAATTAGGCAGACATAATGGAATAGTGTACATGCATTTCCATATTAGATATATTTCCATATTAGGTAAGCAAAGCCATAGACTATAAGTTATAAAGCAGTTTAAACTAGCTATTTGCAACTATATGAATAGAGTTGTTTGCTGTGGGTTCATGAGGATGTCTGGTGATGTATTTCATAAAGATAAACCAAGTAACAACAGTAACAATCTAGTCTCCCTTTCAAAAATAAATATGCTTTGACCCAAGTAGATCTTCAAGGCTGGGTTTATTGAAATTAAAAAAGAAATTCTTCTAGTACAGAAGAATTCCCAGTCTAGCAGTTTCAGGTATTTGTACTGAGGTACAAATACTTGCTGTGAATTATGAAAACTGAAATTCAACATACTTGTTTGGGAAAAATGGTTTTTTATGCAAAGAATAGCAAAGAGACATTGCAAAGCGAAGTATTACAGTACATGACTGTTACATAAAAAATAGCAGGCAAAACATAACAAGAGCTGGCAAGGGATAAGGGAAGAAAAGCTGAAGAACAAAACAGAGGAGCAAATTCTGGCTACACAAGACCAAGCTACAAAAAAATGCATATAAAACCAGAATTTAGAAAATAGCAACAGGCAGCAAATGCTGTCTCTGCAAAGAAGTTGAAGAAAAAATGGACCACCCTAGTTAGCTACTGCAAGAAGACCACATAGACTGACTACAAACAATGGCATGACAAAATAGCAACAAGCATGCCCTGGAACATCAGAAAGAAATAGCACTTGCCCACAAACATGAGCTGGTGGGAATAGGCAAAGTAATAGAAAATAGGCAAATAGAAGTAATAGAAAATGTAGATAGAAAATAGAAAAGTAATAGAAAATGAAGACTCTAAATTGTTATGTGTCAAATGTATGTTTGTTTGTATTCTAGAATGTTCATTGCTTAACGTTTGCTGATAACAAAGGCAAAAAAAAAAGTCTGGTTAGTGGACATATTTTTTGCCTCCAAAAGAAGCACCAGGTCTTATTTTTGGGGTAGGCCTTACCTCACCTCTGGCACCAACAGCCCCGCCAAGCAGATCCACTTCTTCTGCGGCTAAAGGAGCAGCTTCATTCTGCAGCTGTATTCCTGCCTGCACTTTGCAGTCAGGCCTTTTGGTCTTGCAGAACCGAGGTATGGATTGGATCCATACCTCAGTTCTTGGCTTCATGGGCCTTCGGGAAAGGCCTGTAACTGAGAAATGCAGGTCTGGCTGCAGTAGAAGTGGGCCTCTGAAGAGAGGCCTGGCTGCAATGTAAGTTGGTGCAGGACACATGGGGCAGCTCCACTGTCCCCACCCCTGCCCTAGCTTGTTTTTTAAGTATGTGCCTCATCCCAAAATTAGGGCTTATTTTTGGGGTAGGGCTTATATTAGGCCCATCCCCCAAAATCAAGCTAGGGCTTATTTTCGGGGTAAGCCTTACACGGTAGAACATCACTGGAACCACTGGAACATCATTGGCATTGACAAAATCACCATCAGCCATTTGAAAAAGGCAGCTTGTATCTTGTGACAATACTTTTAATATTATTAAACAACAACATTTGCCTATGCTTGGAAACGACTGGATAGGTGGAAATTCAGTCTAAACATTTGGATGACTGTGTAACCAAGCATAAGTTAAATTTGTATGCCACCCAATTTTCAGTGACTCTGGATGGCTAGTGAAAGAAGAAGGTTAAGATAGATTTAGAGATTTTCACTCAGGCTCTCCTCTACTTTTCATTTCATTTCATTTCAGTTTTTAATATACATGTTTAGTGACTATTACAGAACAATATAGAAGAAGATAAAACCTTTGTAGTCCTATACATACTACAGTAAAAAAAATGACAAACCACAGTGAGGAATAAACTTGGAAACTTAAAAAATATGCAATGAAATTCTAAATACATTTGGAATTATTATTTTGTTTTCAGTTAGCAACATTCAAAGATGGCAAGATACAATAAGGAATAACATGAAGACTGTGTGCTTTTGCATTTTAGATGTGTCATATTTTTCTATCCCTTAGAAAAAATATTCTTCTGTAAGATTTATTTATTTATTTCCTCAGCTGTTCATCACACCCCAGTGATTCTATGCAGTTCACAACAATGTTAGATGTAACAATCATTATTATCATTGAAATAGTAATAGTATTTTTTGCATTAAATTATGTCTTCAGTTATATAGATATTATTATTAATACAAATATTCAAAAGCTCCTACCTCAAATTACTTAAAATTGGGGAGGGGGGAAATCAATTTTTTTTACCCAGTGAAAACGGAACTGATATTAATAGATTAAAAAGTGTATATACATAGATTTTTAGGATTCATTGAACTGAAAAAAATGTTTTTCAATAGTGCTGTCTTAAAGAAATAAAACAAATTTACTTGCAAGTAGCAATATTTCCTTTCTAGACTTCATTTATTTTCATTCTATAACTTATAAAAATGTAGCAATAAAAATCATGTTTTCAGTTGTTTCCCTGTTAAAGTGAATGGGAATTAATTTTAGAAAAGTGAGTACTATATCTGGTTCTGCTGTCTGGTTACTTTTTAAAGTTTAGTGAAAAGGTTTTTTTTTTTTTTAAAAAAATACTGTTGCAGATGGATTGTATTTTTAAGCTTCCATGTATAATGTAAAGAACTTACTATAAATTACCATTGATAAAAAACAGGTCCAGAAACTTAATGATGCATTTTATATTTCCAATGCTTCCATTAGAAGCCTTAACATATTAGTAAATATTAGTATCTCTTTAAAAATAGCTTTGCTATAAATGATTCCATAAAGTATATAAAGAAACAATGAATGTGGTGAAGGAATCAACATTTTCTTATTTGGTACTCTTAACTTTTATTTGCTCAGTTCTGAAGCCAACAAGAACTTAACTGGAGGAATAAAGTAGGAATAGAATGGATGGCCATGAAAACAGTCTTTCCATCAACACCAGTCCTTGCCAACTTGGATCATTGCTGAGCATTTTTAAAGTTTTTAAATTAAAGCTGCTAAAAATATCATCAAAATTTATTGTCCCAACTTGGAGCTACATTCTATACAAGGGGTGTCAAACTCGTAACATCACGTGATGTGTCGTGATGTATCGTGACTTTTTTTCCATTGCTGGCAATGGGGTGGGCGCGGTTTTGTCATGATGCATCGGGTCCGCAGGCCAGCAGTTTGACACCCCTGTTAGAACAACTATAACTATAACTCCAATTATGCCTGGTGAGTCATATATTGACTGAGTTTATAGAGAACACTGTTGCAAATCCAAAGCATCTACAGTTAAAGCATCTGGCCTTAAAAGTTGAATTATTAGTGGCTCTACAGAATTCAAAATTCATTTTTTATTTTTCCCATGCTCATTATATTAGCAGGAACCACTGCATAATTTTGCTGTCATGTGCCACACTGGTGAGCACCACATAATTTGATATACGGAAAATGAAATAGTAGAACAAAGAGAAGCTATCCATAATGTTATTTTCCAAAGTCATTACCTTATTAAATTTGTGTGATGATATCACATTGGGTCTTGAATTACTTCTTCTTCTTCAAATATTTGATGTTTTGCAGTATTCATATATAGGTTCCCTTTACATAGTTCAAGAGAATATTTTTCTATATTTACAGAGAAAAATCTTTAAAAAATGATGCGATTTCCATATAAATCTACCTTTTGCTTCATACAAATGATAATGCATATTGTTTAAATTGCTACATAACAATCAAAAATCAAAAATAGTTGATATAATTATCAAACCTATATAGTAGTTTTAGATTTTACTAGATGATTCTAATGTAGATTTCATCTACATGAATATAAATATAGTAATCTCACAATTTAAGCATGAATACATGTTTAGTTTATCTGGTAGAAATGCATAGGAGAACTAACTTCGTGTATTAGGACACCTGGCTAGAAACCTGGAAGCCATAAGTTTAGTCCTGCCATAGATATGAAACAAGCTGGATGATCTTCAGCCTATTACTCTCTTTCAGTCTTAGAAAGAAGGCAATGGCAAACCACTTCTGGAAAACTTGTCAAGAAAACTTAACGTTTGACTTGATTACCTGGAAAACATTTACGGTATGAGAAATAGGACAAAATCAATCACATTTATTTATATTGTAACATACTTGAGACTGGGCTTCAACTAAGCTAAAGATATACAGTGTTAAATTTAACTAAACAATTATTGTGGAAGGATTAGCAAACAGTATTTCAGTATGAAGCAAAATACTGCAATTGGATTCAAACACTGTATTCTAACATGAAGTATTTAACCATGTTTTATTGCATAAACCATAATAGATTGAATTCATACAATTCAGTTTGATTGGATTCTCTATGTTCAACTCTTGCAATGTTTCTAACACAAGTTGGTCTAAATAGAGCTACATAGGCTGCTTTGTAACATGCTTACATTCTGAGAGCTTGGCACCCTTTGCTGCAATAGGTCTTTGTATCAACTATGCATGAGGAGATCATCTCTTACTGATGCTATTTTGTTTGAACTGTCTCAGATGAACAGCTATGGTACATTGGAGCAGCCTGTTCTTTTCAAGGCTCTCTTCAAGGCCTCTGCTTTGATTTCACACTCTGTCTATTTACAGCTAGGCAATGGCTCAGTAAAATTAAATTGCCCCCTTGAGAATCTCTTGCTGTGAGGCGTGTTCCAGATCTGTAGCATCATGATATTGATACTGTTTGCACATCATATATAGAAAAGTGAAGACCTTGTGAGTTATAATATTTTTCAGTTGTCCCTTTACCTTTCATTTTAGTTTTTATATATTATCTTTCATCAATAAATTGCTATCCAACCTCTCTGTTCCAGAAGTAAAACTCAGTGTGTGTTCACTTGGAATAAATTTATTTTCTCTTCTCTGTCTCTCTTTCCTCTATCCCTAGTTCATTACAGATTTTTTTTTAAATTGGAAGAACTGTAGATGATTTTTCACATCTAAGAGACAATGGAAAACAGTAATAGCCAAATGAAAAAAAATAATACAGTATTTTTTTAAAGTACTTACACAACCTAATATTGTCTGTGTATCTATTCAAAGAATTAACAGAACACAAGAAAAGTTACTGTCCCACTGAGACTTGCCCTGATTAACCCAGAGAGCTAATCAACCAATCTATCATTACAGCTAACTTGAAAGTTCAGGTAATGGCAATAAGCTCCAATTCCTTCCACAAACAAAGGTCTGGGCCTCCTTTGAACTGAACAGCCTTCTTTGTTTTAGTCTTGCATGTAATTTGTTTCATGATTTGCTGATCTTGGTTATAAACAAACTTCAGTTAATAATGAAATTTGGTCCCTAACTGGTATCGTATTTACCGTGTTCCATGTTTAAACAAATCATATTAATATTAAAAGAGAAAGTCTGGTGTGTGACAACATAACAAAAATCCAGGGCTAGTATAATTTCTTGCAGGATTTAATACAACAACTAGGAGAAAAAGGCAATGTGAAAAGCCAGCTTCTGAGTCAAGATTTAGATTAATCCTGAGCTAGTGCTTTTTGAATCATACAGTAGGACTGCAAATTCTTGAAAATATATATGTTTTGATATATGTCATACTGCAAGTGTCCTTGCTATTAATAATAAGATTTCAAAATTGAAAATGTAGAAAGTTTTTAAAAAGTAAAGGAAAAAGAAAAGAAAGGCAGGCAAACAGGAAAGACATACATCAACGTGTTTCCTTTTTCTTCCTCCACCCCATTTTTCCCCAATGATTTTGTTAAAAATTATATGTTAGAAGCCATTTTATCTATACATATACTAGAACAATTGATTCTTAAGCTTGTCACTCTGAAATTCCAAGATAAAGCTTCAGTTCTGAGTCTTAGATCATAGTCCAATTAATTGCTAAAAGCTGGCTTAGAGAGAATATATGGTATAAAAATATGATAAATCAATAGATACAGTAAATTTACCTTAGTCTCACTATGCTGCTGCAAATTATTACCCTATGTTCGCAGATGATACAACAGTAGTGGGCCTTATTCATGATGACAATGAGGGTGCTTATTGCAAGGAGGTTGAGGGTTTGGTGAACTGGTGTAAGGAAAACTACCTAGTTTTAAATTATTGTCGATTTCAGAAAAGGCAGGCACAGCCACACTTCTCTGTGTATTAATGATTCATCTGTGGAGATGGTTACCAGCAACAAATTCCTGGGTGTGCAGGTAGGCTGGCCTTGTCGCTCAAAGGCGAGACACTGGTGAAGCGGGCACCTTCCCCTATCCTTACCACTTTCTACAGAGGGACGATTGAGAACAACCTGTCATGCAGCATCACAGTCTGGTTTAGAAGCATCACTGCTTCAGACAGGAGAGAGTGGTGAGGATGGCTGAAAAGATTATTGGCAGTTCCCTCCCTTCCATCCAGGACATAGCACATAAGCGTTGCTTGAGCAGGATCCGTAAGATTGTCAGGGACACTACACCTTCTCTTCATGACCTGTTTTCCTTGTTACCTTCTGGGAGGAGGCTCCATGGTATCTGAAGCAGAACATCCAGATTCAGTTACAGTTTTGTTCCATGCAGTATTAACCTTGTGAACTCTAAAGCTTCCTTCTTCCGTTATGTATTCAAGATGGACAGTGATTAATATTTATATGTTACTTATATGTAAGGGTGTAGGTCTATACATATGTTGTATAATGTATGTTTAAATGTCTGTATGTATGTGTACACTTTGAGAGCAAGCGACCAAATTTAATTTTTAATGTGTGCCATTGTGCCCACAGTAAAAAATGACAATAAATGTTATCTATCATCTGTCTGTCTGTCTGTCTGTCTATCTATCTATCTATCTATCTATCTATCTATCTATCTATCTATCTATCTATCTATCTATCTATCTATCTATCTATCTATCTATCATCTATCTGTGTTGATCATCTGGCCTGTATATAATAAGCATTCTAATTTTTTGTAACTTTTACTCTAAATACTACTGCATGCTTAGATGCTATGATTCAGTATGACTACAATATGAAAAGTAATACAATATGATCTTCCCCACCACCATCTATTATGGCGGCTTCAGTGAAGTCTCCTCAAGAAGTATGTAACAAGTGCTCAGATCTTTAAATTTCATCCCATGTGATTTATAGTGGAATGAATTGAAATCAAGACAACACCCAGAAGGCCAAATAATGTTGACTATGGCTGCTGTGCTTCCTGAGCTTTGAAAGATTGACTATTTGCCTGAACTACAATATCATTGCCTGACTGACAAAAAATGTATAGCTTCATTGGATCCTCATATTTACCAACCACCCCGGACTGGCTGTATTATATTTGTTATTTGTTTATTTATATCTCATCTTTATTATTTTTATAAATAAATAACTCAAGGTTATCCAACATATCCAAACAGATCTTCCTCCTCCTATTTTCCCCACACAACAGCCCTGTAAGGTGGGTTGGACTGAGAGAGGGTGACTTTCCCAAGGACATCCAACTAGCTTTCATGGCTAAGGCGGGACTTGAACTCACAGTGTCCTGCCTGGTGCCTTAAGTACTAGACCAAACTGACTGTCACAATTCTTGTCTTCCCACAAGAAATCCATGTCTATGAAATTCAGAATTCCACCTAGTGAAGTTTCTTAGGAAAGTGGTTACTACACAATTATTTTTCCAGTCATATGTGAAGAATGTAGTCATACTGCAACAAATAGGGGTGAACCAAAGCACAAGTGATTGTGAGCCTTGTGAATAACTTCAAAGGTATCCCTATCTAATTCAAAGGTACCCCATCTAATGTGCATGTAATAACCTAAATGAATGGGAACTAAGATTATGTAAGGATTCTACAAATGTTTTCAGAAAGCCTAAAGAGTTATTTATGCACCAATGCTTGTGGATTGGACTGTTATCTGACCATGGAAAAGGACTGATGGCAGTATCCTTCATCTTCAGATCATGTTCTCTCTATTTTGAGGTAAAGCCCAATCTAACCACTTACCTGTCTTACTCCTATGATCATTTTAGTTGTGAGATCAACTGAGACACACATGCAATCTTGAACTCATCTGGATCCAACAACGCCAGAAAATTAGACTGGGGGACTCCAAGATTATTCCTACTGTGAGATACGGAAGCTAAGGAAAGGCTGCAGCAGCAACCACCCTACCTTATCCCTATATTCCAACTTAAGATTCAATGCTCATACTGTTATCTCCTGCCTCTTCCATTCTGGATTTCCCTCAGATTTAATATCATGTTCTATCCTCTAACCTTTGACCATCCTATCACAAAACATTTTATCTCTCTATTTCAATCTGACAATTCCCCCTCCAAAAGCATGAACTGAAAAAAAGTTTTCCACACTGAAATTATTCAAAACAATGGTCAATACCATAAGAGTAAATGCAATGAATAACCCCTAAGAAACCCACATTGTATATATAGTATTGTGAACACAAGCTTTTCAGAGGGTAAGTTAAACAAGTGAAAGTCAAGGAAGAAATTATACAGCTGAAGGAGGGGTGGACAAATCATTTAGAGAACTGTTTTCATTGAATGGATTGTTTTATCAATTAAGTTGTTTGAACTATAACCTGGCCAACCAGTTAAAACATCTTTACCCACATTATCTATACAGAAAAAACACAAAAGCAATACATTTGGAAATCTGAGTGAAAATCCATCTTGGTATTTGAACTGAATGTAGCCTGGAAGGAATGTAATGAAAACTTCTAGACTAATCTGAAGAAAATGTTGACAGTAAGAAAGTAGAAGCATTGTGAAAGGATTGGAAAGCATTGCCTGAAAAACAAGGAATAGTTACTGAGATAAAAAACCCTGACCCTTTGGAATTACAGGAAAACATGGAAATGGGGTACAAAAATTAGAAGATATAGATATAGACTACTTCTGGTGGTGGGGAGAAATTAGATTGGAAAACCAAACATTTCTGCATTACTATATATGTGCAAAACAGGGCTGGTTCATACCTGGCCAATTGTGACTTGATGACTGCTGTTTCACAGACTAAACATTGTAGACCAAATCTTTAAACCACAGCAACATATATCAAATATCATGTATTTTTTTTTCTGGAGACATTTTAAGCAGTGAACAGAGTCACAGTGTAGTTTTAAGAAGTTAAAGAACACACTTACATATGCAGATTATCCTGTGGTTTTAATAAATCAAGCCCATTTAGATTTGAATAATATCCAATAGGAAATAGACAATTGGCTATAATTCTTTTAAGAAAAAAAAATAAAGCTCAGCTAGTTCAACAATACTATCTGAAATAGCACCCTAGTACTATTCAGTGCACTCTCATTCATTGCTTTGTGTCATATTCCAGCGAACCTGTTTTAGATTTGCATCAATGTTTATAGTATAAGTAATTACATCACAGAGATACAATGCATGCTTGGTGTTGTCCCCCACCCTCCCCCCCACCCCAACATTTGGTTTGATGTGTTTTCCAATTTCTAGTCCTGGCACATCAAACTCCAAATAACAAAAAGTAGCCTAGCCTTGAGAAAAGGAAATGCATTCATGATGTAATCAGCAAAGCTGATATGTTTAGTTCTCTGTCATGGCCTATGTTCAATGCTTCTTTAATCTTATTTTCATTCTTAAACTCAGCAAACACTAATAAAGACAAGGAAAGAATTTGAACTAAAGAAGGAAAAAAAGAACTAAATTTATGCTTGCATGTTTTAAAGAGTGACATGAAGTTCTTCCTTCACTTATTTTAAAATATTTTTAAATGTTCAAGTAGTCTGCATTTACCTAGACATTAATATTTGACAAAGCAAATAGAGAAATGGAGCAATTGCTCTGCCAGTTGGCTTGAGGCCATAATGGAGGAATGCCATGCTGGAGGTGGTTGATGAACTAATAGCAGATCCCAACTCACCCTCTGCACACTTTGTTCCCTCTCTCTCCATCTTTTTATCTTACTTATAATGGTATTGCTATATATCAGTGGTGGTGAACCTATGACATGCATGCCAGAGGCGGCACTCAGAGCCCTTTCTGTGGGCATGTGTGCCATCACCCCAGCTCCGCCTCTTGCTGTGGCCCCTTCCTCACCAGCAGCTCCCCCGGAGAGTCACCCCTGAGCGTGGCCTGCGTGGAACAGTGCAGCCAAGAACATGGTAGCCAGGCAGTGGGAAAGAGACTCCACCCTTGTACCCCATCACAAGCACTTGATGTTGTGGGGCACGGGCGGAGGGCGTGGCTGTCATGGCACTGCCTGACTGCCTGGGCGATCAGTGGGCCATGGAGGCAGGGAGTGGCCCTGTGGGCTGGCAGGGGTGGGGGTGGGGCAGATGTGGGGCAGGGGCAGGGCTGGTTTTTGGCCACTCGGTTTCTAAAAGGTTCGCCATCACTGCTATATATATTCATATTATTTATTGCTTTTAATTCTGTAGTCCACCCAGAGTTGCCTTGTGATGAAATAGGGGACAAATAAATTTAGTAATAAATAAATGAATAATTAAATATGTAAGTAAGTAAGTAAATAAATAAACATTGCCCTGGATCTTACCTAAGGAGGCCAGTTTATCCACATCTTACTACTGAAAAAATCATAAAGATCATTTCCTTCTGATATATAAAAGAGATTATAAATACAAGAGCTATTTCAAGTTTCCTGTGTGCATCTGATTATTGGATTACTGACTTTTATAGATTAAAAATCAATGTAGAAAAAAATCAGTATGTGGGTTTTTTAATTTTAATTTTTTGATTTTAATTTGGGGTTAAGATCACATATAATGATTAACATATAGCAAACAATAAAAAGTGACAACAGTCAAATAGTCAGTAAAAAATAAATTAATGGCTAACAGTAATTAAAATGAACTAACAATGAAGGAAAATGATCTATTGTAAGTAATATTAATATGGAACTACATTTAACATATTAAACTACATTTAACATATTACATGTAGACCACTTTGAGATATATTTCTACTCTTTCTTGTGTTTACAATATAAATACATTTTAAATAATTTATAAGAAACACTTACATATTTGGATGCACTGGCAAGAAAGTGTGATGTCAGAGGTATTCATATGAACATTTTGGCCCTAAGTCAGTAAAGTTGTAAATACATAATAAATGTGAATAAGGCCCTGAGCAGGTATGGGGTTTCTCTTATGCCACTAACCCATCACCATTAATTTTCTGGAATCTGGAATTCAGGATTTATGTGTAAGGTAGTTTTTCTGATTTTTGCCTGCAGATATTAACTCTGAAGTGATATGAATAAACTTGGTTGTATGTTAGCCTTATCAGCTACGCCAAACAGGAAACATGACAATATAAGCTAAGTCTACTTTATTGTAAGATACATTAACAGAATCTTGCAACTTTGAAAGTAGAATTCTCCTGCTGTCTCTAGGGAGATTCACTTCTGAGCCTCTGGCCCTACCCACTAATCAGCTGCAGGCTATGCTGTCTCTTATCTGACCATTTCCTAAGCAGCATCTCTTCAGACTCTCAGAGTCTTTCCCACATAGCATTTCCTTGTAAAATTAGTATTTATAAGACTAGAGATTAGATAACCTTTATTTTCAACAGCACACATTAAAAATGAAATTTGGTTGCTTGCTCTCAAAGTGTACACATACAAAACACACATTTAAACATACTATATACAACATATGTATAGACCCATAAATGGAGAGTGATAGTAATTTTCATGTAATGGATATACTTCCTCTTCTCCTACCCAGTATGGGCTGCGTTGCTGTTGTTTTGCCCCCTCCTTGGAATGTGCTCCCTTTTTCCTGGGAATCCTGCTTCACTGTAGTCTACTATACTGCCTCCCCCTCCATAGGCACCTTCTCTCACCCAAACCCTAGATGAGCCCAGATATGGAGAAACTTCCGCCACAGACAACCCGGGTCACCCTCCCATACATCAGCAATGTTTCAGAAGCGACAGCCAGGTTGCTAGCCCTCCATAAAGTGAGGGTGGCTCACAGACCTGATCAAACTTTAAGATCCAAAGTGATGCACCCCAAGGACCCACTCCCCAACACTGAAAAATCGGCAATTGTATATAAGATCAGCTGTAAAGATTGCCCTAGTAATTATGTGGGGGAGACTTTAAAAAGAATGAAGACTAGGGTCCATGAACATAAACTAGCGGTAAAAAAAGGAAAGAACAGCACTCCCAGGTATGGGCGCACATGGCAGATTCTGGACATCGCTTCGAGTTTGACAATGTACGTATCCTGACCATTGACAACCTGAAGGAGGGCCGGCTACTTAAAGAAGCATGGCTCTCTGACAGGGACTCTGTCAATCGGCATATTGATTTGTGCCTGGCACATCTGACCTTAAGAGCATGGGGCACATGGGACCACCCACCCTTAAGGAGACACCCTGTGACAGCACCACGCAACCCTAGGGGAGAAATTATGGGGGGAGTGAACCCCTACCCCTCATAACAACAATGGTCCATGGACACTCAGGGGAGTAATCGACGATTGAGGGTCCCCCCCTGCTCCAAGACCATGACACGCTCCTAAACAGTAAGGGAACGGTTACACGATGAGGAAAGGGCAGCCAGTGAATGGGAAATCATTCCTGACCCCCTGGAACTCTCAGGGATAAAGACACCCCCCCATGAGTATTCAGACAGAAAACACTGGAGATAATAGAGCGCAAAAACAGGAGGAGACCAAGGATGACACAAAGAACTGGCCCAGAGTAGCGATGATCTGGAAACATCAAGAAAGGAGGGAGACAGGACTGGCTTGCCCTGTGATGATAACCCAACAATGGAAACAACAGAGCGTCAATTGGAATGCTCGGGAGAATACGGAGATCGAGAGTGCTATGAATGGGGAGAAAAGCAAGTAAGGGTTGAACGCAATAGAAACTGTGGAAAGGATCACTGTATTGATGGAGGGGGGAAACAAAGGAACCAGGCATACAAACTCAAAAAAGGAGGGCACACAGGAGAGTTTATGAGGAGGAAGGAGGTATCCGAAGTGCCCGATCTGACGGGGAGTCTGAGAATATTGACAATGGGGTGAAAGAGCAAGTAGATGTCAGACAAAGTGGCAACGACAGAAACAGAGATTATGCAGCCAAAGGGTGGGAAATGGAAAGCACGAGATGGGGAGAAAGGATGAGAGCGCGTCTCCATAGAAAAAGGGATGGCAATTGGGGAGTAAGTAAGGAGCAGAGGAAGGAGGAAGGTGGGAGATGTGAGTGCGAGAAGAGGAAACAACTTAGAGATACGAATGATCTAGCCAACCAAAAAAGGGGAGAGGGAACCTTCCTAATCCAGGATCATGGGAGGTAGAAGGGAATAATGGCACACCCACAAGCAGTAGAAGCAAGAAAAGAGGAGTCATCAGTATGGAAGCCACAATTAGAATGCAGTCAAATCAATTAGGACCTATGACAAGATCTAGGGGCCGTGTGCAAATGACGACTCACCTATAAAAGCACTCTCCCATAGACCAGCATTAACCCTGACGATGTCAGAAGTATCTGACGAAAGTTTGGTGATCAGTGATGGTATTAAACTTTTTTAGATTATTATATTCCTGGTGTTCACATTTTTATTGGTTATGGATTCACCCAGGAATCACGTTTTTATTTTCACTACTATTATTAGTATTATATATGTGTATGTATTTGTCTCTCCATCTACCATCCAACTTCTTAAGAAAGTGCCCATCAGCCACTTGCAATGGAAGTCAGTTATATATCTAGTTCAATCAGGGAACTTTTAAAAATTCCCACAGCCTAGGAGTTTGATGATGATACTATTTGTTCAGTCATGTCTGATTCACAGCAGTTCTATGGACCAATTCTCTCCACATTTCCTGATCTTGAACAGCTTATTTGGAAACTGATCAAGGAGAGAAGCAACCTGGAATTAAGGAGAAACTTCCTAACAGTGAGGACAATTAACCAATGGATCAGCTTGCCTTCAGAAATCATGGGCGCTTCATCACTGGAGATTTTTAAGAGATTAGACCAGGGGTGTCAAACTGCCGGCCTGCGGGCCGGTTTCATCATACCGGAGCCATGCCCACCCCATTCCTGGCAATGGCAAAAAAGCTCCGATACATTGCGCGACGTCACGAGATGTTGCGAGTTTGACATGTCTGGACTAGACAGTCACTTGTCTGAAATGGTACAAGTTCTTCTGCTTGAGCAGGGGGCTGTACTAGAGGACTCCTAATGTCTCTTCCAGCTTTATTCGGATTGATTGATTTTAGTTATATTATGCTGTGACTGTTGTTGGCTTTGTTGGTGTTGACTTTCTTCTTTAAACCTTTTGATCAGATTTTCAGGCCTTATTTAGTTTCTGAGATGGGATTTGTATTGTCAGCTTTTCAAAGATTGTGTTGATGTTCCTTCCTCCAGTCTTATTTAGATTTTTGGTTCTTTAAGTTCTAGCTTTCTCATGATCATTTTCGCATGCAAGTTGAACAAGTAAAATGAAAGAATGCAACCTTGCCACATTCCTTTCTCTGTATTGGACCAATCAGTATGTCCATGTGGTGTTTGCACAGTGGCTTCTTGATTTGTATATATATAGCAACTGCATGAACATGATCAGATGTATTGGCTCCCCAAGTCTTTGACATGATCTGTGGAGTTTACCACATCAAAAATCAGACTAAGTATAAATGCAAATAAATCAGATGTACCTGATGCATTAAACTGTATGACTGAAAAATTATTTGAATGTGTAGAAAATTTAATACTACTAATAAACTATTAATTATTGCTATCTTTTATTTCTAATACTACATATCTGTTAGGTATTCATGGTGGTTTAGGATTATATTAGTATTGCATTATTTTTATGAGATTAAAATGATGTGGGGCTTCTTAGGAGTCACACATTGCATTTAGTCTTGTGGGATCAAGCATTGTTTTGACTAATTTCAATGTGGACTTCCACTGCAAAATATCCTGAAAATTTATGTTGGATAATGTTGTAGATACATTGAAATAATGATAGTAATTTAATTTTCTATGTTTCCAGATACTTTAGACTCATGGTGGTTTAAACCATATAGAAACACAATAAATGTTCACATAAAAATAGCCCTAATCCCTATAGTAATATAAGACAATGCAATTTGAAAAACAGAACCAAACACAGCTATTATAATACACAATAACAAATAACTATTAATAAGATCCAGTTACAAATGAGGTACAATCTTTCCCCAGAGATTTTCTGGAATGTTCATGGTCTTCCAGGAGGCCATCACTGGGAGTGGGAAGTGGGGGGAGGGCTGCCTATTACACTTGTTGACTTAAAACTATAGATTTCACAAGAAACAATAGATTATTTTGAAAATATATTTTAGCAAAGCTAAGTTCATTCATTTCATATATTCCAGCATTCACAGGGAGTTTGTTTTAATTGGAAGACTTTTACTACATATTGCTCTAATTTTACTTTTTAAAAGCTTGCAACAATAACAAAAATCTCTTTTGGAAATATTTAGGAAAGAACTATAGCAGCAGATAACAACAAACAATAGAATCATTTTAATGTGCTGCAAGGAAGAGGAACTAATGTCAAAACTGATTATGTTCTTTTATGGAAGACTAAAATTAACAAATATTGTAACATCCTTTGGTAAAGCTAAGAATATATATGGAAACACAAAAGTATGTAGCTAAACTTTACGTCAAAGGTTGAGGATTTTTTAACTTAAAAATGGTATGTGCTAGCCTAAAAGAGAGCAAAACAGAATCCTAATCAGCATTGAAGATCAAGTTAACAATGTTCCAATTAATTCTAGTGAGTAGATGTTTTATCAGACACTTATCCCTCATTTAGAACTGTTGGAAACAGATGTATGACAAATTCAAACCAGGTTTGTTTTGATCTCAACAATGACCAAGATACTTTTCAAGCCACATGCAGATAGCTACATGTGGCTCCCATTGACTTCAATGGTTGCTATGCGTGCACATCCAAGGACACAACTTTTGACCAATTTTAGTGACCAGGAGGGATTTGATTCAGGTTTCACATCATATTAAATACAGGCATGTTGTTTTTAACTCTTCTTTTTTAAAGTGGACTCAAAAAGGGCTTTAATGATTTAACTGCAAGCTATGTAAACACAGTATTCCACTAGAAAAGAACCTCAAGGTCAAGTTTAATAGGAGAGCAAATAGCTGTGTGCTTTACTGACAAAGCTTAAGTAAAAAAAGACAAACACTTATATGAGTAAGTAACATGCTTTAGAAGTGCAATTCTATCAAAGATATACAACTTTTGAAGTTAATGCAGGAAATTCTCAGATTTAGACTTCTTGAATGCCAGATCTGTAGCACCCACACCAAATGCTGATTCAGACATATCAATCTTAGTCTTCTCTTTCTACTTTGTCTCTTCCTCACATTAAGCTAGGCAGAGATATGTTCTAATATATCTGAAAATGTTGTGGCACACAACCACCTAAATATTATTCAATAAATAATACTGGGAAAGAAAGAAAAAAGCAAGATGTTCTTTTCATAAGGTATCCAGGCTCATCCACATTTTAAGCAGTAAACTATTTGGAATAGTTATGACCAGTGTGCAATAATGCCTTTTCAGTTTCCAGTTTGGCAGCATTATTTTTGTACAGTGTCAGTATTCAGCAGAGAACCAGTGAATGAAATGTGCAGTGTTACGCAGGTACAAATCAAATGTCATAAAAAAATAAGGAGCTTGGAGATTTGCGCTCAATTGCATTACTTTTGCATGGGTATTCAAGCACATTTGCTCAACTGCTGTAAATGCTGACAATTACTTCTTTTTGCTAACCTAAAAGACCACATTTACTCATTTATAGTCTCAAGAACTGGCCAAGTTAAAGCAGAGACCTCTCATAGAGTGTGGTTGGAAAAAAGTATGTAATGTTTTGTATGCTTTTAACAAAAGACATAATGTATTTTTCAAGTAGATATTTGTTTTGCATGGGAATATGTATGGGGATTCTATTTCTTTAAATGGCAATTTTCTTGAGATTTAGTGGAGTCTGGCAAGAATATGTTAAAATACTATTGTTTGAAAGGAGTTGTCTAGCTTTGGAATATTTCATTTTAGAAGAAGAAGGAAGAGGAGGAGGAGGAGGAGGAGAAAGAGGAGGAGGAGGAGGAGGATACAGAAATAAAATATCAGTGAATTGACAAATGTATTATTGAGGTTATATAGTTAGTGTTCAGTGTATCATTTATGAGGAATTAACATAAAAATACATTAAATTATTTTAATAGTTTGAGAAGAGATTACAGACATTGAGTTAAATACCAAAATCTCTACCATTTGTTATTTAAAAATACAAGAAAAAAGAAAATTACTAAAAGCAATTTAGATAAATATTGGTTTATAACTTCTTTGTTGTATTCCAACTAATGTAAAATGCTTATGGCATTTAAAATGTTCATATGTTTCCAATTTCAATTCTTTACTCATTCTTTTTCCCCTTAAAAACTACAATATTTATATTTGCCTTACTGCATATGGTAATATATGGAAGCCATTCTTGCTCAAAGTTGGTTAAATGCTTGTTGGGCATATATGCTATTAATTTTGCCATTGCTCATATTCTCCAGGCTAAAGTTCTCAGATTGAAATTTTTTAATGTATTTCTTTTTTAGTGTTGTGTTAAATTTATCCTTGTGGCTGTAAACAGGGAGTCCTCATTTAATTACCACAATTGAGGTGAGCAACTTGGTTGTCAATAAAGCAGTCACTAAGTGAGATACAGTGGTAACTTGGTACTCAGTTGCTTTGAAACCCATTGAATTTGGTATTCAACACAATGTGAAAATTTTGTCCCAGTATTCATCATTTGTTTGGCATTCAATGCATAAGCTAAAACATGTCAGTGTTGGTTACCTTGTGACTCACTACATTATTCCTTATGAGAAAAATTTGTTTAGTATTTATTGGATACTCATCCTGCCTCCCCAAACCAATTAATGATGAGTATAGAGGTACCAGTGTAATGACTATGCTTACCATCTTACATCAGTTTTTCTTTGCTTCATAAACCTGGGACTCTATAGCAGTTACATTTTCATCTGTGTCATAATCTCAAACAGTCACTGCATGAGGCAGTCACTAAATGAGGACTCTCTGTATTTCTTTCCAATATTTTGAGGTTTTTTTTTTTATATCCACTACATATGATAAACTGTTCCTTCTTTCTCAAGGCATTTCCAGCATTTATTACTATATCATTAGTCTATATTGACAATGGAGTTGTACACTATCTATAAAACATTTTATACCAATTTTCTCTTATATTATAACTTAAAGTAAATTATATATATTTGTTCCACAATTGTGTTGTGATTGTTATTTTAAAATTTTGCATCCATTTTTGTCATGCAAGTTTTTATTCTGTAGTCAGCCTTGATTTTGTATGAGCACCTCAAATTTTGTCAGTTTTTTTAGAAGTCCTCCTTCATTTTTAAGGTCAGGTTTTATTCTTCTAGCAAATTATACAAACATCAATTATGGTACGTTCTAACCAGTGGTGGAATTCAAATATGTGAACAACTGGTTCTCTATGTGGATGCTGCTTCTGGAAGTCCATTCTGGCCCTGGACAACAAAAAATTAGCTACTGGTTCTGCTGAAGTGGTGCAAACCACTGGACCATTAGTCTGTTTGTGTAATCTTAGTGGATGGTATCTGTATATGTAATTGCACTTTACTTGCTGTGGTTATCTTCAACATGAAAAGCATTTAAAGGATGCTAGTGGTGAAATTGTGGGACTTACACTATCTTTCTTGTTAGGTTCCATACTTTTTTCAAACTTTGTCTTATAATATGTTTTTAAAATGTTTATCTTCTTTGGTTTCTCTGTACCATAATTATCTATGGAGTCCTTGCCTAGCGCCTTAACTTATTTAAAAATCTGCAGCAATTGCTCCATTGGTTATATTTGCTTTTTCACTGGTATATGCATTTAGCTCAATTTTTAATTCTTCTTGAGGATTTATTTTGTTCAATATTTATAAGTAAAAATTGTGACTGCAGGTTATCAATGGTCTTTTCTGTGTTTAGAAAGATTAATTCTGCCCTCTATTGTTGTTAATATATTCTAGTTTATTGATTCAATACACTGATGTTGTCTTTTATGTTCTTCTTCAGTATATAACCTGTTTGACCAATATGTTTTATACCAGGAATGCTTCTCTAAATGGTATGTGGGAATTAACATTAACAACATCTATAGACTATGCAAAAGAGACTATCACCAAAAAGGAAGAAAAAGACCCAAGCACCTCTCCACCACCAATCAGCACCTAGATCAGAATAGATTAACTCCAAGGTTAACATCAGACCAACAATCAAGTAAAAAATACCCCAATCAAGAAACTGCCAAATAAGCCAATAACAAACAGCCCAATCAAGGAATCTCTAAAACCATCCCCACCAACACTAACAGGGCAAGCCACTAGACTATAAACTGAGAGCAACAGCACTCCTTACTACCACTGATGATCCAAAAGGTGCTTCCCCCCCCCCCAAGGCAACTGGACTTTCTTGTTTTTCTTTGAAGATGTTTCATTTCTCATCCAAGAAACTTCTTCAGCTCTGACTGGATGGTGGGGAATCGCAGGATTTATATTCCTTGCAGACAGCTGGTCATTTGCATTCTTTTAGTGAGTTGTTGAAGCCCCTGGAAGTTTATCTGTGTGGTCAGGGAAGTGCAAATGGATGTGGAACCTTCTTGGAACAATTATTGGAAAAGCTCAGAAGGATCTTCAGCCAACACAACATACGTGCACACTTCAAACCCAAGAACACACCAAGGCAGAAGCTTGTCCAGCCCAAGGATAAAACACTCAGACACAAACTGAGCAATGTGGTATATGCAGTACAATGCAGTGAGCCATGTGCAGATCTGTACATTGGGGAAACAAAACAACCACTTCATAAACACACTGCATAACATAGGAGAACAAACCCATCAGGACAAGATTCAGCAGTCCATCTGCATTTAAAAGACAAAGACCACTCTTTCAAAGATAGCAAAGTCCACATTTTGGACAGAGAGGACCTCTGGTTTGAAAGAGGGGTCAAAGAGGCCATTTATGTCAAAACTGAACAGTCCTTTTGCAAAGGAGGAGGAGGGATACGACATCATCTATCTCCAGTCTACAACACAGTACTTTCAACAGTTCCAAGAAGGCTCCACACCCATTTGCACTACTCAGATGATCCTGACAACAGAGATAAGCCTCCAGGGCCTCAATGATTCTCTAAAAGAATGCAAATGACCAGCTGTCTGCAAGGAGTATAACTTCTGCCATTCCCCACCGTCAAGTCAAAGTTGAAGAAGCTTCTTGGATGAGAAGTGAAACACCTTAAAAGAAAAACAAGAAAATTGCCTCATGAAAAAAAATCAACTTTGAGACAACCATGATCTGTTTGACTGAGAATCTCCATAGACATTTAGCACTGATGATGTTACCTAGTTTGAGTAATGAAACATCTGCAAGAAAACAAGCAAGTCAGAGAGCACCTCAGATTGTGGTTTATCTGGATAAATTCTTTGTGAGTTATGTACAGTATGTATGCTGCATCCCATGTTTGTAATATTACTTTTGTCTTTTTAATTTCATTTACTGTGTTTATCAATGATTCCACTAATAGTTTCTCAAGTTCTCTTAATATTGTGCTATTAGCCCATCTGGACCTGATACTTTCGCAAGTCTGATTAGTTTCATTGCCTTTTTTGTTTCTTTGATAGTCATAACTTTATTTAATATTTGTCCATATTGGTCATTAAATTCTTTTGTGGGCTTGCACTATGTACACTTGTACTTGAGTGTTTCCATTCAATCCAAGCTGCTGATAGGCTGCAAGTATATGTTCATAAGCACTTAAAATTTTGTTCACATGTCCTGCTAAATGTGTTGGGAGTCAGGGGCTAGAGCCAGTAATATGAGCATGTTGTGTTTATGTGTTTTCATACATACAACAAATGTGCTTTGAAGGAAATCATTTTTTCAAAGTATATACATAATCTAGAATTAAGTGTATCAGTCCAAAAGGATGCCAGTTATCAGTGTCCTACAGCGAGTCATTTAACTCAATGATGCTTATGCAATATTCTTCTGAGTTTGGAGACATCTTCTGTTTGTACTGAGTGCAACAGATTATATTTCAGATAAACTGTCAAGTTATAAGATCCTATCATAATTCTTTGTCACAAAAATAAATCTGCTTCCTGTTATGTTCTTTTGAGAATGTAGATACAGTAGAAGCATTGATATAATAAAAGGGTCATATAATAAAAGTGTCTTTAAGTCTGCTTGCTTTGTGATATTATAAAATGGAATTGTATATGTGTGATACTGCTGAGAACCATTATTTTTAAAAGTGATATGAATCATATTAAATTGAACAGACCCATTAATCACATGTGTCTTCTCAACCAGGATCACTGGAGGATTTATCTTGATAAGGTTCATAAAAACAATTTGGAGGAATGCTTTGATTCTGCTAAACTTTTAAAGATATTCCATAACATATTAACACAAGAGAAAGTCTTATCTATTATGACTGTATTAGATTTATAGAAAATATGAAGTCATATAATGTCCTCTGGATTGTATCATGATCTTTGTGACTCAGGTACAAATGGCAATGCATGCATAATCATGGCACCTTAAAAGAGATGGAGTTTCATTGACAAATTTGTCACGAGAAACCATCATATTAGATACTTAAGATTTTAAATCAAAACATGAATATAAAACAAGATGATTCATTTAGGTGCATAAAAGAAATCCATTACAGGTTTACAAGATCACCAAAATTGACTCTGTTGTGGTACAGATATAACTTTGAAAACACAATATTAGCTTCAGTCTTTTTCTGTTTAAAAATCCATACAAAACATTGTGAATGATGCAACTAGCAAGACAATTTTTTAAAGTTGCATATAAAATGATACTTTTTTTAAAAAAAATAAACTATATCAGCAAAGTTATATTTTAAAATTCTGAACTAAAGATATTTACATAAAAATAATAGCATCAAAATGTTCATCTAGAAGCATGATTCAAAAGACTGCATTGGGAGATTTTTATAGAAAAGGATGGTATCAGAGAAATTTGTTTCTTAAAAAATATATCTTTTGGAATGGGGTAGCATGGCCAGTGGTGGGCCTGCCTTGGCTTGGCATTCCTATGTAACTCCTCTGCTTCAGAAACTGTACTGGTATCCTCTATGCCTCCAGATGTGATTGGTTTTCATCTAAAAAGCCTTCTGTGGCCTGGTTATTATATTTTTTTCAATTTATATTTTTGTATCTGTATTCTATTATATATTGGGTGTCAGGAAGTGCCAAATTCTAGATAGATAGATACAATGGTGGGATTCAAATATGTGAACAACTAGTTCACTTCAAATTTTGTCAGTTTTTTTTAGAAGTCCTTCATTTTTAAGGTCAGGTTTTATTCTTCTAGCAAATTATTCAAACATCAATTAAGGTATGTTCCAACCAATGGTGGAATCAAATATGTGAACAACCGCTTCTCTGTGTGGATGCTGCTTCCAGAAGTCCATTCTGGGCCTGGGCAACAAAAAATTAGCTACCAGTTCTGCTGAAGTGGTACAAACTGGCTGAGTTTATTAACTTTAATATTTTTCTACTTGATATTTAAAAGTGTCACAACTGATTTATATAAATAAATAGTGTCTAGAAGGCTAACCATGAATAAACTATGAAGTAATTGCTACTAGATGTAGAATATAGAATTTAGCTGTAGAATCCAGCTAAATTAAGTGTCCTGATTTTAGTGGGAACAATTTAAACACATGCTTAATGCTTCCTTTGAATAAATAAATTTGCACTCTGTCTGTACTGTTCTTATGAAATATGAGTTACAAGTGAAGATTAAACATACTAAATGTTAACTAGTGCCTGGGCTGCTCCTAGCACTGAAAATGGGAGAAAATATTACACTCATAGCAGTATCATTTGTCCATTAAATATTTCTTGATGAAATCCAGAAAAATAAAAATAATTTCATAGCTCTGCTTGAGTTGCTTCAAAAATCAAATCTTTTGACTTTATCTATGGGAAATCTTTAAAGGAAAAACAACTAGCCACCAGCTTCAAAAGACATGAAAGTTTAAAATAAATGGTTTTAATGAAAGTTAAAAAATAATACTATTACAATTATAATCTTTAATGAAATTACTATAAAAAAACAAGAACACTATAATGAAATAACATAACATGAAAAAATAATGAAACGTAATGAAAAAATGAAAAACATAACAAAAATAGTTAAAGACAAAAAACATTAAAAACCATAACCTCCCACCCTCAACGTCATACCCACATTACTGTATCCCAGGCCAATAGTAAAGACTAACAAGGTTGGGGAATGATGTTTCAGTGGGTGGAAGCTGCAGCAGAAAAGACTCTCCTCTTTCGTGAATGGGACCTGCAACATGCCCTTCCTGCCTGACCTGATGGGACATGCACAGATATAGGAGGTACCTTGCTCAGTAGTAGTAACTGTGAGACAGATCTTGCAGTCCTAGCAGATAATCACTTAAATATGAGCCAGCAGTGTGCTGCAGCTGCCCAAAAAGTCAACATAGTGGGATAGAATCGAGATCATATGAAGTATTAACAACATTTTATAATGCCTTGATAAGGCCACACTTGGAATACTGCATCCAGTTTTGGTCACCATTATGTAAAAAAGATGTTGAGACTCTATAAAGAGTACAGAGAAGAGCAACAAAGACTAAAACATATTATTATTATTATTATTATTATTATTATTATTATTATTATTAATCATCGCACAGTGAGCCAGATGTTCAGACTGGATTTGGCATTTTGTCTACCTATCAAGTCCTTACCAAGGACCTGGGATAGGCAGATGTGGATGTTTGATGGTATTACAGATATCGTTGCAGGATGGAAGCAGTTCTTAGTAAGGCCGCCTTTGGCAATTGACTAATGGCAAATTTGTCAATGCCAATGGTGTTCAAGTGGTGCTCCAGTTGTTTTGGGATTGCACCCAAGGCGGCTATTACTATTGGTACTACCCTTGCTAATAGGCAAGGTATTATTATTATTATTATTATTATTATTATTATTATTATTATTATTTAGATGTGATTGGGGAAACGCAGTCCCTCAAATATCCCAGTTCCATGTAGAGGACAAATGTGAAAGTGTGATAGAAGCTTCATCTGATTTTTAATGTGTGACAATTTGATGCTTTATTATTGATGTTTTATTCCACATTTTATGCTTTGCTTTTAATAAACATTAAGAATGAACATTTGTTCTTTTTTTATTAAAAAGTTTTACAAAAATTACAAAATATACCCCAAACCCACCCACCCTTCCCCCCTCCCCCACTTCCCAGAGCTGAATACAGGGTAAAAAATATAATAATCATAATCTAACTAACATTAACCAACTATGTTTATAAACAAATATAATGCGCTTTAACTACCTTTTAACATAGAATAAACAATTTGCAAATAAACTTAATCATATAAACAAATTAAAATCCTAATTCATAAACAATACAATATAATAAAAATTCCACTATACTAAACTATTAATAATAATAACAATAATAATATTCTAAAATTTATTCATAAAATAAATGGAACTTTTTAGTCCCATATTTATTCTGAATATAATCTATCCATCTTCTACAAACTGAAATGTATCTTTCTTGTGAATAATCCTTCAAATAAGCAGAAATCTTAGCCATTTCTGCTAAATTTGACACTTTAAGCATCCATTCTTCTATAGTTGGCAAACAATCCTTCTTCCAATATTGCCCTACCAACAGCCTTGCTGCTGTTATTAAATTCAACATCAAATTAGTTTCCTTAACATCAAAATCTACAATAATACCCAACAAAAATAGTTGAGGAGTAAACGTTATCTTTCTTTTAAAAATATTTTGAATGTTCCACCAAATTTTAGTCCAAAAAGCTTTTATATATCTACCAGTCCACCAAATATGAAAGTAAGTTGCATCCAAACTACTACATCTCCAACATTTGGGCTGCAAGTTGGGATACATACAAGACAACTTTTGAGGATCCAAATGCCATCTATAAAACATTTTATAAAAATTTTCTCTCAAATTTTGAGCTTGAGTAAATTTTACATTTCTAACCCAAATTGTCTCCCATGTGTCCAATAGAATTGGCTCTTGAATATTTTGTGCCCATTTTACCATACAATCTTTAACTAACTCCGTTTCAGAATCCAATTCTATTAAGACATTATAAATTCTCTTTATATGAGCTCGAGTTTGATCTTTAATCTGTTTTATCAAATTCACATCCTCTAAAATAATACCAACCTTTTGATCTAAACTCCACCTAACTAACAATTGATTATATTGAAACCAAGAGTGTACAATATTTTCTTGCTTCAACTCAGCTAAAGATTTTAATTGCCAATCCTTCCCTACCAAACTAAGTAATTCCTTATAAGAAATCCTCTAGATACCCCCTCTATCACGTGTCTGGGAATCCCCCATATTGGAATTTTATAATTTAACCTATAATACTTCTTCCAGACACGTAATAAAGCGTTTCTTAAAATATAAGATTTAAAAACCTGATCTACTTTTTTATTATAAATTAAATATGCATGCCATCTGTATAATAAATCCCATCCCTCAAGAAAAAGTATATCTTTATTTGTTAATTTAAGCCAATCGCTAATCAGCGTTAAAGCCACCACATCATAATACAATTTTAAATTAGGTGCCTTAAGTCCTCCTCTTTCCCGTGTATCTTGTATAATCTTAAACTTAACTCTTAGTTTTTTCCCTGCCCAAATAAACTTGTTAATACTCTTCTGCCATTTCTCCAAGTTGGCATCTTTTTTCAAGATAGGTATCATTTGAAACAAAAAAAGAAACTTCGGAAGAACATTCATTTTAACCGCTGAAATTCTCCCCAACAAAGATAACTGTAATTTTTTTCCAAACATTCAAATCCTTTTGCACTTTTACCCATAATGTCTCATAATTATTTTTGTACAACTTAACATTAGAAGCTGTAATGTAAACTCCCAAATATTTCCAGTTATGAATCCAGATTGATCACTATGGATCAATTGCTTCAAAACTTGCATTAACCTGTTTGCCAATATTTAAAAAAAATCTTATAATCTGTATTCAAAAGAGATATAGGTCTATAATTCTTAGGCTGGGTCAAATCTTGATCCTCCTTTGGGATCAACGATATGAAAGCCCTTCTCCAAGATGGAGGTACCTCTGCTCCCAACAAAATACTATTAAAAAGTTCCTCATATCCCTATATTGTGCCATAATAATTTCATTCTGTGCTGTATCAACACTATTTTCTACTTTTTCAACTCTATCTTCTAACCTTTCAACATTTCCCACCACATCATCCACACGCCCGTCCAGACGTTCTACATGAGCTGCTAGCCCTTGGAGAGCCAGCACTATATCTTCTCTCATCTCCCTATTTTTCTCCTCAAAAAGCTCTGCTGTCTCTTTTTTAATCTGCCGTGCTGTTTTCTCCAAAGCATCCCGTAAATCTTTGAGTGTGAATGCTGGTGGTGGGGGAGAGGGTGGTGGAGACTTAAGTTTGGATTGCTGTACAGTCTGAATTACCAGAGAGGAAATTGAGCTTTTGGGGAGAGCAGAAATTCCAGGACATTTAGAAGCCATTTTCAAACCATTTAAAACCACTTCTCTTATAAAACCAACAATCACAAAAAATAAAAAGAGGGGACAGTAAAAACAAATCCCTCCCAATAAAAAAGGGCTTATTCTTTAAATAAGTAACCAAAATCCGTTACTTTGTTTAAACTTTGTTACCAAGTGAAAGTCTTTCTTAACTATGTCCTTTCAAAGAAAGAAATGGCATTCCTCCGCCATTTTTCACTTCCTCCCTTTGTTAAAATAATAGGTGAAGAAGATACTTTAATTATTTCCTGAGTTAAAGTCCCAATTTATCACATTCTAATCCTCCTGGTCAGATCCATCTGCTTTTGATTTTACTCATAGATCTCTTTAAACAGCAGATGTGGAAGCAGCATCTGGCTTTGTTCCTAAGAACAAAGACATCCTGGAATGCAGAGAAGAACCCAGACTCTGAGGGAGTTCTCCCCCTTCACCCTCCCCCCCCAAAATTTTTTATGGAGGACCTGGGGAATTCGACCTCTATCTGAGTAAGCTCACCTTCTCCCCTTCTCCCGGGGAGGAAGGCTCCAAGCCGTGAAACAGTTGTTGATCGCTGTCTCTGCAGGCTTTAACACAGTGGTTCTCAATCTTTTTAGACCGGCAACCCCGATCATAAGCAGGTGGCGTGTATGTGCGGCGCCGCCCCCTGCGCCGACTGAGAAAAAAAATGGCGGATCGCATTGTTTGGTGACCCCTGTGAAATGGTCGTTTCACCCCAAATGGGGTCGCGACCCACAGGTTGAGAACCGCTGCTTTAACACATTCCCAGGGCGGATGGCTAAAAAGAAGCCGCCATCGGCGCAGCGATCGCCACCGGAAGACCAATGAACATTTGTTCTTAATGACAAAATATCTTAAATGTCTGGATAATCTAGACAGCCTATATGAATAATTAGGGTTAGAAATACTACTTTCTTTTTAAATAAGTTGTAACTTTCCAGATTTGTGTTGCAATCATGTATGCCATCCACTAGATTTCATGGATTTTTATGATATTTTTTAAAATAGAGTTTTAGAATTTTAAGTTTTCTTTGTGTTTCCCATACTTGGTATATTAGTGTAAAAATATTCTGAGACTGGAAGTCATACCACTTTCTCTTTCACTGGGTATTTTCCTGCCAGTCTTTACATTTGCTATCATGCTTCTTTTATGCATTGTTATCATCTATTCAGTTCTTGGCTTTTGCTGCCCTTTTTTTCTAGTTTAATGCTCTCCTGGCAAGCTTGGCAAGGAATATGTCTTTCCCAGTCTTCATGAAATGTCACTTGTCTCTTGCCAGAAATCCTTCATGTAGGTCATGCAATCTATGGATGAGAAAAGCAAATTCTTTTCAGCAGCACTATGTAGCTAATTGTTCAAATCCAGGATCTTGTTCTCCCTTCTTATATTATGAAGTTAACTGAAAGGATAGACAAAAATACTTTTTATTTTCCAAGCACCTTCACCTTCTTGCCTGTCCATTTCCTTATTCACCTTATAATCATTTGAATTATATTCAAAGTCTCATTTGGCAGTGCATTAATTCCCATTTGAGTCAGTAATAGGTCATACTTGTTGGTGCATTTGGAGAATCTTGGCAACCTTTTTATCATATCCTTGAAATAGACACCTGTAAGACATATCTCCAGTTATGTCAGATCAGATCTGCACCTGATGACTTCAGATTTTCTCAGCAGGGTATCAATCACTTCCACAACGCATCTCCTTTTCTTCTACTGTAGGTTCCTTCTGCTCTATTCCGTGAAATTGTGGATTATCTGCTAGAACAAGAGCCTGATACTATTTGGTAAGCAATTTTGTCACTGGTGGTCTCTTGGTTCTGAGTGATCTGCTTTTGCTTGTCTTTGTTTTCATATTCTCTGGTGTTCCCTATGCTCTTCCAGAGCACTTCTCCTGACCTATTCAGAACTTCGCACTTTTGTTGGCATGTTGTAACATAGAAACTCTTTAATTGGACCCTTTCATCATCTTCTAGGACACCAGCTTATACTTCCAAGCTGTAATTTGTTCTTTTCAAGTAAAAACACCCTGGTTTTCTTATATGTCTCCTAAAACTGCTTCATCTTCATCACTGGCAAGCAATGCTCCAATCACAGTAAGGGACAGTCAGCAGGAATCAATGATGTAGGATCAGCAAACTCAGGAAACATTCAGCAGGATCACAAAATTGCCAACAACAGCAACAGTCTCCACCTTCTTGGTTCCTATACTGTCCTTGTTCTTGTTGCTGTTACTTCTTCTCTACTGAATTCCCATGCAAAATCCCCTTTTGCTCACCTAGAAGAACAAGACCACCTTAAAATGCTTAGTAATGATTAACAGGCCCACCTGGAATTCAGGAAGGGTCACAAATTTGTCATCTTTGAAAATTTGAGGAGGAGGAAAAGGAGAAGAAGAAAAGATATAATCATTTCTGGCATTTTCTATAGACACTGTAAAAGTTCAGTAAAGATATGGTGGTGAGGGATGATCCTTTGTGCAAGTAATTTGAATAAATCTAAAAACTAGGATAATTGAAGGGATTGAATGAAGCATTTTTGATTTCTCTGGCTGGTTTTGATTAGATGTATGAGATCTATTGTTACTATTTATCTATCATTGTTTTTGACATCTGCTTAACTAATTCTTTTTCATATCTTCTTTCTGGGTCATGAATATAAAGGCTTTTGATGTAAAATCAGAGATTACTTGTTCATTTATAAAACAATGATTAGAAAACTCCTTTTGTGGTATCTAAACTGTAGTCTATTATTGACCGTGCTTTCTTTCCTCCTGTTCTGCTACCTCCTTCTTTCCATTTGGTCTCAGCCTAAATATCAAGCTTTGTTGAAGTGGTACATGGGACATTCTTTAGTGTATATTTGGAATTGGTTGCAAGGGAAATCATGTTCTATAGGATTTATAAAGCTTTTTGCTGCAGGGTAACTGAAGATTGAATAACTAGTGCCATCTGGTGGACAAATTGGAGCAGCTGAGTAAGCTAAAGAAACAAACTCAATAAAAATCATACAATTGCGGCCATTAGAATGCCAGAGAATTCAAACAGTGCATATATCCCATATGAATTATCCCGGAAGACACCATGTTAGACCATTTTCACACTGCTGCAAAAAAAAGTATATGGCTTGCATACGTAGTCACCAGAACTTGAGTTCAACTTGAGGAAATATAATATATATTCACATTTCATGGAAGGGACTATTGTCTTTAACAGTTCAAAATTTCCCTTTGCACCAATTCACAGACTTTTAATACAATTATAGAATGTAAGAGCTAATCCAACTCCCTGTCCAGTGCCATAATCCCATGACAAAAGTTGGTTGCTCAAAAGTTTACCCAAATATTGGATTTAAGTGGAAATGAGAGAGGGGGACTTGGCATCGAGTTGGTGGCACATAATCAGTTGTTAATTATATCAATCAGTCAATCAATCAACTAGAACTCATGTCTGATTAGGCCAGATGGCATGACAACCCAGGGTGGTTTATTCACATAAGAGATTTGAAAGAGGGTAGAATTCTTGCTGCTATTACAGCTAGAAGAGACTTTCATTTGACAGTATCAGCTCTGCAATATTATAGGGAAGCAACTTATTCATATGTCGAGAGGATTAGATTTGATTATGAATGGCACTTGAGTCCTGCCAAAGTTAACTGTTAAGATTGTGCTAATAATAAGCTTGTACATCTAAACTACAGTCTGAAGGTGCTGTGCCCAGGAAAGTGAACCCCAGTTTGCAGGATCATTCCAGGTTTGAGGAGCTACAGCTTCTTTTCCTTGATGGAATATCTTCTCCACGTTTTAGACAAGGATCCAGTTCATTTTCGCCAGTCTGGGAGAGTAAGAGTCTAACCAAAGGAGGAACAGCAGAAGCACTTTTCAGGCCTCTTCCAGTGTAATTAACCATGTTTTACCTCTCATAAACTAGGTTTAATCATCTAAAGTTATGCATAAATACAGTAGGTATTTATAGATTCATACAAATGTTGGATCAGGAGTTACCATAGCCCTTAAAAATAAATTTGAATAAAATCTCATCTTGATCATTCAAGTGAATCAGATCTGTAGAGCATATGAGGACTTGCTCAGCTGTTCCTCCCTCACATAATCCAATACTGCTATGCTCTGTAAGCAGTCAATCTGATCCATACAAGAAACTCTTCCAAGTATAGTTTGATCATGTCTGTAGACTCAGACTTTGGCAAAGGAGTGAAAAATGAGAGGGCATTGTACTTTCCAGAAATGAGTTTGGCACAGAGAAACACTTCTGCACGTACCTTCTTCATTTTGTGTTTATAGAAAATAATTTAAATATTGAGAAATTATTTATAACTGCTGTTCGCAGAGGAGTGACTGAAATAATAGCATTCTGGGTTTCCATGCTTATTGGAGATAATAACGTACTGAGCATCTCAAGAGGTGGGAAGAGTTCAATTAAGATGTCAGTCTTTCAGCCTACGCACAAATGTCCTAACCCTGGGTCTGGGTCTCGCCCATCTTTTTCAGAAATATATAACTGAAAGTAATTATACAATCTGTCCACGGCAAAGAAAATAAAGAGAACATGTTTCTGCAATGTACTTTCAGAGCAGGTGGTTTTATCTTACACATAAATAATCATTTCAGCATATACTTACAGATAATAGTTCTGGTAAAACTAGCTCACTCAGGTGTGGCATCTTGTTTTGTTTGTCACAACTTGCCATTTATTCACACTTGCTAAATAATTACTTCATTGAAAATCAGATTACATATTGTTTAGATGTCAGAAATAAAAGACGCAGCTAACCTGAAGATAATCAGCTGTATTCCCTCCCCAACTCCCCAAAACTTTTCTAAAATTGCAATTATAATTACTTAGCATTTAAACAAAGACCCAACACATATTTTTGATATCATGTTAAGTATATTAAAAAAACTATAAATATCCTTCTTTGGGTAGGTTATTTTGAAAGTTCCAATTATATTCTGCCTTAGTTGTTTTTGTACAATTCAGAAAGTTTTCAGAATCAGTTCATTATATAGCAGCCATCATTTAATCTCTGTATGTGTGAACTGCCACCACTGAAAAATATATATTAGAAATGTTGCCAGATGATATCAACTCTGTGGTTCTTGATCTGTCATAACTGTTAAATGTAGACAATTCCTTCCCTGTTATAAAAGAATGAACCTGGATGGCTGGATGGCTAGCTATAAGGAAAACCAAAATAGAGGAGAAAGCACCTTTTAATGCTCATGATCACCATTCTGATCTTTTTTTAAAATGTACATAGGCTTGAAAAAATATATTAATCAGAATTATTCCCTATGAAAAATAGGAGGATATGCAGAGTTTTTCAAACAGAAAAACACTTGTCATATTTTCTGGTGTCCACTTTTTCTTTAGTGGTTTTTTTCATTGCCATCAATGGCTCAATAAACAAGACCATATTAGGATTATATTTTAAGTGATTGATTTTATAACCTTGAATCAAAAATATTGATCCACTTGTTTATTTCATGTACAGCATGTACAGCTGCTGCCCCCACTGGAAATAATAAAATAACAAATACGAAAAGGACCTAACTGCCTTGCACTGAACCTACAAAAAAGGAAGTTCAAAGGTAGAATTGTTGAGCAGCAACTGAGGCAGAGCACCCCATCTTTCAGTGCACACACGTACATCCTGATATCATAAACAGTTGTAGAATAATTTGCCTGTCGTTAAGGGAGCAGTTCAACGCATCCCTTTAGTTTTGGAAATCATTCATCTGTGGACACATACCCCACCACTGACACTTGCTAGTTTCTTATCAATTGCTGCTATTTGCAATAGGACTAGAATGGATTGGATATCTGAACTGTAAAGACCCACTTTACTCATCTCCCTCTCACTTCTTCATGAATGGATGTGCCTTATTCAAGTTTTAGAGAAAAGACATTTTGAAGAATTGAAGGTCAACTCCTATTTCATACAAGGATAAGCAAACATCATGTTTGACAGTCCTAAATCTGACAGTAATTGGAGCTCATAAATAACACAGCAACACTTAGCATGGTGAAATTGCAGGTTATAATCGGATCAGATGAGAAAGCCCACACATATGGCACCATTTAGAGACCTCCCAAACTATCCATATCAAGAGTATAACTCTCAAACCTCTAAGTTAATATGGTTGAAGATTTAAAATAAAGTTGCCACTTTTTGAATAATATGTATAATTTTTGCGACACCTCTAAAGGTTATTTGAAAGCTTTTTATAATATCTAGAATAGCTCTAAGTTAGTAAATGACTACAGCATTTGGGACATTATAATTTAGAAAAAGAAGGTATACGATACAGAAAAATTCTTGTATAGCATAGAAAACGTAGTCAGAGCATTTCCCATTCTCACAAAATTGGAGCCCGGTTATCCACTGAAGCAAAATGCACTGAGATTTTAATCTGACAAAATGGAACCACTGTACTTTATTTTATTTTGTTTTGTAGTTTCAGTTCATTTTAGTTTATTTCAGTTGTTCAATTTAGTTTAGTTTAGTTTAGTTTGTGTATTTGCATTGGTATCCTATTTGTCCACTTCCTAGCGGTACCTGGCTTTCTACTGTGTATTGGAGAATGGTAGACTAGATGAACCATCGGCCTGATCCAGAGGGCTTTTTGTGTTTGAAGACCAGGTTTGCTGGCCTAGAGCTTTGATCCCAACAAATCTTGTAGATGTATGGAGAGTTTATTATAGTCAAATGGGGAATATTTGCTGTCGTAATTAAATGTAAAAAAACCCCATGCTCACTAATCCTATTTTGAGAAGATTTTTTTTAATATCTTTTTTTATAAAAAATATAGTGGCATATAATTGGCTTTTTCAAGTAGAATGTTCCAAGCAGAAGTGACATAAACAACATTCCAGTGGACTTGCTGCCCTGGTTTCTTTCTAGAAAGTCAAAGCACCTTTCAAAATACTTCTTAGGGAACGGTTTTAGGGAACAGTTCCAAAAATACATAGGCTTAGAAATTTTGGGTGTTAGTGATCAACTGTCAACTCCTAATTTTTCTGCATTTTCTAAAAGCAAGAGGGTGTTTTTTTCATGAGATAAAAAAGGCCTTTATCCTATTGCACAAAGTATCTGTTTTCATTGATTGAAATTACCAGTGCAAGAAAGAAAAGTGAAGAAAATCCTTTTAATACACTTTAACATTCAGACACTAATTGATATCACACACATAATGGTTGAAGGCTGTCAAACTGAAAAGCTCAAGGATTCAAATAGAATCTAATGATCTTTTCTCTATTTCTTTCAGTTGCACTGAGGTACCTCTCTTGGTGATTCAGTCTAAAGTTAACATTTGGACAGTGCCAAACCAAGGATGGGGGTAAGATGGCCATTTGGCCTCTGTTTCATGCTTGAAGAAAAATAGAAGCAATATTTTTTTCTCAAATAAAAGGCATTTTCTTGGAAATCTCCAGGCAATTGTCTTGAAAACAGTATAAAAATAATTGCAATTGACTTCTGGAATATTTTTTTCCAATGTCCCCATTTAACCTGCAGCCTTGAAATTCACCTCCCTATAAGTTTAAACTTAATTGACCCTGTTTAACATTGGAGCTTCCCCAAGATAATCCAGATACTGTCATTTTCAAATTCAACAGGGACCTTAATTGCTGTTTTTTTTTTTCATTTAAAACATTCTGCTTATATTTCTGTCTTTCATTTTTTTTGGTGCCATATTTTGTTTTCATATGCCACAATTTTAAAGTGTATTATGGCAAGGGACAATAAAAACTGAAAGCAGGCTATTAATATACTTCAGGATGCATTTTGTTCCATGTCTTTTCATTCAATCTGTTTTATTGGTGACATTTCATTAGTGTTTTTAAAAATGTCATTCTTGCAGTATTTTTATCACTTGTTCAAGAGCAGATAAAGATAAATAAATTGATAAACAAGAGGCTTTGTGCTAACTATGACAGCATATAATCTGATGCAACATTGCAGATATTTGCATAATAAATGTTTTGCCTATAATCTTTTTGTAAGTGTGCCACCTATTGGTCATATAGCAATTTGTCTGTAAAACATATAGATACCCATTTACTTTCTGAAACAACTTGTATCTGGAAAGAAATCTTCAGTTGTAACTGATTAAATAGCTTACAAATTTTAGATATTTTATTTTTAGAATATTTCTCTGATGTGCTTAATTTTATATAGAAAAGTCGGATAGATGCCAAATCAATCAATCAATCAATCAATCAAAAATCTCCTTTCTACAGAAAATCCATGCGTGTTCAGAAATTAATAGTTAGAACAGAGCTGGAAGGGATCTTTGAGGTCATCTAGTCCAACCCCCTGCTCAGACAGGAAACCCTATACCATTTTAGACAAGTGGCTGCCCAGTCTCTTCTTAAAAACCTCCAGTGATGAAGCACCCACAACTTCTGAAGGCAAGCTTCTTTGTATGTTATTTTCATATATATACATACATACATATCCATATCCATATCCATATCCATACACATACATACATACATACATACATACATACATATCTTTCTACTATAAAATATTAGAAAACTAACATACATATTTCTTTTGACTATGGAATTTTAGCATTGTCTGATAAATTAATACAATTGGAACAAGTCTTGAAGCATTGTTCATTTAACAAAGGTTTTATTCAAATGTCTCAATTTTTTGGTTGTATTAATCAAATATTTTCTAGGAGATTACTTTTCTCTATCGAAAAGCTTACTTACCTACTGAATAATGACCATTTAAACACTTTGTGCCAGGAAAAGACAAATGTAAAACTTGATTTGTGTGAAATTTAGCAATAACTAAACATCCAAACTGTGTTTCTTCAGAATTTGTCATGGAATTTTCTTACATCCTCAGTTGTAATACTTCTATATGGAATGGAGAGATCTTGGTTTCTTCTAATGCTACTATCCATTTTGATTGAGTTTATGAAATTACTGATAGAAGCCATCACTCTTGGAGAAAACTAGAAAGACTGACAAAGAAGGATCAAGACATGTAGACCAAGGGTCCCCAACTGATCCACACAAACAAGCAAAGCCCCATCCACTGGATGAAGGCAGCACATAAAACCATGCCCCCTCAGGTCCGTGGAAAAACCTCTCTCCATGTAACTGGTCCCTGGTGTCCAAAAGGTTGGGGACTTCTGATGTAGACCAAAAAATAATGGTCTTAATTCATTTTCATTATGAAAAGTGAAGAAAGGAAGTCCTCTGTTAATTTGATTAATTATTTTAAAAATTATTATAAGCATTGCTGTTGCCATGATGACTACAAGATGACTAAGATGACTAAGTATTCTGATTTTTCAGGGGATATATTTATTTTTACAGAAAATTTGGACTAAATAGCCCCCATTTGATTCATTTCTTACTAGATGAGCACCAAATAAATAAAATAATAAATGGATTTGCACACACACTCATTCCCCTTACTTCTTTATTGCTGGGAAATCATCAACCATTTTTTTTTATTAAAGCAGCAGTGTCTGAATGCATTAAAGTCTTTATTCTGTTTGAAAAGTATTAGCATTGATATGGTATTATCAAGACTTGTACATTTCTTTGGACATATATCTCTGTGAACTAGAATTATACCCATAAACATGTAAACATTTGTGCATATGTTCTGTATTAGAGAACACCTTAGGCATCTGATAAGAGGCATCTATCCCCTAAAAGCTTTGTCTGTTCTGAAAATTTTTTCTACAGACTTCCCTCTCACATAAGATTATGTTTACTAATTCAAGGAGGAAATCGGGCAATTATTTTTTAGTGATAATGTAGAGGAAGCCTGCTCTCTAGTGTCCAGTTGCAAAATCACACAGTATATTCAGACATAAAGGTACTATCAGCCAAATAAATATCCATGGAACCCAGATTGAGCTTCTTCAGTTTCTTCTCTTTACATCATATATCAATATAATTACACCCCCCATTTTTCTTCTGAAATCAGATCACCTTTGAAATCAATTGGCAAGGCTGTGCTGGAATAACTTTTGAAACTGTATTTTAACTGATGAGTATTATTATCAAGAGTGAGAAATATTGATCAATGCCCATAACACTCATTTTTAATAAAATATTCTGTGGTAAGACATTGTGACAATTCTGAATAATTAATTTTAAAAATGCTGTATTAATGTATGTACAAAGCTTGAACCCACTGTGGAATAAAACAAACCAAAGCAGCTTGCAATTCCTTCAAGGTAAGATGGGCATCTCTAACTGGTCCTAATTTGAGTTCAAATTTCTCAGTGAGAAATTTATAGTTTGGCAGTTCTGTAGGTTTGTGATGATAACTCTTTATATCAAAAGAACAATAACAACAATAATAGCATATTAACACAGGATTTGAGAAGCAGTTTTGTCTAGTGGTTGAGGCATCAGTTTAGAAACTGGGAGATTGTGAATTTTAGAACTGCCTCAAAAACAAAGCCAGCTGTATATCCTTGGACCAGTCATTCCTTTTCAGCCCTAGGAAGGAGGCAATGACAAACTACTTCCGAAAAAAATTGGCCAAGAAAACTGCAGGAATGTAACGAGGCGGTCTCTGAGAATTAGACATAAATTGAACGTAAGAGAGAAAAAAAATAAGATTTACCATTATAACAATGCCAGGTGTACATAAAACCTTGATAGGATGTAAAGAAATCAGCAGATTCATCCTGTTACCACAGTCTCAATCCAATGGCGAAGGTGGCAGATATAATGGGGCTGTAGATAAGGATATAAATATATATGTTTTTGCTTCTACTACAATCATATCTCATTTTTGTACAGGCTGTATGTTTTAGTGGTTCTGTGTGGAATAGTGTTGACTTTAAAAAAAACTGATTTATTTTTGAGTGTGGACAATTCTGAGATTTCACAAGGCTGGCTTTATTAGTTGTGTTAAAATAGTGATAAATGATAGGATCCCTATAGTACTAAAGTAGTAGGTCTGCATGTGATTTATATAATAGTCAGTTTTCAATAAAATTGGACAAGATTGACAAAACCTCTCTGGCTCCAGCAAGCAACTCAAACCAGTTTCATATATAAAGCATTTTTACACTAACTGTAAATTCCTATGGTAAAAATCACTGCACAGGTATAAGCCTTCAACTGATAAAGGCAGCTGCTAGATGGAATGGAACCAGGTTAATTTAATACTAAATAAACTAAAATTATTCTCCAGCCATCCACGTACTGAAGAAAAATACCAAATTAAGTAAACAAGCAATATATGTACTATATTTATATTTATTATACTTATTCAAGTCACAGAAAGCTTAGTTCTGATCAAACTTCCTAATCTTATTTACTTTCTTCATCAAGAAGATTTAGCATCTCTGATTTTTCTGAAAGTTCTCGAAGAGCCTGCTATGGTGTTTTTATTGCTTTCATTGTTTTTTTGTACAAATGAAATGAATCTTGGAAAATAAATGCCATGTTACTTGGAAGAAAAGTTCCTTTGAACTTAGCCTGGTTTACTTTCAAATAAAATGCATTCTGGATGTGGATGATCGTAGATTTCATATTGTAACATCTGTTTAGCAATTTCATAATGTTAATAGGATTTTAATTCTGGACTAAATTTTTCATTCATTTTTTATTCACTTTAATTGGTGAAAGAGACATTATAACTTAAACAAACTCCTAAAATGTTAGTTATCAAACATGCCTTTAATAGCCAACACTTAGGATGTTTGCACAGCATTAACTACAGTAGAAATATTTTCTAACTCCCTCAAATTACAGAGGGCTATGTTTTCATCTTTTTTGTCTGTGTGAGGCAGCTCACTGTCTCTAGAACTTGGAAATAGCTAAATTAGATGCTTTCTACATCTGGCACTTTCCTCTGAAGCCTCAAAGAAACAAAAGGGAATTTCTGAAAGCCACTCAGTAGATGAATATTATAGGAAGTGTATGTGTGGTCTTGAAGACAACTGAGGACAGTATTCTATCTAATGTATGTGGTTTGTTGAAATGCTAAAAAGCTTGGCAGCCCTGGGTCCCCTTAGTGTGAAACTGTCTGTTTAAAGACTAAGAGGATTACAAAGCAATCCAATTTAATGAACACCTTTGAGGAGACTACACCTGTTAAAGAACTGATTAAACATGCTGCCTCCATTTTATATAGATATATACATCAGGGAAGGGAGAATCTAGCCCGCATCTGAACCTGCATAATAGCAGGCTACTGGAAAATCCCATCTTGTTAAGCAGTGCAGAGATATGCTTTCTCCTTACAATTTTACCTTGCTCTATATCACCTTCTCATATTTTCAGACCATATACAGCAGGGCTTTTCAACCTGTTCACCCACTGTATCATTTTTAGAATATGGCAATATCCGAGTACCACCAGTCGCCTAGCAAGGTGTCAAAAACTTGATGACAAAAAATAAAATAAAAAGGAAAATAGTGATAAGTACAGGTAGTCCTCAACTTACAACAGTTTGCTTAGTGACTGTTCGAAGTTACAATGACACTGAAAGAAGTGCCCCCCAAGCCACAGCCGAGCAAGACACCTGTCTGCCGCCAGCGTCAATCTTCCTCCTGTCCGAGGTTTTCATTGTTGTGAGCATTTCTGTTGAGGATTGGCAGCGGGGGTCGGGTGGGGGGTGTTTGACTTTTATTCCCCCCTTCTGCTGCATGGTTGCAGTAGGTTTTGGTCACTTCACATGACCCTGGGACACTGTGGCCGTCATAAATATGAATCAGTTGCCAAGCATCTGAATGTAAATCACAAGACCCTGGAGATGCTGCAACATTCCAGCTGATCGGCACTTCTGCTGGGCTCAGCAGAAGCACCAGGATCAGTGCTGCTTTCCAGCTGATTGGTGCTTCTTCAGGGCTCAGCAGAAGCACCAGGATCAGCACCAAGCTCCAGCTGGAGCCTGGCACTGATCCTGGCACTTCCACTAGCCCTGACAGTCCCAAAGAAGCACCGATCAGCTGGAAAGTGGCACTTGAGCCCTGACAGCCCTGCAGCTCCAGCCATCTCTCGCTCAGGCTTGTGCGGTGCTGCCACCAGTTCAGCTCATTCCCCTCCCCCACTACCACTTTTCTAGGATGGTCGCATACCACCTGCCAGGTGCCAATGTACTGCAGGTGGTACCCGTACCACTGGTTGAAAAACCCTGATCTATAGTACTAACCTAGAAGAGAATCAGTGATTCAGGTCTTAAATAAGCAAAACTGCCCCCATTTCTCCATGTTGACCAAATATGGCTACAGTGTTCTATATAACTGAAAATCCGATCATAGCTATGGTTCCCTATTCCATGAATTACTAGGACTCAGTCTTTGACATCAAATATTCTCTGTCAACACAGAAATGAGTGGGATTGGAACAGATGTCCTCCTTTGAATGCCAAACTTACAATGTAAAGCTTTCTAAATTCCAAAGAAATTATATATTTTTATGCAATTCTTATGAAGCTGTAATCCCGTGTATAATTTCAATGAAGGAAGTTGCTCAACATATGCCAGGTAACATAGACACAGGACTTGTTTCTCTTCATTTAAATGAATATAAGAATTTCACAATAATGCACCCTTAAAGCAAATATGTTAAAATGGAAATATAAATAAAATACCAAGATAACCTTTTGAATGAAAAAATGGAATCCTACATGGTAAAAGACAAACCAGCAATTTCTAGACCAGTGGTTCTCAAACTTTCTAATGCCGCGACCCCATAATACAGTTTCCCATGTTATGGTGACCCCCAACCACTTATACATCACCGGGTGCCAGGGGCATGGCCAAAGAAAAGGGGGAAAAAATGGCGGACAGCCTTGTTTGGCAACCCCCGTGAAATGGTCGTTCGACCCTAAATGGGGTCCCGACCCACAGGTTGAGAACCACTGTTCTAGACTAAAAATAATGCTCTATAAACACTAAATCATGACTCCCAAAGGAAGAAAAGTAATTTTTATTCAAAATAGCAGAAGAACAAAGCTTAAATTTAAATCCTGGAATAGGACCAGCACTGACTATGTTACCTAGTTTAAAATGTCTGCATAAAAACAACCAAGTTTAGAGAACTTGGACCCCTCAAACTCTAGAATAGATGCATATATAGTGTTTGATTTCTGAGTACTCACATAGGCAGATTTTCTACATATATGACTTCTGTCCTGTCACTAATGTGATACATGCCTCCTTGTAATTGTAATGTAAATGTAATTGTAAATTTTAAACCCAAAACTTAGCTTCATTAATTTTGTGTGTGTGTGTGTGTGTGTGTGTGCAGGTGCTTCTGCTTATGGAAAATGCATTCTAGCTTGGGAAACTGTTAATTACAGAGTCTTCATTTTCATAATCAAAAAAATCATAACGAATATAATTAACAATCTTTTCTACTAGTACTGTATCGGAAAACATTTTGATAATGATTAAAGTGAGAAGTTCTCAGTTATAAAATATGGAAATCAAAGTCTAGTTCATCTGAGGTCACCATTAAAGCTGTTGTTCTGATGCCTTTCAGAGTGATGAAAGTTACTATGGTACTATGACACATGCTGCCTGGCTGTTTGAAAAGTATTTATGGGAAAATAACAGCTCTATATATTGTGTAGGTGTATACAATATGTTGATGAACAAAGTCAGTTCCAATATCATAGCACTGACAAAATGTCTTAAGAGTACACATAAATATCACTTTCCTATATTCAATACTTATGTATTTTTAATAATAAAAGTCAAATCTATGTTCATTCAAATAGAACATTCATAGCAACAATGTATCAAACCAATACCAGATCATGCATTTCCCACCTTTTGTTCATCATGTAACCTAAGATAGTGAGCTAAACATAGTTTTTCCATGCGCTTAACTGCAGTAGGGTAGTTATATCATGTCATCTGACACCACTCTCTTAGAAATCATTCTATTATTTTAAAAAGAGGACTTTTTATATATCTCACAACTTGAGGTGTGGTTCTATAAGTTTTTATTTTCTCTGCAGAATACATTGTAAAGGTTGTACTTTTGCCCATATTTAGTAAGGAGTAATTTCCATTATGCTTAGTATGAATAAACAGTAGGACTAAAGTATTAGGCTGCATAATAAATCTTTTGAACTGTTCCAGTCTTGAGATGTATTCATCTATCTTACTGCATAAATTATCTACAGTTGGATTCTATGAATGGATGAAATGGAAATATTGAGCATTAGACATACCTACTTTTTAAATGTAGGTGGCACTACAAGACTGCAGGCTCCCTTCAACATTACATTTCTTCAAAGGGATTTTAAAGTTAAATTTAATGGAAAAGCTGTGAAACAATAACAGTTCAGCAAACTATATTTGCATTTTGAACAATGTCTCAACTACATACTGGGCATGAAAAACATATTTCTTTCTACTCAAATATTGAAATATTACATAGGCTTTTAAAAGTAAAATACAGTTATCTGGAATAAAGGGGTTTTTTTTCAAATGATTTTCATATTAAAAGGTGTATTGGAACCATGGTTACTTCTTATGCATGTATTAGTTATGTGGAAATAATAGCTCTCTAGAGAGAAAATGCATTGAAATGTGGTGTGATCATATTTTTTATGGAAGGTACATGAAACTAGCAAGAAGAAAAATGAAGAAATACCAAAGAATTTCAAGGATTTTTATTCTTGCCATCTCTCCCTTCATTTCTCTTGTGTATTTTTCTCTTCCATCTCATATACTTTGTTTATTAAAGTCCCTGACTTAATTTATATTGTGCATGAGGCAGATTGACTTCTAGAGTTTGAAATATGAGGGTTGGTTATAGATTGAATGAAGACATTTGGGAAGACTTCTTTATGTATATATATATATATATATATATAATACACATGTGTGTATTAAAATGAATCTACACATAAATATCACCACACTTAGCATTAATCTATTTAGAATTCCTTCAGTGATGAGACATACTGTATAAGTAAAATATACATACAAATGTAAATATACATACAAATGTAAATAATTGGTATTTACTCTTAAGAATTTAATCTATGCTGCACATTCAAAATAGAATTATATGGAAAAATGTATTGCATTTTTTAAAAAATATTTTGCATTATAAAACATAAGCAATATTATCTTAAAACAGGAAGAGTACACTGTATTATTTGAGTAGAGTGGTATTTATGCAATATTGACTGGAAATTATTAATAGATAACTTAAAGCTTTAAAAATTAAAAAAAGTTCAAGTATAAATTCTAAAATATTTTTAAAATAATGTTGATATGCAAAAGGTTGCTTAGTTTTTATATCTAAATCCAAGTTTGGCATTGATAAAAATGCAAAATATTTAAATTATTATATACTAAATGTATATTATATACTAAAGACTTTTATTTTAAGCTCAGTCATTGATATTCAGGTCTTCAATGTTATTTATTGTTGCTTTTGCAACATGAAAGAGAACATGAAAAACAGAAACAGAAGCAAAAACAGAAATAAGAAAATAACAATTAAAAAATCCTATAGTATTTTTATAACTTCCCCCTTCTTATACCTCTACCAATGTTAATGTTTACAAGCATTTAGTTCCTCTCAGAAACATACTGTAAGTGTTTACGACCAATTCTTCATTGTCAGTTCTAAGGCCAGTTGTTCTACCTTTTGTCATACAATTTGGTCTTTATTTATTTTAATCCATTTTTTTCATTTGCTCTTTGATATTAGGATTTACAGAACCATTGCACTTTCAGCTATCAGGATAATTTCAACATCTTGGCTATCCATATCTTAATCTATTCTGAACTATCAATAACCTTCTGATCTCATCATGTGGTCTCATCAGGGCAGAGAAATGGAGGATAAGGAATTCATAGTTTTTTCTAATGCAACTCAGAACTGTGACTATAATTGTAACTTGCTTGAAATATAAACACTGCTGGTTTATGTTCAGTTTGTTGTTAAAGTATTTTTATTCAGAAAAAGACATGTTGTTGCTTCCATAAAGTTCAATAATAGGATCAGAAAACTAGTACTTTTTTTCTCCTCAAGACTCTGCAAAGTATTATTTCTTCAGATAAGTGCCTGAAAGTTTATTGCCTACTTTATTCCACTTTTCTTTTTGAAACTGTATCAATGGAAAACTTAATTAATGGAATAGCTTGCCTCCTGGAAATATGGGTGCTCCATGACTAGAGGTTGTACAAACTATATTGGACACCATTTGACTAGCATGGTATAAGGTCTCTTGCCTTGAGCAATAGGTTGGACTAGAAGACCTCCAAGGTCTCTTTCAGCCTTATGATTCTATGTTCTACTTCTACATCTTAGTCAGGCTAACTATCACTGCTAAATTCTTTCCACATCATAAAATGGTCTGATCAACCCTTAACTGAAAAAGAAAGTTTGCCCTTTCATTTATATCTTCAGACAACATTCCTACAATTAAGCTTTCTTAGTTTTCTGGGGTACATGCCCAATTCTCTGCCCCACAAAATTACTTTTATTTCCAGACCTCTAAGAAGATTAATCCAAATGAAAGTGATGCTTATATTTTCTATCATACTAACTTGATTTCAAGCATTAGGATATTCAGTATGGCTTGAGAATTTCATCCAGCTAGAAACATATACACAATACAATACAAATTCTACATATTGTGGTTTTCCTCACAAATGTAATTGGCCTGAATTTATAAATTGCTTGTTTACCATAAATATAAATTTGCCTACAATTTTAAGTATTAATATCAAAGCTTAGGTTTCACAAAGTTTTAAAACAAAGTCCTATGTTTTAGCTGTGGAATAAATAAATATGTGTGGAATTAGCTATTCATTTTAATGAGATGCCATTTTAGTCCTCAGATATTGTCTTCTAAATAATGCAAGCCAGAATTCCCCAAGTGAATTGTGTAATAAAAAAAATTATCAGTCTCTATTATGTAAGTAAAAACCATTTGAATGCAATTTTATTCCCTTCGTCTTGATCATTAACTTGATATCAGTTCAGAATGTGAAAATCAGTAAGATTTTTATTTTAATGTATGCTAATGCAAGTTTCTCTTCAGGGCTTAGAAGCTGAGAGTAAAAGATAGTAAATGGATTATTTTTTAATAGCTACTACATTCTTGCTGTTCAAGGATTCAGATAAGGTCATTTACGGAAATGTATTATTGAGCTGGGGTTGAACATTGCTTTATATGTGAATTTATAACAATCATAAAAAAAGAGAAACTGATCATAATGAGAAGTGTTTGAAACAAAGGTATTAATTATAAAACCAAACTTGAATCACACTTGTCTTATCTCATTCTTGGAGATAGCAACTGAGAAATTATTAAGAAAAGGTGGAATAGACAACATCATCAACAGATGGATCTGTAGCTGGCTGACAAACTGTACTTAATGAGTAGTCCTCAATGGCACTACATCCACATGGAGAGAAGTAAGCAGTGGGGTACCACAAGGTTCCATCTTAGGCCCAGTACTCTTCAATATCTTCATAAATGACTTAGATGAGGGAATTGAAGGGGAATTTTCAGATGACACCAAACTGATAGGAGTAATCAACACCCCAGAAGACAAGTTCAGAATCTAAAAAGATCTTGACAAACTTGAACAATTGGCCCTATCCAACAAAATGAGCTTCAATGTGGAAAAAAGCAAAGTCTTACATTTAGGCAGGAAAAACCAAAGGTACAAATACAGATTGGGTGAGACCTGGCTTAAAAACAGTAACCGTGAAAGGGACCTTGGAGTCCTAATAGAAGATCACTTGACTATGAGCCAGCAGTGTGCAGCAGCAACCAAAAAAGCTAATACAATCCTAGGTTGTATAAACAGAGGCATAGAATCAAGATCACATGAATTTATTAATACTGCTTTGTAAAAACCTAGTAAGACCATACCTGGAATACTGCAACCAATTTTGGCCACCATATCACAAAAAAAGATGTTGAGTGTTTGGAAAAAATTCAGAGAAGAGCAACAAAGATGATCAAAGGCCTGGAGTCTAAAACATACAAAGAATGGCTATGGGACTTGGCTAATCTAAAGAAAAGAAGAAATAGGGGAGACATGATAGCAGTGTTCCAGTATCTGAGGGGCTGCCACAAGGCAGACGGTGCCAGGTTGTTCACCAAAGCACCAAAAGGAAGGACAAGAAACAATGGTTGGATATAGTGTATCTCAGAATTAAAGATGGTGCTGTGGATGGAGTGGAGTGAGGATCAGTTCTTGATATATACATACCCATGTTGTAGACATGGGAAAGTAGTTTGCTACTGCCTTTCTTCCTCAAGTTTTTGTGACTGCTTAATCTAGCCTTCACCTGTTATATTTCCTAGTAGTACCCTATCAAGAACTAAAAAAATATGTCTCTTCATAGATTTCAGAATTTCAAAATCAGCTAAGCCTTTCTGTGTCAAGGCTTTGTAACTGACTGACCAACCACACTCAGCATGTAGTCCTCAATGAAACTGCATCTACATGGAGGAAAGTATGCAGTGGGGTACCCCAAGGCTCTGTACACTTCAGCATCTTCATCAATAATTTGGATGAGGGGACTGATGGGAAATCATCAGATTTGCAGATGACCCCGGCAGGAATAGCCAACACTCCAGAAGGTAGGCTTAAGATACAGAAGGATCTTGACAGACTTGAACATTGGGTGCTATATAACAAAATGAAATTCAATGGTGAAAAAAGTAAGGTTTTATATTTAGGCAAGAAACACCAAATGCACAGGTATAGGTGGTACCTTTGCTCAATAGTAGTAACTGTGAGAGGGACCTCGGAGTTCTAGTGGACAATCACTTAAATATGAGTCTAGTTTAATGAAGAGAAGGACTAGGGGTGACATGATAGCAGTGTTCCAATATCTTGCCACAAAGAAGAGGGAGTCAAGCTATTTTCCAAAGCACCTAAGGGCAGGACAAGAAGCAATGGATGGAAACTATCCAAAGAGACAAGCAACCTAGAACTAAGGAGAAATTTCCTGACAGTTAGAACAATTAACCAGTAGAACAACCTGTCTCCAGAAGTTGTGAATGCTCCAACACTGGAAGTTTTTAAGAAGAATTGAACAACCATTTGCCTGAAATGGTATAGGGTTTCCTACCTGAGCAGGGGGTTGGAATAGATGACCTCCATGGTCCCTTCCAAATCTGTTATTCTATTCTAAAGCAGGGTTAAGTGAAGGCCAATTTGGTGCAGAGATTAAAGTGATGAACTCAAAATATGGAAAAAATGAATTATCATCCTCCTTAATTGTAGAAATCAGCTCTTTCTCTGTCCAACCCACCTCACTGGGTTTTTTTTTTGTTGGGCAAAATTGGATGAGGGAATATATGTATATAGCATGAGTTTTACCAAGGAGGAAAAAAAGTGGGATAGAAATCAGACCATAAATCCTGGTATCTCTCTTTTGCTGAATAAACAATATCATTCAAGCAGAAAAATGGGAGATTTCTGTACCCCTTGGTACACTAACTTTAGCAAGATAAGCCAAGATAAATGTTCAGGTCTTTTGTTCATGCAATTTGCATGTTACATTAAAGCAATTTGCACTTATGCGTCCATTAAGGAATAATTAAGATGTCCAAACCTGCTGATACTTCATTTTTTGTGCATAACAATGACATTTTGGTTATGTTTAATATCTGGAAACAGAGGAAATAATTGTAGCATTAGTCATGCTATGTGGGGATTTTAAACTATTGAATGTGTGTCCTATATTTTTATTTGTTTACTTTGTTTGGCAGAACTATCTAAATGATAGACCTACCCTTTAGAACATGAATCACTTCAGTTGTGCAGCCACAGTCATTATCTTTACTTTTGGATACCACCTCTCCCTATGTATGTCCCTTTAAAACCAAAAGCATATTCTCACTCAATAGTTTAAAATAGTAACATTGAAATATAGGCTGTCCCATGGTTAAGAATGTCTGACTTATGGACAACTTGTATTAACTAACAGCTGCTTATTACTGAAAATGGTGGATGGGATTTTCCTTCCTCAAGCCAATGAAACACTGAAGCCACACAAGGTTTTCATGAATTACTGGAGCCAGGCATTTTTAATATACAGCCTGTTTTCAGCGGTCCATGAAAGAAAGGAGAATGCCATCAGCCATATTTAGTAATAGGCACTCCACTTGTAAGTGGGAATTCTGACTTATGTATAAATTCAGCTTAAAGGGAGGGATCTTGTTTGGAAGGGATCTTGTTCCTAACCTGTGCATTTTTTTTTTTAAAAAAAAGAACATTCAGAGCCAGAATTGTAATAAAAAAAAGATATTAAGAGTAAAATACACAAAAAAGCCTGACAGAAAGCATTTTAACTGTCTACTAGATGAAAAGGAACACTAGTGCTACATTTAACACTTTAATTAATTAGGGTAATTCTTTTGTGCATCATATAATTAATATGTAGAAATTAATTGTCAAATATATCAATTACTGGTATTTTAGATTCAAAATAAAAATTGTAGCTACACAAAAAACAACAGACCAAAGAATAACTGTTTGCTATAAAGAAAATGTTAAAACTGGAGTCAATATCCCAATGACTAATAGACCTGGAGGGGAAAAAAAAATCAAGCATTCAAAGAAGAATGTTTTCTGTTTTCATAGTCCTTGAATTACCCTTGAAATATGTATGAAGGCAAAAGGCAGAATCTAAAGACCCTTCAGCTGGCTCCAGCATATTTAATCTTATATATATATAAATATGAAAACAGATCAATCATTGATATTTTAATAGACTTTATAATTAAATTAAAAAGAATCAGCCAGCTTTATTATTATTCATACAAAAAAGCTAGTTATTCAAAATATGCATTTCCTCTGATGCAAGAGACTATTTTTCTATTTGCCATAACCTAAATAGTTACAGGTTATGTGTCCTCAGACATTCCTCAAAGAAGAAGGTTAAATTGGAAGCTGTTGCTGTTTTTACCATTCTACGCTGATTCCTTGGCTCTTATAGCAATTCTGTCTCACAAGCCCCAGTGGTTACTAATCACTTATCAAGGTTTTCTCAAGTCTCAAAGTTTCTGATGCTCAATAATGTCACCAACATTCATTAATATAGAACACTGCTGCTAATTTTGCACAGTGCTGATATTTTGGCAATTATATTAGTCAATAATATCAGCAGCATTCCACCTACTAATTCTAAAATTCTTGGATCAAACTAAAAGTATCCACCTTCACAGAATGTAATGTGAAAATTAATTTATTCTTGGTTCTGCACAGATATCTATTTATTTAAAACATGGGTGTCAAACTTGCCACATCACGTGATGTGTTGTGGCATGTCACGACTTTTTTTTCATTGCCCGAACTGGGGTGGGTGCAGCCTCCATATGATGCAACCAGCCCATGGCCAGCAGTTTGACACCCTGATTTAGAACAATAGGAACTAAGAAGGAATGCACATCTGGCTTAATTGAGAAATCAAATAGAAAACAAACTTGACAAGAAATTGAGCTTCTGTGCTGATACTTTCCTATCTCTTTTTCCTTCTAAGTACTGTAATTATACAACAGTTACCTACAGTTATATAGCAGCCCTTAACACATACAAGTGCATTTGCCCAGAAAGACACAAGCACAGAAAAGGAAATGACTGGTTATTTCTTGTTTCTTACCTGTGTTCAAAAATAGCAGCTATTGAAAAAAATATGAATTGAATTAGTTATTTCTTTTTTTCCAGTATGGAAGTCTTGGTAATTCCTCCTGGCCATTGGAAGAAGCTGCACTTTTATTTTTTGGTGCTTATGGTTCAAATGTCAGATTAGGTCACACAGATACCCATACAAATATTGCAATCCAAACATTGTTTCTGGCTTTCTCTGCAAGTTGAAAATTAGAATATTAAGAATAAAAAGATAAATTCTAGTCTTTTGTTTGTTGCCTTGGTCTTTTTTTTTTGTTTTTGAAGAGATGCCACATATAAGACTTAGCTTAAATAATGACACTTATTTATTTATTGCATTTATTTATTCATTCAGATTCTTTGCTCTGTATAGTCAAGATATTTCTTACTGAATTCAATGACACCTATCTTGTCTGCATTACCCCAATTTGAGTCTTATTTCTTGGCCAGGTTACACTGTAATATGATTTTGGGGAAATGGCTTTCAGAGAAACTAAATTGCTTACAGTAGATATCCTGTTTTTAAACAACACAGATTTTCATGTAAAGTTTGAGAGCACACAATAAAGTGAATTTTTTGAACCAGGATGAAATTTTAGATTATTTTAGAAGGTTACTCCCTCCATTCTGTTAAATGTCCTGATATTAAAAAAAAAAGGAGAAAAAGAGGCCACATGAAACAAATGGCTATTCGGGTTTTTGAAACCCTTAACTTAATATCGTATCAATGCACCTGCTATGTTGATGCTACATCTTGTTTACAACCTATATTTTATGTTCAGGGAATCCAGCCTCATAGGTCTGAGAGTAATATACAAGTTGCAGCTAAAGACAACCTCTGCTCTGGATTCAATTTTCAGATCATCTTTTCATGCCCTGGTTATAAGCCCTTGAAATATGGCAATGTAATTGAAAAGCTGACAGTTTCTGCACTATAGCTGTGATAGTGAATGTTATGAGCAAATGGCATTATTAGATTTTTCCCTTATTTTTTACCCAGAGATGGGTTTATTTTACATAACCAAAGAAACTGCATTATTTTTATTTTTTCCTCCCAGTGGGTAGAGTGTACCATTTCAAGGCTTCTTTTGAGCAGATACCAAGAATAAAGATACAGAACAATAAAGTGCTTATCTCCAGAAGATGGTAGAGGACAGGAATACTTGAAGGAACGTTGTCCATGGGGGCGCGATGGGTCGGACACGACTTTGCAATTAACAACAACAACAACAACAATGCAATAAAATGTTTAAACAGAGCCAGTTTCTGTGTTTGCTATGTTTTCTTGCCTCTCATATTTATCTTCTGCTGGACAGTTTTTTTCTTTCTGATAGGTTAAGATGGGATAATGGGAGTTGCAGTCAAACACATTGGAAGGTGGAAGTATGACTGGTTTTAGCTTCTTCCTTTTGTCTCTGAAATGCTGCTTTTTCTTGGCAATTTCCATGGTAATTTTTTTCTGACATCTAGTTTATTTTCTTCTGTTTATTGACCTTTTGACAGTCTTCTTTTCTCATTTATCCCTAACTTCACTGATGTTCAGGAGTTCAGAATTTCTGATGTTCTCCTTGAAAATGATAAATAAATACCAGATTTATTCATTTATAAAATATATAGGCCACCTCAATATAACATAATCTGGGTAGTTTACAAAAAAAAAACATTGTCATATGATTTCTGCATATTTTATGGTGGTTTCATTTGTTGTTTGAAGACTGCATTTGCAATCAAGAAATAATTGGTTTGACAGAAATTGATAAGACATTCTGCTACATCTTTATTTCCTAGGTCATATAATCCAACTTTATTTTTCCTGTTTTAACTCTGGTATTCTACTTTCCAACTACAAGCGGCATATCTTGATGGCACATTCAGTCAATTTCAAATTGAACTTGACCATAACACTTTTTAACTTCTTTTTTCATCAGTGGTTGGAACATAAAGTTGACAAGTATTGTGTTAAGAGACCTCTGCAAATTCTAATTATTCTAATTATTAATAATGATCTAATTATTCTAATTATAGGTTTTTTTGGTTCTTTGGTAGTAAATGATTCAATCTTCTGACTGAAAATGTCCAATTCCAATCCATTTTAATTAGCTAATACCTAAGACATCAATCTGTAGTTGATTGATTTTATTTTTCACTGTGCTAAGTTTTCCCTTTGTTCATGCTTCTTACATTCCATGTTCCCAATGTAATTCTGTCTTTGCAGTTTCGGATTTTCAATTTCTGCATGTCAATATCAGCAACTAGATGTCCCAAAGGCTTAAATTTAGCCACATCATAAACATCACAAGTGCTCCAAAAAATGCACATGTGTTTCCAGTAACATATTCAATGCCATCTAACCTGAGGGGCAATTATATGGCATTATATCATCCCTTATTTTATTTTGTCTATCCAAGTGATTTTGTTTATCATGGTCTTCTGTCATGCTTTTACTATTGTCATTAATCTAGTCATACACCTCCAGCATTTTCTTATATCACTGCTGTTCACTTTATAAGCCTGCTTGGTCTCATTGGGCAGCTGGATCATCTTTTCATCGGGCAGCTGAATGACAATGCTGAGATTATATAGTCTTGCTGTGCACTCCTGGTGTTCTTTGCTCATCTCTTGGGACCTGATTGAGAACATAATAGGATTTCAGGTTATCTTATAGTTTTTTAATTGTTTTTCTTTTGAGCCCATTGAGAGTTAAGGACTCTGTAATGGCCCTGTACTTATTGCATACCGTTTGATCACCTATGGTAATTTTTTTTGTCTAAAAAGGAATATAAATTGACTGGAAGCAGAGTTTTTGCTGCACATTACACAATATAGGAGGCTCCATTTAGGTATTTGTGAAGGGAGAGTGTGGGGGAGGAGGGAGACTGTTTACAATAGCTCAATTTCACATTTCTCCATTTTCATTATATTCTACAAGATGAAGTTAGTGACTTTTCTGCTTACAGAGAAATTGACATAATTTAGGATCTCTATCAATCTCCCAGAGTTCAAAATTACACAGAGAGATACTACAGATAAAGAAAGAGGCCCTAAGTTGGGAAGATCAGCAGACACAACAGTGGGGTTAGGGTTAGATGGTAGATGGTGTATTTTCTGACCCTTTTCTCAGGAACAGATTCTGAAATGCTTTTATGTGTTTTGTCAGCAATAAAACATTGTAGCTCATCCTCCTTGCTCTGCTAATTTTTTTTTTTTTTTTACAATTATAAGATCCGTCTGCCTTAATGGGTTAATTTAACTGGGGTTTTAATACAATAAAGAACAAACACTCCTGTGTTTTTACTCTCATGGTCTATTCAATATTTTCTAGCATGTTGCACAAAATTATGTCTATTTTCATTACTGTGTTTCATCTACAGCATTGTTAAGTAAATATTTGCACAAAAGTGTAACCATTTCAGGTTTCCCAAGATGCAGGCTTTGCCACAAGGTAAATAATTAAATGATGCATTTTCTCTCCTAGCACAGTGCCTGATATAAGTTTGATCATTCCACATCTCTTTGATAATCCATAACTGTCGCTCACAATCATTCTCCTTGTTCAACCAAGCAAAGATAAAAGGTAGAATATGTTTCTTTCACCTACTCCCAAGGAAACTCCATTATCCTTGAAAGGCCATGTGACCACGCATGAGCCAATTGTGGCCAAGAACTTCTTCCCACAAGGACAAGCTCTGTGTGAGCAGAAAATGAAGCTGTTACCAGACAGAAAATTGCAGCCCTCGGTTCTTATGAATATTTGAATGAGTAACTAAAAACAGCTCAGAGAACTCTAAGCAACTGTGACAGCTGAAACTACCTAGGAAACCAGCAGTTTAAAAGGACCATGATGACAAGATCACCAGTCCTGCACAATTCTTTCCTTTGAGATTTTGTTTGCCGCCCCCCCCCCAACCAAAATAATATTGTTGCAAGAATATTGTTTGGAAAATAGAAGTACTGCTGCCTATTCATTTTCCCCAACAAAATAATCAATTAAATTATAATGATTTTAATCTATGCAAGACAAGAGAATTGTCACATTTTGTTTTCGAAGTATTGATGCTGCTTTTGCTTATATATCTAAAAATTAGCCTTGTGAATCTTTCATTAATATTTTTCAGCAAGTTCCATGTGGAAAAAAAAGATAATGAGAATAGTTGCCCTGAAGCTAAAATGTTCTGAATAATTTGCACTTAAAAAACTCCTTGTAAAATAAACAATGTGATGGGGAATTCGGCTTGTATGTTTGTCATAGCAATATGAGGTATTGTACCTTCTAAAAAGATCCCAGCCATTTTCTCCCTCTAAATGAATTGCTTATGAAGCTGTCATTTATTTTTTCCCATTGCATGCAAATTTCAAGGCTGCAGAGAACACTTACATAATACAACCATTGTGCATACAATAAAAACATGACTGCCCTCTCTAGCATTTTTTCATGACAAAATCCAAAATTCAAATACACCCACTAGACTATATGCTGGTTCCCTCTAGATCAGCCCAAAGCAAAATAGTTTAGCAATGGACATATACATTATGTCTGCTTTGCATTCTACATAGTTAGAACAACATTTCAGTCTAGCAGTTATTTTCTACATATTAAAAATATATATACTGTAGACTAGTCATTTACATTTGTAATGGTTCATCATATATTGAGAGTTTCTATACATCTTTTCCTAATTTACATACCTATAAATACAAAGATTTATGAATATCACAGCAGATTCAAGAAAGCTGGTTATTGGAAATTCTGTCACAGCATTGTTAATCAAAGCATGGCACCATCTCCTTTATGTGTGTGTTAACTTTCCAGTTTGTTAACCTTCATTCTAAGCCTGAAGGATATTTACCTGCTTCAGATTAATCAAAATGATTTCTTTTTGTTAACTTTTCTGATTCTAGGCATGGCTATTATTTCAAAGTGAGGTTTCAGGCTCAAAGGCAATAACGAACTTTCCACCCAGATTGTGAGGAAGACTTCATAAGGAATATTTCATTTATGACAAAAAGATTGTGAATAAAGATTGTGAATATGACAAAAATTATTTATTTATGGAAAAAAGACCAATCAACTGAATATTTTTGTTTGCTGTGGAGATTAGCAAGTCTTTGCTAGAAGACTTGATGGAAATGTTGTTTTCAGTTTTCTTTTCTCCCTTTTTATTTGAAAAATTCTGGGCTACATATTATTTTAATTAATTAATAATGAAACAAAATATGTGAACAAAAGAATTTCTCAGAATACACATTTGAGCTCACTTAATCATCATTTTCCAATTATTCTGGATTTGGGAAAGAAACTTCAAAACTCTTTTAATGATATGTGGGAATGACCTGGGAGACAGATGTAAAAGCCTCAGACTAGACAATTGTCAGACAGATGGCAGCTGAGCCTGCAGAAGGAATACTGGCATGGCAAACATCTTAAAATTTCTCAGTTTCTTGGAGTGTACAGGTGAAAGATAAGAAATGTACTTTCAGACTTGCAAAATTTGGTTAATATAACCTTACAATAAAGTCAGAGCTAATAATTCTGAATGTGGTTTTGATCTGGACTATCAAACAAGGCTGGCCTTTTTAAAAATGAAATTTATTTTAGTGCAATTTGCATCAAAGTAGCAAGAATTGTGCTGATAATTTCTGATAATTTGCAATTTGTAAAGACTCTGGGAGTTGCAGAATTTGGAGGCTATACTGAAATAGATAATAAATAGTCCTAGTGTCTTGCAGTTCATTGGGTTTAATAAATATATTCTACATTTTATATACTTTATAGGTTGTCACAAAGAAAAAAACTATATAATATCTATAAACATAAGAGACTGTTTCATAGAAAATTACATTAATTACTTTTTATAGTAGTGACTACATTACTGACAGTATCTGGGAATTTAAAAAAACTGTGATAGGTTTATTTATGCATGAAAATATATAGTCTACAAAAAGGAAATATGTTGTGGCCCCTATATCAATAATAAATGAAACAGTGGTCATTTGTTCCTTTTAAAAAATTTTACACTCATGTATGAAATTTAAATCTTCACTAAAATGTATGTTCTTTAGATATATTTAAACCCTTTGATTCTTTAGAACTACCAATTTTAAAACAAATATAAAATAAATTTAAATTAGATGCTGACTTTTGTAACATGTTTGGATAGATTAACAGTTATGGTTCAGATTAAATCATAGCTTTAAGAGGTATCAAGCAAGGTTGCCCTTTATCACCTTTAGTGATACAAATGAAAACCTTGCCCAATTTCAACTTTCTATTTCAATGCTTTCCAATGGAAATTCTAGAACAGGTTTCAAATTCAGAAGACTATCAAATACATAGTTTTGATAAAGGTTCATTTAACTCCTTTAATAACAGGACTTCTGACTCCCACTGATGCTACAGAATGAAACAGTAACATCAAACCTCAACTTTTTTACTTTTACACAATAGCATAAACTAGCCATTTCTATAACAACAAATCTATCTAATCAGTAAAACTCAAAATCAACGTTTAATTTTTTTTCCCACCTCAAGCACAAAGTCCAGAAGCGGCTAACTCCATCAACTTTTGCAGCCATTCGTCCATTGTGGGGATTGAAATGTCCTTCCATTTTTCTGCATAAAGTAATCTTGCTGCTGTCAACATATATAACATCAGAGTTCCAAATTTTTTCCCCAAGTCTTTTTCCATTTTCTTTGGGTTAAAATGAACTTGTTGATAGAATATGATCTTTATAGACTAAAAGATTTTATAGTAATAAGGAACATCTTAGATGGATCAGATGGAGCAACAAATAGGTGATAGCTACTATGGCTATTTTAATAGTAACTCAAATCTCTTTTGGTAGTAGAAATATTAGCAACATGGCCTTATACCATTTCAATAATTTAATACTATTTAGAATAATCAAAATAATAATTGCACAACATTGGAAAACTCTGGCAACAAAACAGTTCAGTGTTGAAATAAGACATCGTCAATTGCCGCATTAGAAAAATCACAAGGTTAAAATAATGGAACATAAAAGGAAGAAACCACAGTTTTATCAAATTTGGATGGATTTTATGATTTACCTCAATAGCAACAGACTGCAACATGGCATATTATTGTATGTATGTGGTGATACATGTACAGTACCTGTCTCTTTTGTTTATATTGTAATGTATCATTTTGTATTTTCTACAACTTTTTCCTCTATATGCATCTTAGATTTATATTAATGTAGCTATCTGGTATTGTTTGTTAATCACAGTTCAATAAAAACCATAAAAATGTAATAGAATGCTTCCATTAAAATTAATTACAGGATATATACAGAAAGAAGGCCTGCTGAATTTAATATATAAAACAGTTTTCTTTGAGGAAAATTATATTTCAGTTTACATTTCATTTAAAAACTCCGAATAGTAGGGTAATTTATGAATTTAAATAATTGAATTTTTTAAGCTTAACTTTTAAAAAAATCTACTCTAACCAATGAAGTTTTTCTTTATAAATTTATGCTGCCTCCATGGGCATATTGACACATATGGTGCTACAGCTTGTGACAATTGCTTCCTTTGAAAGAAATATGGCAGAAAAAATAGGGAGATACTAACAAAAAAAGTTGGAGGCAATTAATGTGTTCATTTCCTTTGAAATTCAAATTTGTTAATATGAACTAGAGTCACAGATAACTGAACACATTTTTCAATATTCCATATTCCAGACTGTTGAGAGAAATAGGTAGACAGTATGTACAGTTTGCATGATGCACTTGTGAAAAGAGAAAAATCATTCTGGGAAATTATTTGCTGAGGAAACATGCTAGGCAAGAAATTAATCACTCGCTAATAACCTTGTCAAATATTTTTAAAGTGCAAAAAGTTGCAAGATAAAAATCTTAGAAAAACAACCATTATTGACATGAACACAAGCACTTACAGCATTTTGGATAGATTTGAAAGGACAAGCCATTCCATATGGATTCAATAGGACATGGATGATAGCAAAACTAACAGGAAAAATTAGATTAGCAAAAATACTGGGTAATACACAAACATAATTTTTAATAGAGCTGCCTAGTTTAATAGCCTACATTAATTCTGAGAAAGAAAGGTTTATTACTCTAAGAAGTTATAAAGATATGGGAAAGATAAACCGGATGTGGGAGACATGGGCCTAAAAGTTATAGACAGATTATTAGTAAGAGTCATTTATGATATTGTGAATATTATATATATTTATATCTGCCTGTGCTGTAGAGCAGAATACATAATTATTGATCTCTAACAATCTCAATCAGCTGATCTTGTTGAAATTCTTTAATCAGTTCAATAGTAGTGATGATTTTATTTTTTAAAGGAGGCCATGATTTATGCTCAAACTTCCACCTTTTTGATCTAGGCTAAAGAGCAGCAATGGGTGACTTAAGTAACATGGAAGGAATTTTACATAGCCATCAATATTTCTACAAAATCAAAAAGAAGTATAGAATTACTTCACAATGACTCAAACCATATCTGCTTAACTTCAGAAAAGGACTTTAAAGTAAATCCTGAGGTATGCTTGGAGTTGATGTTTTCAGCTCTGCTAGTGAACATGGCAAAACAGAAAGTTTACTTACAGCAGCTTTCTAAGGTTGTTTGTCCTGTGTATATTCCAACTGGAGAAAGCGCCAGTGAAGTGAAGTGAACTTACAAGTAAGCATATGTAGGATTGCATTGCCTGTCACTCTGCGTAAAAGAGAAATATTCCTCCAGAAGAAATTTCATCCTGAAACTGCATTTCTATATCTCCTCAAGCAGATGGGGGACTGGCATTTCCATTGCTCTGGAAATGCCAGTGTGGTGGTAGTGGGGGAGAGCTTTCCTTTCCACTGCCGTTAATATTTGTACATCAAAGCCTTGAAATGTATTCTAAAATATTCAAATGTTGTCTTAAATGTAGTTCTGCTTAGTTCATGTTTTAAATTCAAGAATATTATTCTTGATGTATTCCCATTGTCAGTTTTCTATTACTCCTATTCAGCTTCATCCTGGGAAGCTACAAGGAATAATGATTAAGACTTTATGACACCACATATTGCAACAGCAACAGGAATCAATGTCTAAAAATAGCACTTGCTTTTTATCCCCTCTGCAACCCAAAAGATCAGCTCTAAGACACAGACTTCCAATTCCATACCTAGCAAGGAGCTTAGTGCCACAGTTGACTTCAATTTATTTGTAGGCAGGCTAGAAAGTTTATTTTATTGAAATTGTTTTATGATTCTTTCCTCTTGCATCTCTTCATTTGCCTTCTGGAGCTCAAAATAGTGACCTTTCCATCAGCACAGAAAAAAGAAAAAAAGAAAGAAAGAATAATAATAATAATATCTTGAATCCTACTGAGCTACTTTTTAAAAAAATCTTCTCCATGTTCCTCTATCTGTTCCACTGGTTTGAAAATTGATTAACATGAAATTTTCTCGCAGATGAGACAATGTTAAGACTTTTTCTCAAAGGGAATTGGAGACAGTGGAGGAGATAGGAGGGGAAGGGACAAGCTATAGCAGGGGTAGTCAACCTCGGCTTTTTTATGACTCGTGGACTTCAGTTCCCAGAATTCCTGAGCCAGTTTAGCTGGCTCAGGAATTCTGGGAGTTGAAGTCCATGAGTCATAAAAGAGCCGAGGTTGACTACCCCTGAGCTATAGTCATATGCAATCATTGCATCTATGAACCACAGCTCCAGAAAATAAATTTTTAGAATAAGATGTTGTGCCAGCTAGGTACTATAAATGGGAAAAAATTGCAGGCCATTGTTTCTGTTTACCAGGGTCATTATGCTACCAAATTACATCTTAATTAATCAATTCATGTCTTCCTATAGATTTCTGTCTGTTGGAGAATCATCTTTTTTTTTAAAAAAAAATCTCTTTGATTTGAAAATTTAAAAATATGCAACTAGCAAATTCAACAGGAAAGAAAAAAATAATGAGAGAAAGCTGATAATTAAAGCCCTACCTCCATGGGTTTCAGGAACCAATTAAGGGACAATTCATCAGTAACATTGTGACTAGGGTCAATAGAGAGTAATTAGGGATAGAAGCAGGACTTTTCTAATTAAAATTGTGGGAACGTTTGCTGAATAGTGATTCTCAGAAAGCATTATGTAAGGATTTTGTCCATAGAGACAGGTATTATTGGATAATATAGGACTATAGTAAATGTGGTGTGAAATTGTCATTTTAGTTCCACTTCTTGTTGACTGCAGAAAATCTATTCCTCAGCAACATTAAAAGATCTTTTGGTGGAAGTATCAAGAAGAAAAAACAAGGCAACCTTGATCTCCCTGAAGTATTTAGAGCTCTAGATTCTCTCAGAGGTTGTTTGATGTCAAATGTTCCTGTCTTTATTTATTTCCCTTTCTTATGCTTTTTATGCTTCTTATAATTCTTATATTATACCAGTTTCATATATCAGGCTAGCAGCCTGGAGACTGGGAGTTCTAGTTCTACCTTATCCTCAAAGCAAGCTGGGTGATCTTAGCAAGGAGGCAATGGCAATCTGTTTCTGAAAAAAATTGTCAAGAAAACTGCAGGGACATGTCCAGGTCATCTTTAAGAATTGGACACAACTGAATAGAAGAAAAAAAATGTTTTTGTGTTGTTTTTGCTAATGAAGAAAGCATTCCCCAAATAATCTTTTCAATACAAAACTGCATCTGAAAGCTATGAATTTCAAAGGAGGTCCAGACTGACTCTTAAGTGTAAAATATGGTAATTTTTTTTCATTAAAAGACAAAGCAAATCAAGATTTCCTCCATCCTTAATAATATCTGGTAATTACATAAAGATTATACTGACTCAATTTTGAATTGATAAAATATGTGTGTTTCTCTTTGTGCATATAAATCTCAATTGTTTTATTTTTGTGTAAACTTACATACAAAGAACTGAGATCTATACAAAGAGTGCTATCAACTTATTAGCCTAGATGTCATGTTCATTAATACAAATGTGTTCCAAAGTTAAATCTCAGAGCTGTTTTTAAAAATTTTATAGCCTTGTGTCATGTTGCCTACATTAATGGAGCTAACAATAAACTCAAAAGAATTTCAAATATTTTGTTTCAAGATAAAATATCTGAAGTAACTGCCAGAGCCTATTATCTCCAATACATAAATTTATTTTTATAATAGCTGTGAGACTAAGTATTAAAAGTCAACTATAGGACTAGATTCCTATGTAGATCTAAGATATAGTTTGTTTATCCAACATTTATTGTATAATTGCTATCTAACAATTATGAAGCATTGTTCACAAACTACAATAGAAAAAATTACATAACCTAGCCCAAAATAAATAACTATGTTAGAATTCAATGTGAATTGAATTGTCAGGTCAATATGTGTTTATATTTTGTATAAAAATTATTAATGTTCCACACTTACAGAAATTGTGAAAACTGGGAGATAATTGCTCATCCATAATATGGGAGCTTGAAGTTAACAGAAAAGGAGTTGCATTTCAGAGAAATACATCTGAGTTTATCTAACTTTTATGCCACTTGTGTAAGGCAAAATTAAAAGTCTATTATTATCCACTATTGCATCTAGATTTAGCAGTTGAATGTTTCTAGCATTATACTTGCAAGAACATAAGAATGACAGGCAGTTACAGCTCCTTTTAAACCAATTGAACAGATTCTATATCTGTTAATAGATGAAATCTAAAATTCAACTTACCCTTGTAGTGATTTAATTTTATTAACCCTTGAGTCTTCTGCTTTTGGGTTATTATCAATTGATTAAATTTGTTTATCTAAAAGTAGCAAGCAAATCTAGCTATTTCAAAATGGGAACAAATGGCAATATGCCATGGAAGATTGTTACACCACCATTATAGCACAAATTGATCTGTGTGATCATACCGTCCCTTCTAGATCAACCTCTTCATTTTACAGATTTTTTTTTTTATCCTGTATGGGGGAAAAACCAAACTGATTCCTTGATATTTTTTCATGCACAACTTAGATCGTAATGTTACTTACACTTTATTGGCAGGCTATAGAATAGGTTAATCTACACTGAAAATCAGTTGGACTTTTTTTTATTAATAATTCATTAAATTTAAATATTTAACTTCAACTTTTTCTGCATGTTGAAATTTGTGGAAACAACTTCAAACCAGGCACAGGAACATTGCAAAGGATGTGGCTACACTAATGATTCAGGAAGAGAAGTTTCACCCATAGTTCTACACATTACAAAATAACTTGTTCAAATGCACTGCACCGAATGGTTCTACACAAAAACATTTCTTTTCTTCTAACCTTACCTTCCTAAAAATGAGTTGAAATAGTGAAATAAAGATGAATGTCCTAATATTGTTACAGGTAGTCCTTGACTTACAACCATTTATTTAGTGTCTGTTCAAAGTTACAATAGCACAAAAAGATGACTTATGACCTGTCCTCACACTTATGACTGTTGCAGCATCCCCATAGTCATGTGATCAAAATTCAGGCAGTTGGCATGTATTTACTATGGTTGCAGTATCTCAGGATCATGTTTTCCCAGTGTTCCCAGTGGCTTCTGACAAGCATAAAGGATAAAGTTCAGGTCAGCTCCTGATGACTTCATGATATAATTATCATGGCCATCTTCTGGAATGTTTGTCAACTTCCCAGTATGAACTATAGCTCTCAAATTCCCTGAAATAATCCCAAGGAAAAGAAACAAGCCACAACTGTATTCAGCTTTTCACAAAACACAAATGAACATTTATGTTGCTTTTACATCTGTGAAAGGTAAAATAATTAAATACACACCGTAGATGTTTTTCTTAATGAAATTTTTAAGATTGTGTAGTTGTTTTGTTTTAGAAATCACTCGTTTAATTTTTCTATAACCTTTCATATTCTTGTGTCAGCAACCAAATGCTTAAGTTAAATTCCATAATATTCTATTTGAATCTGAATTATGAAGAACTCCACCAAGCAAATTATTATTACTGAGGATGTGATTTGTATTCTTCACTTTCAGTATATTTTACATGGTTTCAAATTGTAGCCTTCATAGGTCCCCCCCCTCCCGTGATGGAATTCTGAAGTGTTCCTGAAGCTGTTATCTTTTTCTATTTTCACTCTTGCACTTCACTGCTCAGCCAGTTCAAGTCAAGTATCATTTCTTGGAATTGTTCATCTACTCTGTTTTTGTACACATTGATCTATTTCTTGCCATGACTACTAATCAGAATCTTTGTATATGAGAAGGAGTGTTGGGAATAAATGTACTTGCACTAAAAAAAATGATACTGTTAACGATAACTGAGTGCTACTGGTAAATACATCAGTGTAATTTGAAAAAGGTCCCATTAATCCAAAACATATCATTGCAAACTGCAAATAGGTCTCCTACAATGAGTCATATTAAATAATGTCTTCAAGATTTTCACACACATGCATACAATTCTTTACAAACAGATACACATAATCACATATGGATCAGGATTGATTTAGTTGCCTTTGAGTACTATTGGAATCTGAAGTAACTATGATTCTTCTTTTCTTCTTCTTTTACCACCTCAGGTGTTGAGATAATTATGATTAATTTGTCCTATTCTTTTTTCAGTATGAAATGTTAGCATGACCACTGTAGGGCTGAAAGAATCTTATGGCCTTTAAATACTAATGCATAAGCTCCACATATCATAGTAAACTTCAACAAATGGTTCGAGTATAATTCTGGAAAAATGGTAAACTGGTAAATACACATTTTTGAAAGCAAACTAATAAAAGGGCAAAAGGGTGAAAGGAGTGGTAAGCCACGCAGTTATGTTGACTATTAACTAAAGAGCAATTAGGCATATATTTTTTTTCAATTAGCATCTGCAGAGTACTAGGAAACTCTCTCTCTCTCTCTCTCTCTCTCTCTCTCTCTCTCTCTCTCTCTCTCTCTCTGTGTGTGTGTGTGTGTGTGTGTGTGTGTGTGTGTATGTGTGTGTGTCACTATTGAGTCTTGGCAACTGCCTGTTCATGTTCCTACAGTTTTTTGGCAAGATTTTGGAAGTAGTATGCCTTTCTAGGGCTAAAAGAGAGGGAATCACCCAGCTGGATTGCATGCATAAGGTAGACTGGAACAAACAAAAACTCCAAATAAATAATATTAACATAACTAGGCATAGATCAATCAAATAATCAGTCAATTCCAAAGTGGCTGCTTAAATAACACAATCTTTACCACCTTGCGTGTGCCTATAAATGTGTCCTTGTACAGAAATCAACCATTCAATTGTATAAGGCATTAAACAGTAAAATGAAAGTTAGCATTGATTACATTGCTGAATTGTGGAATGAAGAACGGGAATATTTAACTTGTGAATCAATGGTTTCAGAGATTAAGAAATCCTCATGTTTTAAAAATGAAATTATTTCATGAGAATATTATTTTATGTTTATTGGACTGCTCAAAGAAAGTTTAATAAGAGTTGGGTATGAGAGTTCAGATGCTGGTGTCATAGAAATTTCTCACAATAGCAATAGTACTAACAATTAGACTTATATACTGCTTTCACAGTGCTTTACAGCTCTGTCTAAGTGGTTTACAGAGTCAGCATATTTTCCCCAATAATCTGGGTCCTCATTTTACCGACCTCAGAATGATGGAAGGCTGACTTGAGCTGGTGAGGATCAAATTCCTGGTGGTCAGCAGATTTAGCCTGCAATACTGCATTCTAATCATGCCCCCCCCCCAAGTATCTCCTTTGTAGATACTTTAACTCATATGATTTGGTCTTGTCCAGCTATAGCCTTGTTTTAGTTTTAAAGTCTACATATATCAATACAGTTTTGAAAGTGTCATTTTAAATTATATTCTTAAATCATGGAATTTATCATTTAAAAAAAAACATTTTGCTCTATTGAGCCCATGGTACAGCAAAGAGGACAATTTTATGTAACTTGAAAGAAACTGATTCTCCTAATTTAAAGGAATGATCAAGATATGAATTTGTATTCTATTTTGCAAAAGTGTCCATATTCTAAAAATGAGAACATAGAACAGTATATTGCTGTGTAATATAGATTTAACTAGAACTTTAAGAATTGAATAAGTATACTGCTATCCATAATAATATGATTTTTTTTCTTTTTTGTCATGTTTAGTTTATTTTATCACTATAATTAATCAAGTGAAGCTTTCCCTGTAATATGGATTTTTATTTGACTTAATCTGTCAAATCTCTCAAGATTATGAACTGTCAGAAATAGTGATAGCCATTTTAGCTCTTGATTGAAGAAGTTATAATTCCTGGATAGAAATACTATATATGAATGAGCAGAACTGAATAATATGTGAATATTAATAATATTAAAGTTTTTTTTTCTCCAGAGATAATTGTTTTGGAAAACATCTATAGATTCCTGGTTATTAAACCACCTGTTCAAGGGTGCTCAAATAGATCTGGTTAAGTGATTCCCCTCTAAAGGCCATAAGAAACATTGTGTCCCTTGGATCCTTAACCTTTAGACAAGTCCACATAACTAAAAATGATTTATTCTTTCACTGTTGTCTTGACATTCTTAGTCTCTGCTCAGTCTTGCAGGAAACTCACAGCTATGCAAATACATCAGTGCTGTGATGGCTGCATTTGGTATGCATTGCCCCATATAATTCAAGAAAATGGATTTGTAGTAAGGATAGTGATCTTTTCCTTTATTCTTTTTGATGAAAATGCTTTCCTCTTGACTAATGCTTTGCTATAGTCGTTTGCTGATGTGGGTAGCTGTGCATTTTTGTGGTTTTTTTTTTTCCTCTTAGTTTCCTCCTTCTTGGCTTGACTTGTTCTTCTCTTATTTTTAGTTTATTTTAACATGGAAATTTTCCCACGGGCAAAACTAAGTTTTATAGAAGAAGTAAGAATGATATTTACCATAATTTTTATATATTGTCACACAAATCAAATCCACGTTTTTAAATATGCAACTTTATTTGGGTTTAATAGAACTGAGTTGGGCCAGCTCTCCTATAACAATCTGATATTCAATTCACATGATATTAAATTCACATGGTGGTTGGGGGCAAAATGGGGGCTGTGATTGGCTTAAAGACTCATATGTGTCATAATAAAAATATTTTGTTGGCATAATAAAAATCATGTATCATCTAGAGGCTCTTCAATGTTCTATGCAAGCATGGTCTGTCATTGGCTTCAGACAGCAAAATGTCTTATGCTGGATAGATCCATTCCACTGTTATTTTGCACCAAATAAACATATTTCAAAACTGATTTTCAGTTCCTTGATGAATAACTATCTGTTTATCAACCATTTTTTTCTATGGTATGCTATAAAGATTCAAACATCCCATATTTAAGTAAATTTTAGCCACTTGAACTGTACTAATATTGTGAAAATATGGGTATTCAAAATGTTTGGATCATTATTATCACTGAAGCAAAATGTTTTAAAGAGAAAGACAAAGCTATGTGAATATTTTAAAGCATCTTTTCTTTTTCTTTTTACTGTATATGGATTTCAAGTATTTCTACAACTTTATTTCTACAACTCCACATTTTAAAGAGAGAAAATAAGAATATTTTATTATTTTAAAAAATAAGGGAAGAATTTTTTAATTTGTTGCTTCCCATTTACATGGATATTACTCAGTTCATCGATAGAATAATTCTTAAATAAGTGATTTAGATCACTTATTGTGATCTAAATGTTATAATTCCCAAAATTGTGAATAATTAAAAACAAAGAAAAATAGTACCTTTAGATTCAATGCAACAACTAAGCTTCATACTTGGATAATGAACAATTTGAATAGTATTATATTTGCTAGCTCTCTTAGCAAAGCAACTTTTTTCCTCAGTACTTATACATTCCTTAGATATCTCAGTTCTTTAAATACCTTAAGGGGAAAATAAAATGAAGAATGTTGATTAATTTATAAAAGACTCTTTTGTTTTCCTCAAAGGTAGAAATATGACAAAACATATCCTGCATATTTTTGCTCCACTAAACTTGTAATAGCTAGCTTTCTTTGCTGGGGATTAATGATAATCAGAAGACCACCCATAGAAACACAAGAAATAGATAATTGTGTGTGTATACTGCTATTGTAAAGGCAAAAAATGTAACTTGGTTTGTTTGATATATTGCAATCTACCTTTGCACAGTATTCCAATAATAATAATAATAATAATAATAATAACAACAACAACAACAACAACAACAACAACCCCCAGTGAGGCACTACCTTGACGTGGTTGTGTACTCTGAGGAAGATGAGAGCTATGCCAGAGGTTCAACCATATTGGACAGGTCTCATCAGAGGAGTCAGGCAAAGAGTTTCTCTCCCACAAAAATATGGTGAGACGTAAATTTCAGAATGCCATATCGGCTCGGATGTCGCCCGGGTTAACAAGGTCCGCGCTAGATATTGGAAGAACAATGATGAAGATGCACTGAAATTAGTATATCAGGAAGGCTTACTGACTCCTGGAGAGACCAAACTGGCCTACAAGAAAGACCAAATGAAGAACAGAATAGAGACATGGGAAGACAAAGCACTACATGGCCAATACATTAAAAAAATAGCTGGGAAAGCAGATAATAACAAGACCTGGCAATGGCTAAGAGCAGGAAAATTGAAGAAAGAGACTGAAGGACTAATTCTGGCTGCACAAGACCAAGCCTTAAGGACAAATGCATATAAAGTCAAAATTGAGAAGACAGCAACAGACAGTAAGTGCCGCCTATGCAAAGAAGCTGAAGAAACAGTGGACCACCTGGTAAGCTGTTGCAAGAAGATTGCACAGACTGACTACAAGCAGCAGAATGACAAAGTAGCAACAATGGTGCATTGGAAGATCTGCAAAAAATATCATTTGCCTGTAAGCAAAAACTGGTGGGATCATAAAATAGAGAAAGTCATAGAAAATGATAAAATTAAACTGCTCTGGGACTTCAGAATTCAAACAGACAAGCACCTGCAACATAACACCCCAGACTTAACAATTGTCGATAAGAAAGACAAAAAAGTCTGGATAGTGGACGTGGCAGTGCCTGGAGATAGCAGAATAGAAGAGAAAGAACTGGAGAAGATAACAAAATACAAAGACCTACAAATAGAAATAGAAAGACTGTGGCAAAAGCAAGCAAGGGTAGTACCAATAGTAATAGGCTCCTTGGGTGCAATCCCAAAACAACTGGAGCACCACTTGAACACCATTGGCATTGACAAATTCGCTATTAGTCAATTGCAAAAGGCGGCCTTAGTAGGAACTGCTTCCATCCTGCGACGATATCTGTAATACCATCAAACACCCACATCTGCCTATCCCAGGTCCTTTGTAAGGACTCGATAGGTAGACAAAATGCCAAATCCAGTCTGAACATCTGGCTGACTGTGCGATGATCATAATAATAATAATGTTGGAAGGGACTTCCTGTGGTGATGGCGGTGTTGACGGCGGCTTTTTTCAGCCGTCCGCTCTGGAATGTGTCAAAGCCAGCTGAGACAGTGAGCAACAGCCGTCTCGCGGCTTGGAATCTCTCTCCCCGGGTAAAGGGGAGGAGGTGAGCTTCCCTCGGATAGTGGTAGAGCTCCCTGAGAGACCCCAAAGTTTTTTTCTTTGGTGGTCGGAGGGTGAGAGCTCCCACGGAGTCTGAGGCGTTCTCCACATTCCAGGATACCTTTGCTCTAATTTTTTTTTTTAGAGCAAAGCTAGACGCTGCTTTCACATCTGCTTTCAAAATGAACTTGTGAGTAAAATTTAAAGTAGACAGAGCTGACCAGGGAGATTATATTGGTGATTATTTTGAGACTTTACCTCTGGAAAATATTTCATCTTCTCTCTCTTCTTATTTGAGAGGGGCGAAAAATGGCGCTGAGATGTTGATTTTAAGAGTGAAAGGACCGGAACTTCAATTTGAAACAATGTAACAGCTTTTACAAGATATAAATTTTCTTTTTTTTTTAATATATGTTTTTCCCCCCTCCTTTTGTCTCCCTTTCTCTCTCTCTCTCTCCCTCCCTCCCTCTCTCTCTCTCTCTGCTAAGTGTTGAAGGTTTTATAAGATTTTAAGAGTTTTTTCTTTTTTATATAAGGGACAAGATGGCTTCAAAGCATCTCAAAGCTTTTGTTTCTAAAGCCTCGATCTCCTCTTCGGTAATGCAGATAGCCCAGCAAGTCGAGTCTAAACTTCCACCACTTTTTTCAGCTTTACCAGCAGCTTTATCTAAAGACTTACAGGACGCTTTGGAAGATAGCGTACGACGGATTGAAAAAGAGATAGGTGAAATTATTGAAAATAAATTTAGGAAACTGAGAGAAAATATAGTGTCTGTGTTTCAGAAGTTTGTTGATCATATAGATCGTCTGGATCAGCGTATTGATGTTGCTGTAGAAAGTTCTGAAAAATTGAAAGATCGAGTTGACAAAACAGAAAATAAGGTGGAAATAATTCAGGATGAAATTACTATGTTACAATACAGAAGTATGGAGTTTGCTTTAAGAATAAGGGAATGCAGGAAAACATTCAAGAGAATTTGAGACAAGTGGTCGTAAAGGACATAGCTTTTATTTTGGAATCTGAGCCTGAAGAAATATTGAGAGAGACGGAAAAAGTTTTTAGGGTTAATTCAAGGGTTGTGAGGCAGAGGAATCTGCCACGAGATGTGGTTATTTATTTTTCTAGTAGATCACTTCGTAATAAAATTTTACAAGCCTTTTATAAGCAGAGATTTCAAATTGCAGCCCAGGATGTTATACTTTTGAAAGAATTACCTTCAAGAATTCTTAAAGTAAGAAAGCATTTTGTTTTTCTGGTTGATGAGCTTAAGAGGCGACAGGTCTGGTTCAGATGGGAAATACTGGTGGGAATAGCGGTGAAATATGTGGGGATACATTATAGACTTGATACAATTTCAAAAGCGAAAGATTTTTACACTTTTGTTTTGAAGGCGGGCTCTTCATTACGCACAGCTGAGATATTAGAAGAAAAGTTGGAAGAGCAACAGATTGAAGAAGATATGCAGGTTAAACCTCTGCAACAATCTTTCTTGACAGAAGATTCATTAAAGAAATTGAGTATGACTCGTGTAGCTTTCAGAAGCAAAATAAAGGTGGGCTCTTCATTACCCACAGCTGAGACATCAGAAGAAAAGTTGGAAGAGCAGCTGATTGAAGAAGATATGCAGGTTGAACTTTTGCAGCAGTCCTCCTTAACAGAAGATTCATTAAAGAAATTGAGTATGACTCGTGCAGCTTTCAGAAGTAAAATAAAGGAAGGTTCTCCGCCATTTTCTACGCGCTAGGCCATAGAAGGAAAAGTTGGAATATCAGCCGGCCAGCTAGCTTTTTTGGGGGGGGGGGAAATTATAAAGAGTTTTGTTAAATCTTTGTTATTTAGGGGAAAAAGTTTAAAAGTTTAAAATTATGATCTCTGTTTGGGAGAAGACTTGATAGGTTTTAATATTTGGGAGTATTTATTATAATTTTTAATAAATTATCTTAATAAAGATAATTATGATATATTATGATATATTAAAAGTGTATAAGAAGTTGATAGGTTTTGATTTAAGAGAAAAGGTTAAATTTATGATTAATAAATTTACTTGAGTCTGGGGGGGAAAGAGTTAAGAGCCAAGTTTATATTGTTTAAAAGAAATATACATCTCGGTGTGGAGAAGGTGGATAAATTATATGAAGAATAAAAATGGGATTTAATGGATAAATTATGATTAGAATAGATATGATTAAAAGTATCGTTTTGATTAGGAATAATTTTTGGTTTAAATTTTTTAATTTGTTTGAATTTGTTGTTTAAATTTGTTTCGTATCTGAGTTAAAGTAAGTTATTGATTTTGTTATTTGTATAGTTGAATAGGTTTAGTTAGATTCCGTTTGTATTAGTTAAAGTTAAGTAGATTTTGTTTAATATGTTTAAAAACCCTGTGCCAAGCTCTGGGAAGTGGGGGGAGAGGGGGGGTTGGGGGTGGGTGGGTGTTCTGGGGAGTGGGGGGAGTGGGGGCTGGGGGTGGGTGGGTAAGTAGGTTAGACAATAGGATTAAAGTAAGATAATAGATGGGACAACTTATGAGAGAGATGTTGCTTGGGCATTTCCCCGGCACTGTATCCGAAGAGGGATGAGAGTGGAGGAGTAAGGTTAGGGAGGAAGTAGGATGGTGAGAGGAGAGGGGGAGGGGAGAGAGAGGTGAGGGGAGGTGAGAAAGAGGAGGGAAATAAGGGAGAGTGTTAGAGAGGGCGGATGCAGTTTGGGGGTGGGTGGGCAAGCAACACCTATGTGTATTTATTTTATTTTGTCAAATGGGAAATTTTTTCTTTTTTGTTTATGTAATTGATAAATGAAAAATAAAAACTTTTTTTATAAAAAAAAATAATAATGTTGGAAGGGACCTTGGAGGTCATCGAGTCCAACCCTCTGCTCAGGCAGGAACCCTACACCATTTCAGACAAATGGCTGTCCAGTCTCTTCTTAAAAACTTCCAGTGTTGGAGTATTCACCGCTTCTGGAGGCAGGTTGTTCCATTGGTTAATTGTTCTAACTATCAGGAAGTTTCTCCTTAGTTTTAGGTTGTTTCTCTCCTTGATTTTTGTCCTGCCTTCAGGCACTTTGAAGAATAACTTCCTCTTCTTTGTGGCAGTCCCTGAGATATTGGAACATTGCTATCATGTCCCCCCTCGTCCTTCTCTTCGTTAAACTAGACATATCCGATTCCAGCAATCGTTCCTTATATGCTGTAGCCTCCAGTCCCCTAATCTCTGTACTCTTTGTAGAGTCTCTGCATCTTTTTTACATCGTGGTGACCAAACCTGGATGCAGTATTCTAAGTGTGGCCTTACTAAGGCATTGTAAAGTGGTATTAATACTTCACGTGATCTTGATTCTATCCCTCTGTTAATGTGTTGACTTTTTTGGCAGCTGCAGCACACTGCTGGCTCATATTTAAGTGATTGTCCACTAGGACTCCAAGATCCCTCTCACAGTTACTACTATTCAGCAAGGTACCCTATACTATACCTGTACATTTGGTTTTTCTTGCCTAAATGTAGAACCTTACTTTTTTCACCATTGAATTACATTTTGTTAGATAGCATCCAGTGTTCAAGTCTGTCCAGGTCCTCCTGTATATTTTTTTTACCACTGGTATTCACCTTTGAAGTTATGATGGTAGAGTTTGATAGACATGAACTACAATGAGGTATTTTATATTTACATATGCACAGATCAAATGATGGTTCTTTTATGGGATGCATGTAGCAACTGACCATCTAGATGGAGAAACATTAAATAATGCAGTTAGGAAACATTCTATTATACAATAATTCCAAGTATCACTTCAACTCCAAATCAATGATATCTGAGTGAAGACTATAGAGACAGGTCTTCTTGGAAATAATATCTTTGAAACTGTGGCAGCTTAATAATTGAATTGGTGGCACATTTTCCATTTCCAAAAATGATGGCCATTTTGTTAATCTACTTCTATGGCAGCCTACTGTCACCATTTATCTTAGAAGAAAACATTCTTGTTTTTTACAAGTAAGCTTACTCAACAAATTCAGGATTTAGAGAATCCTTTGAAAGAAAAATGCTGTATAAATGTACGAGGTTATTATGTCAAAAGAAAATGAAGCTCTCCTTCGAAGTCTAGTCAATGTGTCTCATCCACTCTATTTGCCAGATTGCCTGGTGCATAAGACATTTCTGTCCTGGTGCAATTCTACATTCCTAATGACTTTTATTCAGCATTAATGTGGCTGCCATGAACACCTCAGTAAGATTTTATTGCTAACTCAGCATTAAAGTATCATTATTGCAAAGTGTTACTGTAAGAGTGAATGCCTGCCAAACATTTCTCAGAAGAGCCCTGTGCTTTTAAGATAAGTGCAATATTCACTGTCTTCATTTTCATGTAAATGTCAAAGATGAAACTTTTTATTGATTGGACAAAACAACTGTGAAGAAGTAGACAACAAAAGTTTTAGGTATAAGAAGAATCTAAACTTGGGAAAAAGAATATTTGACTTCAAAAACCCTGAGTAAAAATGATATATGATATTGCAACTCCAATTTTCTAATGTTGCCTTACTTACACAGGTAAATTTTGTATATGTGAGCAACTTCTGCTTATATTTTTTCTTTGGTGGCCATCAATATTCTTAAAAATTGTTTATATCTTCATGCTAAGCCCTGTGATACAATGGATCAAACGTGAATTAAAATATCTTTAGTTTTATGAGTAAATTTTGCATAATGAGCCAAGGTGTTGTATTCTTCTGAAGAAAACTACATTCCTGTAAGAAGAAAAAGATAAAAGAAAAGCTATGTCCATGAGAAATAACTATTGTATGTACAGCCCATCTGTTTATGAAAATTTAGATAGAGATGCTCAGTGCTTCTTTTGTAAAAAAAAAAAAAAAAAAAAGTTGCCAGAACTCACACATGTCATACAACCCGCCTTGCCTACCCTACAAGGTACCATCCAAAAAAGGTGCCGGAACTCCATTCTGGGCATTCTGTGACAAAAAAAGCCCTGGAGATGCTAATGCAGAATGCTAAACAACAAAAGAAAAATCCATTGGCAAGAATTAAGTCCACATGCACATTCAGACTTAAATTCCATATCCTTTACTAGCACAAACAAGGAAGAAATTTGTCAGTATATATTTTAATGCAAATGTATCCAATCTCATGTTACAAAGTAATTCTCTGAAAAATTCATTGCTCCAAAAACTTTCAATGAATTTTTCCAGTTAAACAATATTTATAATAGGGTTAAGTCTGTTGGCTAAATAATGTTTTAATACCACGGAAAATCAATTACAGTTACAGAAGTATATACTGTGTAATAGGTAAACAGAACTTGGCAATGTTAATTATGAAAAATGTACCATTTTAAAATTAGAGTTCATTTAAAAATAAATCTTGAACTGGTACAGAAATGGAATGAAGATTTATAAAAAGGAATTCTGTCCTATTTTCATTTTTTTTAAAAAATGGAAATAATGTAATAAAGATATAGATATTGGATAAACTATTTTCATTTATAATAAGAAAATGTAGGTTGATGATGATCATTTCAGTGTGATCAAAATCAGAATTAATTTTAAAAGTAAAGAACATCCTGCCTTTTTGTTATCTTTGGCACACCAGTTTTACAATCAATAGTGTCTTACAGCTATTGCTTTATCTTTGTAAAGGTGATGGAGATAACTTTCAAAACTTGTTTTTCACCACAGAGGATTATTAAATGGTGGGACTTTTCATGATATGATGACAGTCCCAAGAAGATTCACAGATAGACTATGTTCCTAGCCTGAATAAATCAGTGCTGATAACAGAGATAACTAAAGGGTTAATATAAATAAATAATAAACAAGGATATCAGAAAGAACTCATGGCTATAAATATATTAAGATACTACTTAAAATCAAAAGTACTGAAAAGATTGATTGAACAGAGAGAGAGAAGGGAAAAAAATGGGCTGGCTGAATAGCTTTCATGTAAGCAACTTAACAAACCATTAGGAAAAAAATAACAGAGATTGGGGCTATAAAAGTTTAAAACATTTGGGGAGTAGGCATTAAAGCACTGAATTCAGAAAAAAAATGAATAAAATAATAGATGTACAGTATTTATACCCATTATCCCTATAAAGTGTAATCTTTATGTGGTTCATTAAATGAATAACATTTTAAGAGATTAAGTCTTTTGTCATTTAATTTTCATTTTGTCCTTTATTCATTGAGTTTTCTTTGAGCAATAGAATTGAATAAAAATCCTTGTTCAGCATATAGCTGACTGTATACCACAGTATTGATTTTTATGCTCACTAGCTTAGATTATTTGTATTTGAAAAGAACAGACATTGTTCTCCTCCACCTGAAACAAAGTCCAGAAAGAACGTGTACAATTCTATGCATGTTTGTTCAAAATTAAGTCTTGCTGTGTTTAGTGAGATGCTAGTGGTCAGGTAAATGAGTGTAGGTTTGCATTCATAAAGCATTTCTTAGTTAAATGTGTTTGAGTAACTCATACTGAATTGACTATTAACTTTCTATTTTAAAAATCAGCTGCATTTATGAGGTGGCTAACTCACATCTTTATTCCATTTGAATACTAAGAATGTCTCTTTAATGACTCTACACCTGCATACTCTGTAAATTGGAAAGAAAACCCATTCCAAAGTAGCCACAAAGGAGCTATAGAAAACCTTAAAATCTGTTCTGTCAATCACACCTAAAGCTGTCAACTTAGAAAATTTGAAAGAGACTATCTAAATCTTGGAAAATCAAACTCTGAAGAACCAATCAGAAGCAGGAAAAATTCCACCTTAAATGTTATGTACTTTTCTTTCATTGGAAGAAAAATGACATCTTAAACAACTCTAGCAAAAATACAACTATTTTAAGCTTAGAGGAAGCAAGATGAAAATTTATTCATTTATTAGATTATCTGAATTGCTAATCCTTATTTTTGTTTTTTTATCATATTTTCTTCTACCCTCCATTTGTGTAAGTAATCCTGCGCTGAAATAGCAGTTGCTGAGAGAAATCTCTTCAGATTAATTACACAATTCAACCTCTTCCTGTCTCATTTCTTTTTCATTCCCACTATTTCCCCAACATTGACATATACATGAAAATAATATATTATATATATATATTAATGTATAAGCCTAATTTTCGATATTAAATCAGTCCAGTTATTATCAAGTGAATTAACTCTGACATATAAATGAAAATATCATCATCATCACTTTTATCATCATCATCATCATCATCATCATCATCATCATCATCATCATCATGCCGTGGTCTATCCACTGCACGATGAAGGCCTCTTCTGCATGTTTCCAACCAATACTGTCCTGAGCTTTCTTTTGCCAATTGGGCCCACAATACTTGCAGATGTCGTCGATCCATCTTGTTTTAGGTCGCTTTTGTGAATGTTTTTTATCAAGTGGGATTCATTGAACAACTGCTTGGTCCACCTGCCAACAGTTCTTCTTGCCATGTGACCAGCCCATTTCCATTTCAATTCTTTTACTCTCTTGATGATATTGTATACTTTAGTTTGTTCCTAATCCTTGTGCAGGTCTTTCTATCTTGTCTTGTAATGCCGAGCATGTATCTTTTCATGGCTCTTTGTGCCACTCACAGTTTTTGTATCGATTGTGAGGTGAGTGTCCATGTTTCACTGGCATATGTTAGAGCAGGTAGCACACTCTGATTGAAAAGTTTTCTCTTCAGGCATAGGGGGAGGTTGTTCTTGAAAATAATGCTTAGCTTGCTGAATGCCTGCCAACCACATTTAACACGCCGTTCAATTTCCTTTGCTGTATCACATTCCATTGAGTTGTGATAGCCAAGGTATATGTAGTGGTCTGCTGCATCTAGGTCTTCTCTCTCTCTCTCTCTCTCTCTCTCTCTCTCTCTCTCTCTATATATATATATATATATATATATATATATATATATATATTCTTTCTTTGGTGAATGTATTAAATATAACCTGGCTCTTTTTCAGATTTATTTTTAAGCCAAATGGTTCTCCTTTTTGTGCAGCTCTTGTATGTGTCTTTGTAGCTCTTTTGGCTTTTGTAAGAAGAGAACAACATCATCTGCAAATCTTAAGTGATTTAAATCTTTTGCCAGCCTAGGTTGTGAAATACTTCTTCAAGGCAGGCTGAGAAAAGGATAGGTAATACTGTATTGTCTTGTCGTACACCTTGTTCTATGTTGATTTCCACTTTAAGATCTTTAAGGCAAATTGTTCCATTGTTTTTTCATATATTGATTGTAGTAAGTTTATGTAAGCAGTATCTATGCCTTGGTTGGGCAATGCATTAATTATTGCTTGCTGGAATACTGAGTCAAACATCTTTTTGTGGTCAATGAAAGCCATGCACAGTATACTGGTATACTCTTCTGCCTTTCAATGACTTGCTGAACAACCTGGAGTGATCCATTGTGGTGTAGCCTCTTCTGAACTCTGCTTGCTCCTTTGGCTTTGCATCATTTAATGTTCTCAATATTTTTCAGCTATCATCTTGGTGAAAATCTTATAGATGACTGAAAGAAGGCTTATTGGGCAATAGTTCTTTAAATCATCCTGGGTCCCCTTTCTTGTGTATAAGAATCATAAAAGTATTTTTCCATGCATCCGGTATTTTTTCTTCTCTGAGGCATCTCGACTATAGTTTTGCTAGTATATCTTGTGTAAACTATGACCACCAACTCTCAGCATTTCAACTGTAACACAGGCATTTCCTGAAGCTTTGCTATTTTTCACTGGTTTTATGGCACTTGATACTTCCTCCATAGGATGTTTGGCATTTCTTCTTTTGTGGGTGTTGTTATTTTTGAGTGCTCTTGATCTTTGTATAGCTCTGAACAGAATTTTCTAATAATTTCTAACATTTCCTGCCTTGTTTTACACACACACAAAGCCATCTTCATAGTCTAATGCAAAAACTTTCTTTCTTGTATTTATAAGCCTGAATTTTGTTCTTTTTGTTTTCTTCAATTGTCTTTTCACAACTGATGTGTTTCTTTTTGGATACATTTTCTTATGGTCTTGCAAAGTTCAACATAATCCATAATTTATTAGTGAAACTTCCAGTATTGTTCATTGTCTTTGTTTTTTCATTAAATCAAGTTTCATCAGATTTTTGATTGTACAAAGTGTTTTTCTGACAGTGCTATAGATGTAGCAGTTTCAAGGACATTTTTGACTATTTGTTCACTTTGTTCTGTAATGTTCATCTCTTCCAAATCTTGCAATAGAGCAAAGTGATTTGATAGATTAATCTCAAAATTGTTGTTCTCTAACAGCTTATCATTCTTTATTTTTGTTTTTCATGATGTCTTTATCGTTTTGGAGACAGAAAATATTCATCTTACTTACTTCATCTTTTGGATTCCCAACCAGATTTGCAAAAATATAGGAGCTGCTGGATAAGCGGGTTACATCAACTTGGAAAACTGCTCGGCAAAAGAAGAAGACCAGAGACCAGATACAAGAGACTTGACTCACCCTGCCAGATGGACTATTATGTGAACAAACATTTGTTTGAATATGGCTAAAACAATAGAGAACTTTGAACATAAAGGGGCCCTATAACAAAAGGGATACGAGATTTAAGTAATATAGTATGTTCCATAATATATGAAATGCAAAAATAGTAGGTTGATGTAACTTTTATTAATATAAGTGAAATATAAACTGATTAAAAAGGATGTTATATTTAGATAATATAATATAAATAAAAAGTATAGCATTTTTATAATGCATGATATAAAATGTTGGGATGTGAAAATTTGGACAGTTAGATGACTAACATATGAAGAATTATGACTGATAAGAATTGGATTGAATATAAGGAAAATTAAGCACAAACAAAAATTACAAAAATAGGATGTATGCTGAACTAATGAGATGATGGTTATAAGAATAATGTAAGCTGAAAAAATGTTATACATAGAGATTATTATTATTTGTATAAATTTAAAAAATGCTGTTGAAGAAGGAGAATATAAATGGGAGAAGGGAAGATCAAAGAAATATATGATTAATTAATATACTAATTATGGAATTATCAAATCTAATAATTATTGATTGTTAATTATTATTGTCTTTTTTTCTTTCTTTTTTTTCAAAGATAATTTTTATTAAATTTTTGAAATTTTACAAAAACAAAACAATCTTCCCCCCAACCTCCCCAACCCTACCATTCCCTCCCCCGACCTTCCCAGAGCTGAATATAGGCTTAATTAAAATTTCATCAAAAAATCTTAAAAAAAGATATAAACCATAAATGAATCTAACATTAGTTAGAAATCTAAATACATTAATTAAAAAAATTATAAAATAATTAACAATAGTATATATATATTAAAAAAACATGAATACAAAAAATAAATATTTAGAAAGGAAAAGAATTAAAAAAAAGGAAAAAAGAAGAACAAAAAAAGAAAAAAAACCAAAATATTCCATTTTAAATATAAATTGTTAAAAAACTAAGTAATATTTTTTTATATCCAACTTATGTTGTATAAAATCTATCCATTTTTTCCATACCGCAACATACTTCTCTTGCGATTGATCCTTCAAGAAAGCCGAAATCTTTGCCATTTCCGCCAAATAAGAAACTTTAAGAAACCACTCTTGCAAAGTAGGCAAAGATTCCTTCTTCCAACATTGCCCTACTAACAACCTTGCGGCTGTAATTAAATTTAACATCAATGTAATCTCCTTAGTATCAGAATCAATAACGAAACCTAACAAAAACAATTGTGGGGTAAATTTTACCCTCCTTCTAAAAATTCTTTGAATATTTCACCATATCTTAATCCAAAAGGCTTTTATATTTTTACACGACCACCAGATATGATAATAAGTAGCATCCAAACATCCACATCTCCAACATTTAGGCTGTAAGTCAGGATACATACGACACATTTTTTGTGGATCAAGGTGCCATCTGTAAAACATTTTATAAAAATTCTCCCTTAAATTCTGGGCTTGTGTAAATTTAACATTTCTCACCCAAATAGTTTCCCAAGTATCTAATAAAACTGGTTCACCAAAATTTTGTGCCCATTTAATCATACATTCTTTAACTAATTCTGCTTCTGAATCCAATTCTACTAACACTCCATAAATTCTCTTAATGTGAGTTTGTCTTTGATCTTTTACTTGTTTAAAAAAATTCTCATCTTCTCTAAGCAAACCCACATTACAATCTACCTTCCATCTATCCACAATTTGTCTGTACTGAAACCATGAATATATAATATTTTCTTGTGCTAAATCTTCCAAAGATTTTAATTGCCAACTTTTACCATCCCATCTAAGTAATTGTGCATAAGAAACATTATCCATCTTAACTCCTCTCCTTATCCCTTCTATCGCATGCCATGGTATGGCCCATAATGGAATTTTAGAATCAGTTCTATAATATTTCCTCCAGACCCGAAGTAAAGAAATCCTTATAATATGAGATTTAAAAACCCTATCAATCTTTTTATTAAAAATTAAATAGGCATGCCATCCAAAAAGTAAATCCCAACCCTCCAAGAGGAGTATTTCTACATTTGTTAAGTTAACCCAATCACTAATTAATGTTAAAACCACAGCATCATAATACAATTTCAAGTTCGGTACCTTGAGTCCACCTCTCTCATGAGTATCTTGTATAATTTTAAGTTTTACTCTTGGTTTTTCCCCTGCCCAGATAAATTTGTTGATACCTTTCTGCCATTCATTTAAATTAACCCCGTTCTTTAAAATAGGTATCATTTGAAATAAAAAAAGAAACTTTGGCAGAACATTCATTTTAATCGCCGCAATTCTTCCCAGAAGAGATAATTGCAACTTCTCCCAATTTTTCAAATCTCTTTGTATCTTGACCCACAGCTTTTCATAATTATTTTTATACAGTTTTGCATTAGAGACAGATAAAGTAACCCCCAAATATTTTACCTTATCAACAACCTCAAAATCTGTCAAATTAACCAAAGTCTGCTTATCAAGATTGGTCATATTTTTGGGTAATATTTTAGTCTTATTATTGTTAATTTTAAAACCCGAAACCCGTCCATATTGATGTATCAATTGTAGTAACTCTACTACAGAATGAATAGGTTGTGATAAGGTAACCACCAAGTCATCTGCAAAGGCTCTTAATTTATATTCTTTTTTATTGACTTCTATTCCTTTTATTTGCTGTGATTCTCGAATTTTAATCAGCAATATTTCCAAAGTTAAAACAAACAGCAGCGGTGACAATGGACATCCCTGTCTAGTCCCTTTTTCTATTGTAAAAACCTCTGACAAACCCCCATTAACTATAAGTTGTGCCGTTTGTTTTTGATAAATAACACCAAGAGCTTGTAAAATTTTTCCTCCAAAATTCATTTTCTCAATTAATCTTAACATAAATTGCTAATTCAATTGATCAAAAGCTTTTTCAGCATCTAAAAATATCAATCCTGCGGATTTGATTATTTTTATCTAAATATTCTAATAAATTAATGATTTGTCTGACATTATTCTTCATATACCTTCCAGTTATAAAACCTGTTTGGTCTGTGTGTATGACATGATGCAAAACCCTCATGAGCCTATTGGCTAAAATTTTCGCAAAAATCTTATAATCTACATTTAAAAGAGATATAGGTCTATAATTCTTTGGTAAAGTAAGGTCTTGATCTTCTTTTGGAATTAAAGATATAAAGGCTCTACCCCATGATGGGGGAATCTCTGAACCCTGTAATATATTATTAAAAAGTTCTCTTAAAGGTTGAACCATCTTTTGTATCAAAGTTTTATAATAAATAGATGTCAAGCCATCCGTACCCGGTGCTTTACCTAATTTTAATTCTTTGATCACCATCTCAATTTCCTCATTAGTAATCAAACCATTAATTTCTTGTTTCTGATATTCTGTTAATTTAGGGAAGTTGGCTTCATTTAAATAATTATCTATATCTAAAACCTGTACTTTAGTACTCTTATATAATTTTTGGTAATAATCTAAAAAAGATTTCTTAATCAACTCCTTCTGATATACCAATTTACCATTATAATTTATTTTATCTATAATTCTCTGTCTCTGTTTCTTTCTCAATTGATATGCCAACCATCTCCCTGGTTTGTTAGCATTACAAAATGTATTTTGTTTCATATACAATAAATTAGTTGCAGTTTGATCAGCCATCAACATATTAAATTGTGATTTAAGCAATTTTATAGATTCTTTAACCTTCTCATCTGTAGGATTTAAAATCAAAGTTTTTTCTTTTAATTTAATCTCATTTTCCAATTCCTTACATTTCTGAATCTGCTTCTGTCTGTAAGCATTTATTGTCTTTTTTTTCTTGTTAAACTATAAGCCAAGAAACACGCTGTACATCAGGCACTGGAGATTGTTATAGTTAAAAACCAATAAAATGTTTATTAAAAAAAAAAAAGGAACGAGGGCAGTTTTTGAAATTGAATTGTCATGTGGAAGGAATAGACCACAATCTGCCATGCTAGTCCAATGCGGATTGGCACATGTGATGAATGAATGAAATGAAAATAATACATTATATAATATATATTACTGAATAAGCCTAATTTTCTATATTAAATCAGTCCAGTTATTATCAAGTGAGTTAAGTCAACAGCAAATAGGTATATGTGTACATATGTGATTCTAAAATTTAAAAATTAAATTCTAAAATTTGTCAGTGGCAAATTTTTCTCTTTTTTCTCTCAGTTAATTTGACAAGCAAAACTTTTCTTTTCTTTTACCATTTTCAATCTCACTTATGGTCCTCTGTGATAAGTAGGTAAAATTCCGCACTGCTTACTCCTCAGCACTCTTTGATGCCTAATTTTGTGGATTTTGTGACATTCATGAATTTCAACAATGCAAACACTACCTAATGATCACTAGTTACCCTTACATCTTCAACAGTCACTAAAACTGCCTGCATCCAGTTTAGTTATTCTAACTGCACCCATTATCTCCATCTACAAACTTCTTTCCACAATCCTCCTTGTTGGTTTTAAGGCTTTCCTTTTTGCTACTCTATACCTGCACCTTTCCTTTTCTTATGAGAATTGTTTTCTATTAAAAAAAGTAAACCAACATCTATTCTCAGCTGATTATCAGCGAAGTAAGTATAAATTCTTTTGTTTAAAAATCTGCATGATACATGAAAAGCTGACAAGAAACTATATTTGAGAGCAACTTATCACACAAACACACTGGAGCTTCACTTATCACAAAGAGGAAATTGTTTTGGAATCGATGAATGGTGATAAAATAGTGAACTTGATCTCCTCAGGAGTATGGACACTACTGTATGAGGAAGATCTAGAGAACCCTCTAAATGTGAGCAAGTGCTATTACTGTACATGTGCATGCAAGTAGTGACTGCAAAAGACAAATTTATGGCAGTCATTTTATTTTTGGTTATTAAATCTTTATGCAGTCCAAAGCTGACAGCAGTATGAAGGTATATTGCATCCTACTGCTGTGTTTGACGGTTTTATTATATATTATTAAAGTATAATATTTTTTAGAAAGCATAATTAAAGCAGAGCAATAAAGAGCTTCTTTGTTCCTTATGTCAATTTTCATGCTTATAATGCCTGAAAAGCCCTGTAATATGTTATATAGCACATGCATTCCCACCCATTTCCCGTGGCTGCCTTTTATATTTGGAATAATTTCCATCAATTTGGATCGTACTCAAAGGAATATCAGTAATGGACATTTTCTTAATGAAATCAGAATATGCTTTATCAGTAGTTCTCAAATAATCATACTGCCTCATTTTCAAATAGAAGCAATGGAGGGAAGAAAGCATGGCAATAAAAGATCATACATATCAAGATTAAATGTTGAATAGAGTAGCCATAATATAATTTCAGTTCACAATCAAAACTATTTTGAATGCTGAGATAGAGAAAACGATTGGAATTGAACCTTTCAAACACCCTCCCACCCAAAAAACCAATCAATGAGAATATAACTGAAAAGAGATTGTGAATGTATTGGTTAACACTGTATTTTTTGTTCTAGATATTTTTCCTTGTACGTATGTGTGTGTGGTGCGCTATTCTTTTATATCTCAATGAAAAAATGTAATTGACTATTTTTGGTAAAATGTTCCAAAATGATACAGAAGATAGTAATATCTTTGTAACATTTAATAATTGCCTATCTTTGTGCCATACTTAGAAGCCAATTATTCTCTTAAAATGTGCTGTTCAAGATTATATTTTGCATTGGAGGAAAATATATTCCTCAATTGCCATTACTTCTTTTCCTTTTGATATTCTATATAATAATAATAATAATAATAATAATAATAATAATAGTAGTAGTAGTAGTAGTAGTAGTAGTAGTAGTGGTAGTAGTAGTAAAGTTGGAAGGAACCTTGGAGGTCATCTAGCCCAACCCCCTTCTCAGGCAGGAAACCCTATACCATTTCGGACAAATGGTTGTCCAATCTCTTCTTAAAAACTTCCAGTGTTGGAGCATTCACCGCTTCTGGAGGCAGGTTAGTGATATTCTATTTACATCAATGAAAGCATCTCTTAGTAATCTTGTACTGTTTCCAAGTAGTATTCGAGAGGCATGTTTTTGGTAGATGCTACAATAATAAAATCAATGTTATAATTAAACTTATTTCCCTGTAAGATATATTTATGAACTATGAATCTGACAACCAGTTACCGAGAAGCCCAGAGATTAATAGTTTCACTATCATTTATAATTCTTTTGGCATGATTGATTGTTTTTGTGATTGATTATATCCACACTAAGGAATTGTATTTTTCTACAGAATATAACTTATATCAAGAAAATTAATTACATTCCTCTTAAGCAATCAGACCACAGAATGGAAATATTAATTAATTTTATTAAATGCTGTATATGAAATGCTTGATTTGTTTAGATCAGTGGATTTTTGATATTGTAGTTAGTCGTGGTAGTCTATGGTAGTCTAAAATCAGAAAGAATTTAGAAGCACCTTTTCAGACATATTTTGCTAAGACATACCATAACTTTCATAAGCTACAGCTCACTTCATTAATCACATGGAATAGTATCACCTATTCCAAGAATTTCATCTTTAGAAGCATGACCATGATGTCCACACCTAGCCAACACTGGCGGATTTCAAAAAGTTAAGCAACATCAAACTTTTTTATCACTTGGTGGAAAAATACTAGGGAAACTTAAAACTAGATTGGAAAGTTTAAAAATGATCTTGAAAGAAGATAAACAAAACCATGCAAAATTGCCAAGAAAAGTAACTAGGTAAGCTGAGTTCAGTTTAAAGAGAATTGTGCTTTTAGTGATAAAAAATAGAAAATATTTTAAAATTGAAGGAGTGTCAAAATTTATAGATTCAAGTTAGAACCTTAGGAAACTTAACAATTTATTCATACTGACATGTAACTAAATTCTAGCTACCTCTTTTTTTTTTACACAAATGCACACATGACTTCTATTACTGCAGCCATATTTTAATATTTTAAACAAAATAACAGTCTGATTGATTAACTTATTGACTGGAACAGATGCCATATGATTATTTTCTCACATGTTATGCAAGAATAACATTGGCACTAATCTCAACAATAAATCAGCCTAATAATTAAAACAATCACCATCTATCAGGAAAATATTTTATAGACTATCTTATATAATGAAAGTTCACACCACTCAAACATTTAATATGAATACCACTTGAGATTTAAATAAAGGGGGAGGGGATTGTGTTCATGGGTTAATAAATTCCATCCAGCCTTGCAAATGATTAGACCTATCTGTATAACCTGGTTTTGAAATTCAGTTAACTTTTCAGAATATCCCAGAAAGTTAAAAAGAGAAATATATACCCATTTCATTATTATTATTTTAAAACTTTGTTTTAAATGTTAGAGAGTATTGTTCATCAGATTTATTTTGCATCTTGATGTGATTCCTCAAGCATTAAGAATATCCTAATGGCTATTACTTTGATCTGATGATGTTCCATCTCAGTTTTGAAGGACAACTGCATCATCATCAGCCATTCAGTCATGTCCGACCCTTGACCATTCTATGGATCAGTACTCTCCATGCCCTTCTGTCTCATAACACCTCCTTCAGATCTGCCATGATCCTCTCAGTGTCATCCTTTATAGTGTCCACCCAATGCATACTAGGGATAATTTATTTTTCTGTATATGTTTAAGTATAAAGGTAGATCTTATTCAGTGACTTCCACCCAGTGACCATTTGAAGTTATGTCCATGCTGGATGATGGGAAATACAATGGCACTTGTAGTGTCTGTGGGCATATAATTCTGATTTGGGTGGCAACCAGTTTTCAGTTATGATGGTCACCACATCCCATTGTCAGTGATCACCATTGCAACTTTCAGTGCTGTCTTCTGCCAAGCAAAGCCAATGGGAAAGCTGCAGAAGGTTGCAAATAGTGGTTGTGGGACAATGTGACTGTGTGGGATTCACACAATGGCAACTGGAACTATCACAAGAGCCATGATAAGTCAGTGTGGTCATGTGATATAACACCTTATGACAACATCACTTTGTGATGGATTTACTGGTCCCAATTACTGCCAAGAAGTGAGGACTCCTTGTACCATCGTGTATAATATTTTGCATTAGTGAAAGGCATTTTTTTTCATACAGGAAATTTATCCTTATGATCTACCTTGCAATAAACTCGAGTTGGGGCATTAGGTCTTAGTAATTTGGAAAACTGACGTTCCTTTTTGTACTAAATTAGATACCATGGACATGTAGTGCCATAGCACAGCAACTCTGATTTGTTTCTCAAAATTATCTTTAACTTCATAGTAGAATATATATTTGAAAACACCAAGCAAATTCTTTCAATAAGCAACCTGTGAAGAGTCAGATATATGACTCTAAACCACATCACAGTTATGTAACTACATGAACACTGAGCTTCCTGCATGATGTTTATTCCTGACACTAATTTTTTTATGAAGTAATTTCTAAACTGATTTCTCATATTAAATGGGATTAGTGAAAAAATGCAGGGGAACTTATTCTCCCATCCTTAGATATTTAGAAGTGCAGAACATATTCATTTGTGTTGTTAGAGAGATTATATGATGCAAAGAAATATTTCTCAATTAAAATCTCAATGTTCTATTGATTATAAGAATGCATTTCAAACTTGTATCATGAAACCAGTAATCCATGCTCTATTTGCTCAAGTTATAGGTATGGCAAATATAAAACCAAGCCCTTATTCACCCAGAGTTGCTTTGGATAATGAGATGGGAGGCATATAAAATTAATAAATAAGTGTTATTTTTTGTTTCCCTCTCTAAATCAATTCTATTCCCAGTGACTACATCCAGGCAGATTTCTTGATACAATACTAGTTTCATCTCCTATTTTTCCTCTCTCCTTCTCCTCTTTTATTATTATTGATGCCGTTCGATTAATTCATGTTTAATTTCTCTTCTGCCAATTAAGTTCTCAACTGTGACAAGATTGCACAATGGAAGCACTTAGGGCTGAACGACGACCCTTAGAATGCTTTTCTTAGAACCGAGGCTACAGACAAGAATAGGACATTGTTTAAATGTGTCTAACATCAAACATCAGAACCAACCCAGCAAAATATAATAGCTGATAAATTTTCTAGAAGATTATATATAGGGTTTTATCAGGAAAAAAAGTAAAGTCCTAGGAAACTATTATATTACTCTCAAACGAAATCTTAGGGCAGTTTCCTTATCATTATTCCTTGATTATTATCAAGTCAGGGTAAAAATTGGATTTAATGGGGTCTGATTATCTTTAATTTTTCATTGTTGTGTGAAGTTGAATTGATAGGTTTTCTGAAATCTTCTCAAGAGAAAGAAGGAAATATTAGTGAATTGGTAATATCTATTGAGATTTCCTGGTCAAAAGAGGATTTCTTAAACAGTGAAGCGGATATGACTTCTTTTTCAGGACAGTTGATGCTATTATTCTTTTGAAGTCAATTGCCTTACTTCTTCTTGGATTCACTCTCATCAATAATTCATAAATGCAAGATAGGTAAGAGTACAGATGATTTAATACAAGCCTGTTCATATCGTTGAACTGCATTAAGTGAAATTAATTGAAATTGATCCAAATCAACTTCGGCTATATCTACTGAAGCAACATCAATAGTGATGCCAATAAATTTCAATTTGAAAAAGCCTGTTTCATAGACTTAAAATAGGAAATATTGTTCGACTCACCAATGCTGGATGGGGCATTTACTGTAGATAACATTGTCAAAAAGCTTTTCTGACTTACTTACATGCTCACATGCAACATAGTGACAGAGATTTCAACAGGAATGTCACACAAGTTAAGTAGAAATTATTCAAAGTCCCCTTTGAGTTTCATTATTCTACTATGGGAAATAATATTGATGGATCAACAACCCCTCTGGAAAAAATAGTTGATATTGCAAAGCAGGAATGGAAAATCTTCCCATGAACATATGCCTTCAAACTCTTTTTGTAGTCATCCTACTATAAAAATTCTGGGGACTGCAGCCAAGAAATTAAAAGATGCTTGCTCCTGGAGAGGAAAGCTATGGCAAATTTAGACAGCATACTAAAAAGCAGACACATCACCATGCCAACAAAAGTATGTATAGTCAAGACCATGGTTTTCCCAGTTGCAATGTATGGCTGTGAAAGTTGGACCATAAGAAAGGCTGAGTGAAAAAGAATTGAGGGCTTTGAACTATGGTGCTGGAGAAGACTCCTGCAAGTCCCCTGGACTGCAAGGCAATCAAACTGGTCAGTCCTAGAGGAGATCAACCCTGACTGCTCTTTAGAAGGCCAGATCCTGAAGTTGAAACTCAAGTACTTTGGCTACCTAATGAGAAGGAAGGACTCACTGGAGAAGAGCCTGATGCTGGGAAAGATTGAGGGCAATAGAAGAATGGGACGACAGAGAATGAAGTGGCTGGATGGAGTCACTGAAGCAATAGGCATGAGCTTAAATGGACTCCAGAAGAGGGTAGAGGACAGGAAGGCCTGGAGGAACATTGTCCATAGGGTTGCAATGGGTCGGACACGAGTTCGTAACTAACAACAACTATAAAAATTCAGTGGCAAATCATTGAAAATTAACAGTGCAATTGTGTTACTTTATGAAAGGATACTAGAAAAGGCTGTGTGAAAATCAAAGAATCTTCCAATCCTGCGGTCCCTTAAATGAAATTTGAAGGCTGACTATCATTCTCTCTCTGTGTGTATGTGTGTGTAAAAAATGGTTTAATGTCCTAACCAGATTTTATTTACAGTGGTACCTTGGTACTTGGCATTAATTGATTCCAGGAGATATGATGATTACTAAAAAAAGATGAGTCCCAAACAAACCAGATAACTTACCATGTGACCCTTTGTTTTGGCCAAGAAGAACTTTCTTTCTGCCCCTTTTCCTATGTCAGCGATCTTCCCACTATGGCTTCCTTCCATTCTCTGCAGATGTCTCCCTCTACCTATCACAGTGTGTTGAGTATTAAACAAATGTGGAGTACTGGGACAACATTTTCATGTAAAAATGGGCTGAGTGCCAAATTTGATGAATTTTGAAGCAATTGATTACCAAGGTACCATTGTATTGTCTTATTTGAATTTTAAAAAAAAGAAGTTAAGAGAAAAACTGGTTTCATTTGCAAAAATATACAAAATTTACAAGAATTATCCTGCCTTTGAATTTTCCAGCATGGTTCAAATTTTTATTCACGTAAAACAATGGACAATATCCATACAATTCTTTTAATGGCATTATGAAAAAGGCTTGAAAGTTAAAATTATGGTTATGGCATCATGACTGATATTCATCCTTTTTGTATGTGTATGGTACCTGTTATGTCCTGAGCCTGTGCAAGCAGGCTTGGGGCATTGCAAATGGTTCCGGCAGGTGCAGGCTGCCCGGGACCAGACAGGCTGTTGCCAGTACTTGTGCGCATGCGCAAGTGCTGGCACACCAAAAGTTACAGATTGACCCGGGAAAGTCCTATAAAAGGAGGCCGAGAGTTCTGGGCTTTTGTCGCCATATTCCAATGTAAGCTGAACTGAAGAATAAAGGTTTCCTGAGAACTACAACTGCTTCTCGTGTCTTACCATTTTGCGACGGATTCAACACTGGCGACGAAGGTGGGATCGCCTTACATTGAAGAAGAAAGGTGTAAGCTTACCCGAGTGAGTCCGGAGCGGCAGGAACGGCGTTGACTCGGCAGCTACCCGCCAATCCAGCATGCATTCGGGGGTAGGCTGGCTGATAGACCCTTCCTGATACGAAATGGCGAAGATTGGAAGGCTTTCGGAATTCGACGTCTCACATCCAGACAGGTGGGAGTCCTACGTAGCCAGGGTGGAAAACTACCTCAAAGTGAACCAGGTGAGGGAAGAGAGCTTGAAGGCTGCCACCCTGCTGTGCGTTTGCGGTCAAGACGCATTCGAAATCGCTGAGAACCTCGCAACACCTGTTCCTTTAGAGTCTGTCAGCTACGCAGATCTAAAGAAGTTACTGAAGGAGCACTTCCAACCTAAGATGTCCGTCATCGCGTGGCGCCACACCTTCGAGCAGAGGGATCAACGACCCGGAGAATCAGCCAAGGAGTACATCGCCGCATTGAGGAAAGCTGCCAAACATTGCGAGTTCAAGGACCTTGAAGAACGACTGAGGGACCTATTTGTATGCGGGCTACGGCATCGAGAGTTGCAACAGAGACTTTTCGCCAAGGAGGACTTGTCTTTCCAAGATGCCTTGAGAGAGGTCACCGCAGAAGAAGCAGTGGGCGGCGCCATCAAGAACATGCGGCCGATCAGAAACAGTCCAGATGCTGCATCTGTGCACCAGGAAGAAGTCCAAAGAAACTCCGAGGAGGATCCGGACGAGGAAGTGGACCGTCTCCACCCCACAAAGGAAGGAAAACCAAGAGGAAGCTCTTCAGCTCTCCCCAAGTGCATCGGTTGTGGAGGTCGCCACAAGAGAGCCGACTGCAAGTTCCACTCCGCTATCTGCCGGGCGTGCGGAAAACAAGGACACATTGCAGCTGTGTGCCTGGGCCATCAGAAGGTAAAACCTCAGGAAGAATTGCGCCTGAAAGGTACCAGGGTCCCCAGCCAGAATAGGGTGGGGTTTTGTGCTTCGCGAAGAAGCATCTACAGGACAGGCACACACAAGCCCTTTAAGAAAAAGCTGTCACTTAAGGTGAAGCTACAAGGGGTTCCATTAACTATGGAACTGGACACGGGGTCTGCACTTTCGATCATTTCTATGCACACATTTAGGAAGATTTGTTCCGGCAGCAGAACCCAGGCCAACTTGAGGCCTTCTGACATTGTGCTAACGGATTTTCAAAACTCCAGAGTGTGTGTTAAGGGGGAGGCTATCCTTAACGTACAGTATAAGGATTTTGAGAGTCCACTACACCTACTAGTAGTAGAGGGTGAACGAACGAGTCTCATAGGACTCGAGTGGTTTGAGGCCTTGGGGATACATGTCACAGGGCTCAACAGCCTACAAACACTTGACCTACAGGAAGTCTGCAAAGAATTTGCAGACGTTTTCAGCCCCCAGCTGGGCACATTCAAAGGACCCCCTGTGTCGTTAAAGTTAGACCCCACGGTCACTCCCATTAGAATTAAAGCAAGAAGGGTCCCTTTTGCTTTAAAGAGTAAAATTGACACTGAGTTGGACAAACTGATCCAACAAGGAATTCTAGAACCTGTTGACTCCAGTCCATGGGAGACCCCCATTGTCACGCCTCTTAAGGCAAATGGGGACATTCGCATCTGTGCTGATTACAAATGCACTCTAAATAAGGCATTGCAGCAACATGCCTATCCTGTTCCTGTGGTCAGTCATATCCTGGCCTCCCTCAAGGGGGGGGCGCGTTTTTGCAAAGCTTGACCTAGCTCAAGCATATCAACAGCTGCCTGTTGATGATGACGCTGCTATAGCTCAGACTATTGTGACCCACAGAGGGGCTTTCAAGGTAAAGAGACTTCAATTTGGAGTAAATGTCGCTCCTGGGATTTTCCAAAGCGTAATGGAAAACACACTACGGGGTATACCAGGGGTTTGCCCCTATTTTGATGATGTCTTAATTGCAGGAGACTTCACACACATTCTAGCTGAAAGGCTAAGGGCTGTCCTGTTAAAGTTCAGGAAAACGGGACTCAAGCTCAAGAAGGACAAATGTAAAATTGGGGTACCTTCTACTGAGTTTCTGGGGTTCAAAATTGATGCTGCTGGGATTCATCCTGCTGAATCCAAACTAAAAGCCATTATGCAAGCCCCTAGGCCAAAGTCTAAGGCCGAATTACAGGGTTTTCTAGGCCTTCTGAATTTCTACAATTCCTTTCTTCCACATAAGGCTAGTGTAGCTGAGCCTCTTCACAGGCTATTAGATAAACAGGCAGTGTGGCAGTGGTCACAAACACATGAGGCTAGTTTCAATGAGGTCAAGGCCTTGCTTACTTTTAACAGTGTACTTGCTCACTTCAATGTGTCCCTTCCTGTGTGCATCGCTTGTGATGCTTCCCCTTATGGGGTGGGTGCTGTACTGAGCCACCTCAGGGCTGATGGAACTCAGGTTCCTGTTGCATATTACTCCAGGACATTGTCTTCAGCTGAGCGCAACTATGCTCAAATAGACAGGGAGGCCTTTGCTGTTGTTGCTGGAATTAAAAAATTCCATGATTTTTTGTATGGAAGGCATTTCATGGTCTTCACTAACCATAAGCCTTTGTTGGGACTGTTTACCACACATAAACAAACTCCCCAAATCATCTCCCCCAGGATGCTCAGGTGGTCTATTTTTTTGTCTGCATATGATTTTTCCCTACTTCACAAGCCTGGGAAGGAAATGGGCCATGCTGATGACCTCAGTAGATTACCCCTGCCGGTAATAGAGGCTGACCCCGTGCCAGCCATCAATATTCTCTCCATTCAAGCCTTGCCCGAGTCCCCCCTGAATGCCAGGGATGTAGCCGCTGAATCAGGCACAGATCACACACTTTCACGTGTCCTTTCTTGGGTTTTGTCTGGATGGCCTGAGCACTGTCCTAGTCCTGAGTTTCAGAGTTTCTGGTCTAAAAGGAACGAGTTGTCCACCTCTCAGGGTTGTCTGCTTTGGGGAAGCAGAGTTGTCATTCCCACCTCAATGAGGACTAGAGTCTTAGATTCCCTCCACGAGGGTCATCCTGGCATTGTACGAATGAAGGCTCTTGCACGCAGCCACTTGTGGTGGCCAGGGGTAGACAAAGACATAGAAGCTAAGGTGCATGCTTGCCACCTTTGTCAATGTTCACGCCCTGAAATGCCCCAAGCTCCTGTGCATAGATGGGAGGAAACATAGTCTCCATGGTCTCGGGTGCACATTGACTACGCTGGGCCCTTTCATGGTCAATTCTTCTTGGTCCTCATTGACAGCTGTTCAAAATGGCTTGAGGTTGTACCTGTCTCTTCCACCACCACTGCAAAGACTATTCAGGTACTGAGGGGGATTTTTGCTGCACACGGGCTCCCAGACATCATTGTATATGACAACTTCCTCCGAATTCCAAGCTTTCTTGCAGGCTAACATGATTCGTCATGCCACTTCTGCACCTTTCCACCCGTCCACCAACGGTATGGCTGAACACATGGTTAATATCACCAAGGATGCCTTGAAGAGGCTCACCTACAGGGACTGGCATCACAGGTTGGCTGACTTCCTCCTTTCTTATCGCACCACACTGTCCACTTCTACAGGGAGAAGCCCAGCTGAACTTCATTGGGGGCGCAAACTGACTACCAAGCTTGACCGGCTGCATCCAAACAGACTGCCTCCTTCTGTCTCACACCCCAGGGCACCTAGGCAACTACTTGTGGGTGCCCCGGTTTGGACTCGTAATTACGGGCCTGGTCATACATGGGCCCCCGCATCTATATCCAGGGTCACAGGTCCTCTATCCTATGAGGTATCCCTGGACAACGGTCGTGTCCTACGTCGGTACATTGACCAACTTCGCCCTAGACGGGACCTTCCCGCTGAGACTCCTGGGTCTTTTCCAGCGGGGAGGGGGAGCCCTTTGGGCAAAGGGAGGGGCATGGAATGATGCCCATTATCAATGGGGAAGCCACAATCAGCCCATCCCGAGATTCCGCAATTGCTCCCAACAGGAAGTTATGGAGCCCAACTAGAACCCAGGCATCAATGCCTACTCCAGCCAGGGAGTCACCCCGGGGGCATGATCACTTCTCACCTGCATCACTCAGTATTCCAGTCAGAGAGAATACCCGGGAGCATCCCAACAATCCATTCCCTGCAAGAGAGCTGGCACACACTCCTCCTAGTTGGCCTGACTTCAACCCTATCCCTAGAAGGGGGCAAACACATAGGGAGGTGGTTGAGGAACGAAATCCCGACCACAACACCTCTGACTCCACTCAGGGGACAACTGAGTTTTGGGACAGTACTGAAACCCACACAAGCCCGAACACAGAACGGGATTCAGGGGATAGACAGCCTCCTGACAGGTCTTGGATGGACCTAGGAGGTTCTACAGAAACGCCCAACAGTGACAGTCACTTAGAAGGGCCAGAGAGCCTACAGCTAGGCGGGACAACCAGGTCACACACTGGAAGAAGCCCTGGCCTGACGAGCCCGGTGGGCAAGCAAGCAGGCCAGGCAGTGGAGCACAGTCCTTGGGAATCACCAAGGCGAAACAAGGGGGACAGGCACGCATCATCCCTCAGTCAAGGGGTACTTGGCAAGCACCCAGAGCTTAGGAGGTCACAGAGAGCGAAGAAATCTCCTAAGTACTTAGAAGATTACATAACACTATTGGCAAAACAGAGCCAGTAACAATAGAGACCGATGGTATTGGAGAGCATGGCACTACACTACAGAATGAGTTATGTGTTATTATGGTATAAGGAATAGTTTTAGCCCGGGGGGAAGGGGTGTTATGTCCTGAGCCTGTGCAAGCAGGCTCGGGGCATTGCAAACGGTTCCGGCAGGTGCAGGCTGCCTGGGACCAGACAATCTGTCGCCAGTACTTGTGCGCATGCGCAAGTGCTGGTGTGCCAAAAGTTACAGATTGACCCGGGAAAGTCCTATAAAAGGAGGCCGAGAGTTCTGGGCTTTTGCCGCCATATTCCAATGTAAGCTGAACTGAAGAATAAAGGTTTCCTGAGAACTACAACTGCTTCTCGTGTCTTACCATTTCGCGACGGATTCAACCATTGATACCTAATCAACTTTTTAACCCAACAGTAAGAACCCACACCAAAACTGACACCAAGCTGGTTTTTACTAGAAAAATTCTCACCTCATCTGTGCAGATTGTATTGACACTACAATCACTATCCAGATTATCAGCATATGGAGGAATCTATATGATAAGGGGAAAAAAAAACCATCAGACTAAAAGGAAATGGAAATGCTTTGCTACACTGTAATCCTACTTGAAAAAGAAGGTAAGAATAACATACTTCCAGACAGGAATAGCCACTGTTGAATTGTCTAAAGATTTATTAGACTGACTTTACGAATATGACAAAAATTATGAACCCGGATTATTTCCAGGATTAATTTATTAACCAAGAGAAAACTGCAAGGCTTCAAGGCATCTACAAGATATCTTATTCCTAAAGCAATCAAACCATAACATTATAGTCTGACTTGGCAGGTGCAGATGCCCTGTTGAATGTATAAGAATAAAGTTGTCTCTTTTTCTCCCATGATACAATAACTTTTGTGAGCTCTTTCTTGATAACTTATCTTAGCATTTTATTGTCAGATTTTTCAGAATAAAAGTCAGAAAGATTGCAGATTTCTGGGGAGAAGACTACATGCATCCATTAGAGTTGTGCTAAGTGACCCAAATCTAACATTTGTTTTGGAGGAGAAGTCTATAATTAGGAAATCAGCTAGAGAAGATCCTAGATGAAGAACCTCATTTACATTTTGTCCAGTTATTATTCAAACCTGGACCTTGGATGGCAACATAATTGGTGAATGATTTTTGTCCTATCAGTTGGCATTTGTGGAGAAGGAGCAATCAAGCCCACAGGTGTTCCAATGCAGAGTATCACAAAGTTCAGTCCTTTCCCACAGGATCTTGAACATGTCTATGAAACAATTGAAAAAGGTAATGTTTGATTTGAGATCCTAGTTAGCCCAATCAGAGGTACTCTACAAATCGTGAGCCAGAATCAGGACACTATGAGATACTAGATGAGTAGAAACAGTCTCATATTAAATTCTAGCAGCGGAGCTCCTATTTGTCTGTAAACACTATGCCTTTCAGAAACATTAGTCTCAGTGCATGTACAGTAGACAAGGTTACATTCCTTGGAAGAAACAGGTTTGTGATCTGGAATGCTATGATCCAGTCCTCATAGCTCTTGCCTAAACAGCATGCAAAGGGGTTCATTTGCCCAGCTGTGGTTGGTGCATCAGTTAGCAACCCTATCTGGACTGGGAACCTTTCAATAGTGACTTGGGGCATTATCACATGTGTCTTGACTATGTAAGATACTCTTTGTTGGGTTGCTTTTGAGGTTGTCTCAAAAGTCACACCCACTACAGAATGTATGGACCAGTTTGGGAATGAAACCAACTGTTGAAACATTGATTGCATGGTCACTGCAGTAATTGTCAGTAACTTATGGCTTAATTCAAAGTGCACCTTATTACATTTAAATCCTAAATAACAGTGTATTGAGTTATATTATGAACTACCTTATACACATATGATTCTGTTGGTCCTGTAAAATCATTTAGAGGTGATACATAGAGGTTTATACCCATGAAAGGTCAGAGGCACATAAAGGCAGACTTTATCCATTGTTGCCCATGCATTGTGGAATATACTACACTGCTGCTGTGTGTTCTTGGTACTGAGGGTTCTTTTGAAATGGCATTAGACAGTTAAACATTTTGCAAAATAAATCAATAAATAAAATTATATAATAGTGAAACTGTGTTTGTGTGAGAAATAAAGATTTGGATAATAGAAAGAATCTCTGTATTAAAATGCCTTTAAAGAATCAACCCAGAGCCCTTAGCCAATAGTAATTTCAGCTCCCAGACTGTTTAAGCTGCTAATATTTCACTAGTTTTAAAACATCTGCATTAGGCTCACATTCATTTCAGGACTTATGAGAAGCACTAAGCCTTATAAAAATGTATTGGGAATTAATTTCACCAGAAGAAACTCAATAAAGTGTTTGGGAAAGCTGTATTTCTTAAAAGTTGTATCCCAGGTCCAGGTTGACCTTAAACAGGGGTGCAAGGCCCTAAGTTGTAAATTGATTATCACAAAGAATCTACATAATATAAAACAAAATATAAACTCTTCATTTTATATTTCAGTTTCCTGGGTTTTTGAAGTACAAGTGGAAATTAAAATGTCTTATCCTTCACATTAAACTGAAGGAGAGTGGGGTAGTATTACTGAACGTGCATGCTTTTTACAACAGAAGTGTTTTAGCAACAGTGTGAACAAAGCTGGTACACATTATTTTGAGTCCCATGAAACTCTTTGTAGAAATATTACCTGCTTTGGGGGAACAATTATGCACATTCTTTAGCTTCTGCCAGTAATGCAAACAGAGGAATGTAAATTGAGATTGTGCCCTACTTTAATAAAATTCTTCCTGTCTGTGTCACAAATGTAAAAGACAAAGTGACCCATTACAGGATAAATATTATAGAGTTTGATCAGTTTGTTGGTTTGCAATTGTCACTTTCATTCTGTTTTCCATTCTAAGCCACAATAATCTTAAACATATAATAAGCAGAAAATTTAACACAAGTGCATTTTAGATCAGATTTAGCTGCTATTCTGCTTAATACAATCTTCTAATGAATTCTTGCAATCTACCTTCTTTTGTTTAAAATCCTTTATTTAACAGAATGGAATGAAGCAGGGCTTTTTTGTTTGTGTTCTACCTCCTTTCTCAACTATTTAATGACAGCTTGAAATGTATAAAGTCCTTTGAATACAGTCTATTCTCTGTCACTTAAAGTCAGAAAAATAAAAAGAATTCATGCAGAGCCTCACAATTTTTATATAGTATGTTCCTGAACACTTTCAGCTATTGCAATATAACAGCAGCTTATATTGGATAAGACCAAGATTCCTCTTAGTTCAGCATTTTGTTTCTCACTGTGAATAACCAGATATCTCTAAGTTTTTCAAGCAGCAGGTGACATACCCTTCTCCTGTCATTGTTCTCCTGCAATTCATATTTGGAGGTATGCTGCCTAAATTTGGATCAAGGGCAAAATAATTCATTCAGTTTCTCTGAAATCTTGTTATCCTTCTTCTTCTTTCTGAATACTTCCCTGGCTAGTTTTCCATCTTAAATGTATTAAAAGAGATTCTCCCCATAGCATTTTTTTGCTAAATGCTTTTGAGATCCTTCCTTTCTATTCCTTATTATCACCTTTTTTGCTGCTTTTGTTTTCACTGAGTACAGCAGACTTTCCATTTCCTTAAGGAGCCCTTCTTCACTTTTATGTTTGTGGCCAGATATTGCCACCCATGATGATGCTATGGAGGAATATAATGCTTTCCAGTATGTTAAATTATACCCTGTTTGTCACAATGTGCTCTTTCACGTCGTTGTTATAAATTTGTATCCAGGAATGAGTATATTGCATTGATTTTATTCTTTTCCACAGGTTTCTGTTATATTCACTCTTACTGGCATTTGGACAATCACTGCTTTCACAGAATGATGAAAGCAGTGTCATGTGTGTAGGGCATACCTTTGGGACATTTATGCTACATTGCAATACATGTAGAAAAGGGTAGGAGCTGCATTGCAATACCATTTTTATCTGATCTCCTCCTTCCTCTGCGGATGATGCTGGGTATTATATCTTTATTCACATTTTCAAGCAAGTACTCTTAGTTCAATAACTTCTAGTAGTGGTGTAGTAAATTTATGTACTGTGAAGTTTTTCAGAAAAATTGATCTGGGCGTCTTCCAGAAACTTTTTTTTGTTCTTTTCATCTTCTGACTGTCATGTCTGATCATTAATTCTGTGGTGAGGTCTGCTCCTCCTAGTGGTGCCTCTGGATATTGCCCGATCACCAGTGTGGTGCTAAGTTGAACACAGACCAAACTGATGTCAGACCCAGGTGAGAAGCCTGTGGTCAAGTTTTTTGTTGCAACCAATGATCTACAGACATCTCCTTCAAAATGCAGACGTGACCTGGATGCTGCATTTGATTGTGCAAGAGGCATTTTGTTGATCCGAAAAGCAGTTTCGGCTCCTGTAGGAATAAGCTAGGAAGATGATGATGATGTCAGACCATTAATCCATTTCTAGCACTGACATTGGTTCATAGTATTTTCTGAAACATCTACATTTTTTTAAACCAGAAGCTGCCCAGAACTTTCAGCTTTCTCCCAGGGATCAGTTAAATATTACTCTGCTACTTTGTGCCAACAACCTGATTCCATTTTGGTTCAATGACTGTCATGGCTCATTCTATGCAGTCAAATAAGATCTGTGTTTTGACACTGATGTGTCATATGTAAAACAATTGTTATGATTGTTATGATTATTCAGTGTAGATCTGATATTAATTTGATGGTTTCAGATGGTTCCCATCTAGAAATTATTAGGATCCATATCAAATAATGAAAATCCATATAAGATTTCCCAAATGTAAGTAAACCTATTTCTTTCACTCTCACAAAATCCATGCAAATTTTATTCCTTCTCATTTTCCTTTTCATTCACTCAGCAAATATACAGACTTAAGAAAAGTCTTGTTTAGATCAAGCCAAGGACTCTTATTCCAGCATTTTGGCTATCAGTATCATAAAGATGTCCGTTCACTGGCAGGTGGTACTTTTGTCCATCCTTTGTTCCACTGCAGCTGATAATTGAGAATATGCTTCAAATACAGAGATATCAGTGTGTATTCAGGATCAACTGGTCTCTCTAGACCAATGTTTCTCAACCTTGACAATTTTAAGGCATGTGGACTTCAATTCCCAGAATTCCACAGCCAGCAATGCTGGCTGTGGAATTCTGGGAGTTGAAGTCCACATGCCTTAAAATTGTCAAGGTTGAGAAACACTGCTCTAGACCAGGCATCCATGAATTTTTCCGGTCCTTTTAAAAAGCCATTTACAGTCATGGTTATTACCACAACTTGTTAATCATTTATTTGGTGTGTTCTCCTTCAATTTTCTTCTTAATGACCCAGTGTTTTGAAAGAGGAAGAAACACCTTTACCATGCTACACATACAATTCTGCCAAAATATGAAAGAGCATGCACAACCAAATACAGTAGAAGTACAAGTAGTCCTTGACCTATGACAGGTTAGCAACAGCTCAAAGTTATGACAGCATTGGAAATAGTGACTTGTGAACTGGACTTGCGCTTACGACCATAGCACAATCCCTGCAGTCACATAATTGAAATTCAGATGCTTGGCAACTGGCTCACATTTACAAGTGGTTGCAGTGTCTTGTGGTTATGTGATCACGATTTTCAACTTTGTTGTGGATTCATTTAATGACCACCATAGAAAGTGTCATAAAATCTGGTTTGACTGGACTTACATGATTTACAGTGGAAGTACTGGTCTCAATTACAGTTGTAAATTGAGAACTACTGGTACAATAAGTAGAAAAGAGAAACAATATGCTTTGAGAATAGTTTCATTGTGAATGTGTATTAGGTATTCCTATGTATATGAGTAATTATAATTTATGTCTGTGATATATATGATTGCATGGCATGTTTTCTCATGTTTTGAATTTTTCCTGTCCAAATGAAGGATTTCCTATTTGCAAATTTCTACCCATTTTATTAGCTTGTCAAGATCTTCCTGAATCTTGATACCATTTTGTGTTTACTTTCCCTCTACGTTTATGTCTTCACATTTGTGTGTATGCATGGACATTTCTGCTTAGGCTACAACAGCATAGCAATTGTCCATGCATGTATAACTGGGATATGTTTTGAAGCAGCTGTGCAAGACTTCCAATGGGAGTTGCTGCTTGAAAAGCTGAGGAAGTGTGGTTTGCTTGTTCTGACACATCTTAAGAAGTATCCCCCTTTGAATGCTGACCATAGCTTTAATTCTTCATTATACAAGTCCCCCTTCTTTCTTGCTATTTTTCCAATTTAACACAAATATAATTATTATGCACCTCCTACCTCAAACTCTGTTTTGACCAGCAAGTCTTCTACTCCCAATTGTAAAATTTTGTTTTCTACTTACATCTACTTAGTACTTTCAGAATAAGTAGATATACATTTGAGTAATCCACAAGATCTGCTGTCTTTGGTGATTAAAATGGTTTTAGCAGTAGGGAGGATGAAGAAGTGTAAAGAAGAAAACAGAAACAAAAGAAAAGGCAGGGCTGGAGAAAAGAAGGCAAAATTCAAAAGTGTTAGCAGAGATAAAAAAGAGCAAAGAGGTAGAACAATTAGATTTATTACGAATAAGGTGCAAAGAGATTGGAAGCTTGAAGTTACAAGGGGAAACAAACATGCACATTAGAGAAATCAGATGAGAAATTAGACTATTCCAGCAATAAAAGGGGAACAAATGGAAGAACTTTCTAAAGTGATAAAAACAAACTAATAAACCAAGGCAATGGCAAAAGAAGGCCATAAAGGAGAGGACATTAAAGAGAACAAAATGGGAATGAAAACAACAGCAGGATCAAGGGGAAAAGAGGGAACATTTAAAAGAAGAAATAGTGTGAGGAGCAGAGGAAATAAAAGTTAAAATAGAGGAGGGGAAAGATTGAGATACATAAAAGAGGAACAGAGTGGTTTCAAGACAGAATATGAGAAGACAAAAGCAGCAACATATATACTGAGGAAGTAAAAGAGAATACTCATATTTATATTCAGTGTTGTTTTTATCATTCAATATTCATTGAAGAAGTTGTAGGGATGAAAAAAACATAGTTTGCCATCCCCCCCCCATTGTCTGCCCGTTTGCTCCATCTTGTAAATGTTCTTTCTTTGTTTATTTCAAAGCAGTTCTATTTGTGCCCAAAAGTTGTAGTTGTCATGCCTCGGTTGGATTTTCTCTCTAGATCACTGATTTTCAGCCAGTAGTAAACAGATGACAGGAGAGTTTAGAAGCAGATAGAAACTGGAACTTTAAGTGTTTAAAATTTATACATGATAAGTTTAACCGCAAAATGCCAGTAATCTTTCCTGGGGAAAAAATGTTTTCTTTATTTTTTTTAATCATGATGTATTGGGGTTGAGGTTTTTTTAGTAGATAAGTGATATCACTTTATATTAAGGTATGAAAAGTTGGGAATCACTGTGATTGTTATAAATTAAAATGGAGGAATTATGTTGTGATAAAATGGATCCCTTAAATTAAAAATAAACTATTTTCATTTGGTTGGGAAAAAAATACAGGGAAACAAAAACACAAAAACACAAAAAAAATATCACTTCCCATATTACAAGTATCCATTACTTGTTACTTCTAATCTGCAATCTATCGTGCCCAATTTAATAAACTTTTAGTTATTATTACTCTTTATTTCATGTGTATAAAAATATGATAATCATAAAAGCTATTTTCCAAAGCGCCTGAAGGCAGGACAAGGAGCAACGGGTGGAAGTTAACCAAAGAGAGAAGCAACCTAGAACTAAGGAGAAACCTCTGACAGTTAGAACAATTAACCAGTGGAAAAACCTGCCTCTAGGAGTGGTAAATGCGCCAACACTGGAAGTTTTTAAGAAGAAGCTGGACAGCCATTTCTCCGAAATGGTATAGGGTTTCCTGCCTGAGCAGGGGGTTGGACTAGATGACCTCCAAGGTCCCTTCCAACTTTATCATCATCATCATCATCATCATCATCATTATTATTAAATGTATAATTTTATTTTTATTAGTGGTAGAATATTCATTAAATGAATGTAAACTGTAAAATATTGAATATGTATGCATGTATGTATGTATAACTATGACCTTGAGATGAACAGCACCATTCCGGAACATGAACTGTCGTCCTAAAAAAGTTTGCCTTTCCATACCTCCAAAATAATTTCTATCAGCACCAAGCCTAATGGCATTTTTCAGGTGGTTTATTTATCTCAAAGACCAAAGAATGTAATGCACAAGAAGATTGCTGTGATTAAACCATCAAAGTAGGCTCCAGCTTGTCAGTAGAGTTATACAATGTTAAACATATCCATGATCTAAACTCAGGGCCAGCTCCCGATTATAAGGGCTGCCTTATCATGCTCTTATTAAGAACTGTTGAATTCTCTTTCTGTCTCTCCACTTGAAGTCTGCTTTTAGTAAATATATGGACCTTCCCCACAGATGACAAAAGGAAAGCAGATGAGATGGCTGTGGTTTATATGGAGAGGAAGTAATATAGATAGTGGTGGGGTGATGGCAGTGGTTGACAATTTTACCACCTGGTGCTGTCTTCATTAGATTATAATTGATGGGGTGCCCTCAGGTTGATGTTGATTCCAAGCAGCTACAAAGACAGACCTTTTCAAGGATGATTTATCCCCAGCCTAACACTTTAGGTCTTTCAACAATGCACCCACTGTTTCTATAATTGCTCTGCCCACTTTGCTATTTCTTGATCATCACTTCTTGTTCCTACATTTTTTCTAGAACTATGGATTTCTCATAGGATCTGGGTCTTTATATAATGTATCCAAAGTATGATTATTTGATCCTGTTCATTTGTGCTCTGAGTGAAAATTCTGGACTAATTTGCTCTGTGATCCATTTGATTGTTTTCTTGGCTACCTCCCAAGAATCTTCTCTAATATCAAAATCAGTTTCTATTTTGCTTCTTCAATGACCAACATAAGTCAAACACATAGATACATATATATCAGTATTGAATCTCTCTATTTTGACAATCTAATCAAAATGTTTTGCAATCTGTTCAACACATTTACTCAACCTAAACCATAGTGTTTTCTTATGCTGTTTGGACCAGCTTTCCTTTAATCCCTGTTTTCAGCAGGTGACTAATTTTTCCAGTCTCTTTCACTTTTTTAAATTAATCACTTGTAATTACCGTAGTGCACTCTAGTATAGGCTTGTTTCGGACAGCATTGTTTACACATCTTTTTTGAAGGATGCTTTCCATAAGGTATGTTGTGATTGATTCATCCTTTTAATAAAATGTGACATTGTGCAGCTTTTATCTTTGTCCCTAGGATGATCTGGATGTGTTACTGCTGACTTATTTCCTCTTTTCTCCCTCCAGCTAAGTGGCACTCTGCCATTTCAGTCAAAGAGCAGAAAGTATTCTGCCTGAGTCACAAATCCAATTTTCTAGGGTTCCTTTTTTGACATGACACTTCCACAGCCCACATCTCTAGCCATTTGAGAGCCATCCCAGTGTGGGTGGGGTTGGTGGCTTTTTAACCTCTTTCTTGTTTGTGAAGCATTACAATGTGTTGACCTAGAAGGATGTTTATATTTTAATTTCCTTGCTGGAAATCTTTTTATTACCTAGTCTTTTAAAAACTGTGAGTAAATGGGGTCTTTTTTATAAACAGAGTTTTGGAAGGAAGAAAAGTTAAGGTTGTGAATATAATGTGAAATTATATTCTGAAAATGTAGATCCTACCAGCCTATTATGTATCAGCAGAAATTAAGAATATTATTTTACTCTAGTAGAAAAAATATAATGTACCTTATTTAAACTCCTGGATGAGAACCAATGACATTTGTATACATCCTACATAAGACTTTACTTTTTTAAAAAAAGACATTTTATTGGTTTTTTAACAATAAAAAAAAGACTTTGCTTTTTATAGATATTGTGAAAATCTATTTAATATAATTCTATATGGACAATATTTATTATTTAGTCCTGAATTGTATTTTATATGGTTTTATATAATTTAAATTTTGCTGTTTTTTTTTTCTTACTTTTGTTTATGCTAAAAGTTTTCAGTGGTGCAGTTAAGCAGTATTATATTCATAATTGAAACCTTTAACTCAAAAACAATTTAGCATTTGTACAATGTGGTACTAATATCACCTTTTTCCCTTTTATAGACTATTAACCAAAGGATGCTGCTCCTTTGTACAATCATGTCATAATATACGTTGATTCCTATCTCTAATAAATCTTTTTTTAAAATTATTAAGCATTACAATTATACAGATTAAAAACTAATACAAACTGAAAAAAGAAAAAGAAAAAAGATAGGGAGTGCAGGGAAAAAACAATAATAAAAAAGGAAAAAAGAAGAATATATCAAAGAAATAAAAACATACATAAAGGAATAATTTTCTCCTTTATTGCAACAAATGTAAACAATTCTTACAAATTATCATCTTTTCTTAAAATAGAAGAAACAATTATTCATCAAAGATCTCATCTTTTATTTATAAACAAATCCTTAAACCTTATTATTCAGTCTTGATCAGAAAAGATCCACTAAGAGTTAGAAGAAGTAGTAACATGTATTTTAACCTTGATCAAAAACCCCAATTTTATATTCCTCCCCTTTACATCTTTACATTTTCTTTGTTCCCTGTCCTTTAACTTTTCAAAAGGTCCCTTTGTAAATCCACTTTTTTTGGCTTGCTATTTGTATGTTCCTTTTAACTATTAAAATGTCAGTTGGTTTCATTTACATATGTAGTCTACTTAGATGACAAACATTCTTAAAATTAATTTTTGAATCTATTGTTCACAAATATCCTTCAATATATCCAGAGTTAAAGGATTTTGCTTCATTCTGTATTAGCAGATAAAATTTAAGTGATCTTCTCATTTAATTTAATCTTTAATTTGTCTAGTATCTCTCTAGTATCACTGGAATATGTATCTATTTAAACTCTCATTTTTTTGGGCAAGTCAAAATAACAATTGTTTTCCAGAGCAACAATTCTTTTAATTAATTTCATAATCTCATTTCAAATCCATCTGGACCCTTAGTCCATTTATCACTTTCTATAAACAACATTCTAATCATTCTTTTGCCATTTATTCACAAAAATGTCTAAGTCTTTAAATTCATACTTTAAAAGTTCTTCCATTAAGGATTAAAGGAAGCTTATTCGCTGAATGTTATCAGACTTGCTGCTCTGAAGGTTCTTAATATTGGCAAAACAATACAAAAGTAATTCCAAAAGTGATTAAAAATGAGCTTAATCAAAGCCAATCTTTGTGTCAGTGTTGGCTACATTATGACTGTGGGTGAATTAGAATCCTTCAATATAGGGCCACTCCGCCAACAAAAAAAGCCTGGATCCTGCAGTCTAATCATAAGGAGCAACCATTCAGATTACATGTGCATGATCTCACAATCTCTCCTTTCTCCAGAGAGGTTTGGCCAACCAGGATCCACCCTTTGTCCACCAATGTCTGCCATAATACCATCTCTTCTCCTTCAGTGATATCTAGATCAACATCTCACTGGAAGTGATCTCTCAAAATCTCTCAATGATTGCATGATAATATTTTTGAACATAGACTAGACCTCCTCTGTTTGAATTCCTTTGCATGTGTGGATTTCAACTTCAGAAATGTTCCATGAAGACTCTGTAAGCTGGAAAACTGAAATCAGCAGATTGTCACATATATAGGGAAACCATGACAGCTGATTTAACAGTTGCTTATATATATATTTATCAATACAGGTAGTCATTTATTTGTGACCATTCATTTAGTAACCATTCAAAGTTACTACGGTACTGGAAAAAGTTATTTACAACTAGTGTTCATACTTATGACCATGTCTCTGGTGACATGATCTTGATTCGGGTGTTGGCAAGTGTCATGTATTTGTGATGGTTGCAGTGTCCTGGGATCATGTGATCACCATTTTTGACCTTCTGACAAGCATAGTCAGTGGGGGAAGCTGGAAGCTTAATGAATGCATGAATCACTTAATGATTATGGCAAACAAAGGTCATACAATTGGGTGTGATCACAAGATGATTCATTTAATAACCACTTTGTGATAGAAGTTCAAGTTCAAATTGTGAAACTACAGCAGGTCAACAACTACCTGTATGTGTATTTTTTATTTCATATTATATATTTTTAATTCACATTTTTTAAATAGTTTCATAGTTTTAGAATGAATGGATATACTTTTTTTTCAAAGAAACTGATAATGACTGACTATTTGTAGAACATGTAGGAGACTGGTGGTGAGTTGCTGACTAATTTAAAAAACTTGAGTCAGTGCATTTTTCTTTAAGAAAAAAGAAAAGACAAAACAAATGGCCCAAACAAGTATGCTGTCGACCTGACAGACAAGATTATGCTCACCCAATTATGCTCATTGGAAATGTGGGCTATTTAATCTTATGTTAACACAGATGACAGGATAATTTCATTTACTATACCTTTATTATTCTGGTTTAAATCCTAAGGCAAGCTACACGATACAGGAAATTCTGTTCATTCATCTTACTTTAGCAACCATTCTACTCAATGGCAGGACTCGGCCTGGGCAGCAGAAACTAGCAGCTAGTTGAAATCCTGGTTCAGATTTATGTTATATACACTAATGCAACTAATACATTTTGATAACTTAAAAATACATTAGAATATGCATTATCAGTCATCTAAGTGATGATTTATACATAGACACAGCAATTCCTTGGACCATTACAATTAATTGTATAATGTTACTAAGATTAAGGCTATAAGCACAAATGTATATGTGCCTCTTGTTTCTTGCCAAACACCCTGTTATAATGCTTTAAAGATTATTTTAATTAAAAAATAAAATGGGAAGCAAGCATGGTGTATGCTAAACCACCAACCACTAGTGTTATCTTCACATGTTCCCTATAGACATTGTTGAGACAAAATGATTTATAGCTGTAGTCTAATGCTTTGCTTGGAAGTATATCCAGTTTCCCAAGAAGACAAAGCAAAATAAAACAAAAAATACCCCAAAGGTACTAATGATGGTGAAAAACATATGGTTAGGTGGCAAACAACACACTCGTCAGATTCCTTTCATAAAATGGGGTATTTTAGGCTAGTCATTTTGTGAACAGCTGGCTCTCAGGGAAAACATTTTATAGAAGCACCACAGCATGTTCTAAAAATTTGAAATATGTTCAGTAGCAGAAAAATGGTATATACTGTCCAAGTTAATCAACCCTCCCATCTAGCTTTATTCTCCTAAAACATATTTTAGCAGATACTACAATGTGACTAAAACAATGAAGAATGACTGCAGCCAAGTGGTTTTCACCTTTCAGAAATAATGTTATAAGTTAAAATAATGGTAAAGGAGGATCCTGGAACCCATTATGAACATTGTGGAAATAAGCAACTGCTCTATATTATAGTGAGAGCATGGCAATATATTTTCAAAATTCCATATTACTAAACTCACCCAAAATTAACTATTATAAACTCAGGTAAATACTATAAAGTGTTCTGATTGGGTTGAAATCATACATGAGTTGGGATACCTTAAGACTTTCTTTTAATGTTCTCTTTTAGCAAATGGTTCCCTGTAGGAGGGGGTTGTCTTAGAGCATAAGAGATAAAACTTGCATTAATTTGCTTGTATAAAATCAAAATGTCATACATTGCTTGAACTGATCACAGCAGTTATGCATCTGTATTATTTTATACTTCAATTTGTTAATGGAATACTTTTATTAAGCAGAAATTGTATGTCATCTTAAATGTGATTTCCACTTGCATGATTGTACAGACGTGATACGCTTAATTAATCTAATTAGTCTGTTCCCATACCAAAATCAAATTAATAGTCACACTCATTTCAAAAAGTTTTTAAAATCCTGGAATTTATACAGCAGTTTTTACCAAAGTCTGTAATAGCTTGCGTTAACTAAATTAAGATTTGTATGAAATATACTATATTAATTTTCCATCTTTCATTTATATAGTTTTTACTATTGAAAGGCCCAGTGCATATAAAGCTTTTTTCATTATTCACAATAAATAAAGAAAAGTCAGTTCAAATTTAGGAAAATATAGAGCTACTGAGAATTTATATTACATGTTAAAAATTACAAAATAAATTCTTACTGAGCTCAGGGGGAATTGTTTTCTGGTATTACTGTACAATAGTAACCTCTTTTTCCAGAGGCTTAAAAATATGCTTCACAAGTGAAATTAGTTTATTCTCCTGTCTTCATAAGACTGTGTGATTGAGAATGTAGACTTACATTGTGAAATTATAACACACTTTTCTCACCTAGCTTATGAATCAAGTTTGTTGCAAATGCCATCATGCCAGCTTTTTACATACAGCCAAAATTTCACTCATCCTTCAAAAATATAAGACTGTTATAAGAGAAACATTTCTAAATGCAAATCTTATTGAGAGACAACTATAGACATAGACAACCTAAGACTATCCAAATAATTGGCTGAGTATTTGATATCCAGTAACAGTTGGAGTCTGAGAAAGCTGACTACACTGAATTCCATTTAAATGCAAAATTTGGGGTGTGCATAAACAGGACTGTTCTAGAATTGCTACTTAGACTGAATAATACAGTTATAATAAATTTTAAAAAGTCTAGCAGAGAGGGTTTGATACAGGCATAGATAAACTGTCCTAGCAACCAAATGGATTTTGTGTGGAATGCTTTTCTATTATTCATCTTTGTGTTGTTAATTTTATAATCAAGTGAAATGTGTAAAAGGATTAGGAGTATATGGATATCTATATAAAGAATTTGGTAGGAGTGTATGTGAAATAAGAAATGTTTATTTAAAGATTGGCACATTCCATTGTGTAAATGCTGCTTATTCAATAGATCGACTGAGCACAAAAATAAGTTGTTTGTAATACAGTAGTTGGCTAAGAGTCAGTTCTGAAATTTGATCTTTATATGCTGGGGTATTAAAAAAAATATTCCGATCAATCATGAGTTCCTATCAAACAAGCTTAATGTCAAACAACTATCAAGAGTTGACAAGATTAATTGACCTATGGAAGTTGACTCATCAGTGCAAATCAAATTACTCTGCTGAATGCCATGTTTAAATTGCATACCTGCTACCTATAACTTTTTAAAAAATAAATTTAAGGTTATTTGCTTTGCTTAAGATAAAGGGATAGCAAAAAAAAAAAAAAAAAAAAAGGTAGTTAACATTCCCCAGGAGGTGCCATTTAGAATTTGGAGAGTTGCACTTCTTTTGGTGTTTCACCTTTGCAGCACTCATTGAAACTTTTAACCTATTAACTCCTAGGGTCTTAAGACTAGATAGCAAGCAAGGGACACTATTCTTCTCTTTCTCTCTGCTCTGTCTGACTGGAAGACTTTTAGGCATGTCGTCTCAACTTGCTTCCTATAGGAAGATTAATTTTTACTACTTCTCTTCTTCTCCCCCACCTTGGTGACAAAAAACATATGGGAGTTAAAATTTGGAATTTGAAGAAGCAGGATTAAAAAAAAATATGAAAGCTTTTGAACTTTGTTAGGGAGAAAATTCCTAAGAATACCATGGCTACAAGGATAACAAATAATGGTTCATTGTACCGAGGAGTTCAGGTTTCCCACTAAAATATAATGTTGTTACAGATTTCTTTAAAACAAAATCTGATAATATCAGGATTGGGTTGTTAACTGTGGTTATTATATCAACTTTACACAAAACTGACTGAACTCTTCTATGCAGATTCTATGTGATAGGCAAAATATAAATAAAACCACAGTGAATAATTGATTCCAAAATTCTAGAACAATACTATTAGAATTTCTTCATTTAAGATTTTTTTTTGTTAGACTTGTCTACTGAAACTCATCTGCCATAGTAAGGCAGTCTAGATAGGGACCAAAAAAATAAGCAGTCAAGCACATGTGCAAAGCCAGATGAGATCTCCATTTGTGCCTTGATGATTGTTCCAAATTGAGGAACCAGGTCATATTCAGCATCTCTATAGGGCCAGATGGAGCTTTATTAGCCCACCATATGACCACTTGATTCTTGTTTTGTGTTGGTTATAATAAGTACCAGATACTTCTTGTGAACTTTTTTTTTTCTCAAACATTGTTATTCAATTTGGAAAGAAAAAATGTCTCTATTTTTCCCTTTCCCAAAAGAGAACATTTTGATATTTGTTCATGGATTTTTATATTTTGCTAAAAATGGTTAAGGGATGGTAGACAAGAGGACTGCAGCTTTCTTGGTTTCCCATGCCTGAGTTATATCCTTGATTTTTTTATACCCAGGAAGAAGAATTTATAAGCCAGACTCCTTTTCAATGGAGACAGATGACTAGAGGGAAAATCCTGTCACTACTTTCCATCATATATCTATCTATAATGATAATATAAGAGAGTGAGAGTCTAATGTTCCCATTTTTGGAATGACACCATTATAGCACAGGGACTACATTGGCTGGATCCTACTATCTATGGTATCTAAGACACCATGTCTTATACTCTTCACATTTTATTATATGCACACTAGAGGCTAGAAGGTACATTCTAGAGCATATATATATTTGGCCTTATGGGTTTCAAATATCCTAAATATTCATAGTGTATGAAATTAAATCAGAACTGGGAAAGCTGAGGTCTCTGGGCATATATTAACATTTTAAAAGTTTGAATGTGATTCCCAGATCCTTTCAATAGTTATTACCAAATACCATTTGATAGTATCAGAATTATAATTCCAGGTTTTTGTTTTGATTATTGTGCCTGTTTATGTATTTTACCAATAAGATTCAATAATTACTAATTAATTATATCCTGGGACTTAATACAACAATAATTAGAAACGGGATTAACTGAAAGGATCCAAATGGCTTTTGGATACAAATTGCACTAGTTTGATTCACTTAAGACAAAGAAATACACTGTGCAGCAAAGGAATGCACTGTTCTTTCAAGTTCCTTTGTCTACCTCTCAATCTGTCATATGCTTGATATCTTTGAGAGTGTAAATGCTTATTGCTTACTTCTTATTGTAACACATTATCAATTAATTGCTCACAAATCTCTGCTCTTAGTCTGTGTGTAGGTTGTAAGGAGTGGTAAATCATTAACTTTCAATGACAGCCTGTTTGAGTTACAATACTAATCTTGTAAAGTATGAAATTTGCAAGTTTAATTAGCTGAAAACAACAGTTATGTCTTTCCAAATCCTGCTGCTAAGGCCAAGAACACCTTCTCAACCTTTTGGCCTTCTTATAAATCTTTCCCCACTTATTTTTAATTCATAGACTGTCAGCATATTGCCTAGAGAATTTTTCTCACTGGAGTCTTGTCTAGTTTTCCCCTATCTGTCAAGTGCCAGGAAATCAGGAGATTCAGGCAGTTCAGATGAGTATAAAGATTTATTACAAGCTTAAGCTCTCCACAAAATCTGAGCTACTAACAGTCAAGGGAAATGACTGGAATTAAGGAATTAAGAGGTGGGAATGACTTATGACACCTTTGACCCTTCCCTCAGGCTCAGCATGGTCATCTCCTACACTATCTTACTTATAGCTGGAATCTTGAGATGTGAGAATACCTATAGGAAGAACAAAGTCTTTTCCCTTCCTACAGATACTCAATTCAAAACATGAAGATCCAACTGCCAAGCACATGCCTGTTGACAATTATGCATTATTTAACCAAAAAGAACAAGAAAGATGTACTAAGAACACATCATGAAAAGATCATTTATACAATGAATACAACACTTGTGTCCAACTGACCCCTTCCAGAACTATTGGACATCAATCCCACAATCAAACAACCAGCTAGATAGACTTGGATATTTTGGCAACTGAATTTCAAAACATCTAGATAATGTGAAGGCTGATACAGAAGATTATTGATGAATGTGCTTTTATAGCCATTTGTTGTGGAACAGAATATTAATCTGTGTGCCATATCCGTTGTCTTTTTACTGCATCCTATGCCACAATTACTTTTTCTTCAGTCAATGTCCTAGGAAACCCACAACACTATAATCATCCCTCAAGTTAAATTTTAACAAAATAGTTTTAACATGTTGGCTAACAAAGATCATCTATTTATTTCAAAGACGGAGGATAAACCTCAGGTAAATGCTCTCAGTGCTCTATAAAATAAGACCTCTTAAGACTATGAAGACTATAAAAAAATCCTTTCTTGTGTGTGTTATAAATTCAATTACATATTCATTTGATTGCTTTAGGTTACATTGTGCCAAACAATTCCATAGAAAAACAAAATGAAAGAGATGTGTTACAGATTCCTAGCTGATGGTCCACTTGCTTTATAATATTATTATGCTTACAACCATCCTATTTAGATTGGATCTTGTATATACGTTTTCTTGTATATAAAATACATAAATAAAATAAAATAAAATAAACTACTCAGGAAGAAATAGTGAACTGAAGATGACCATGGTGGAATAAAGAGCTGGGTGAATAGACTAGTAATTCTAAATTTATTCCTGGATAAGAACACTTAAGATCACTCACAAACACTTCAAACAGCTTCTCTCCATGAGGAGACTTGAAGACAATAGTCACCAGTGGTTTTAGAGCTCTGGAAAATGAGAGGATAGCTATCTTTTTGAAACCTTGATCAGCACCTTTGAAACCTTGATTACCTTTTCTAATAACTTTTGGAAATAGCTTCTTAGTTCTTTTTTAGTTTTAAGGAAACCATAAGCCTGAAAGTGAGTTGGTATTTTCCAAGGACTTAAATAATAAATAAAAAAATATCAAAGTGTGATTAGAATTTTGATTTTCATGGCTGGTTCATCCCTGCTTGCAACCAAACAACAGAAACAGGGAAGGATAAAGGAAAGTATTGGAATTCAATGGAGGCTTGGGAGGAAATTGAGGAATGCAACTGAGCTGGAATAGTTCCAACTTCCCCAGGTCAAATGCAGAGAAAACTCTGAGGTGAGCTCAGAATGTTCCCAAAACAAAATGAATGCAATTGATTGGTGGACAATGAACCATTGGGAAGTCCAGAGAAAAAGTGGATTTTACCTATTTTGATTTTCGTGTGAAAACTTTAAAACTGGTTTTGCTACTTCTGTGCTGTCTGCAATTATTAGTAAAGTTATACTCTTGGTAAAATAATGTCCCAGGAGTTTCTTTGCTGCAGAAAATAATGTCCCAGGAATCTAAATGTTACAATTAAAGGAGAAGAATACTTAAATTCATCTTACAAATACAGAATGAAACAAAATATTTTAACACTGAAGGTTTTAACATTGGACACATTGAAGGATATCTTTAAACAATGGACCTAAAGTTAATTTCATTATTGTGAACCAGCACCACACCGGAAGTTAGCATGCCCGATGCTTGTTATGGATGGCTCACCTGAATTTTCATAACATCTCACAGTAGACTTCTGAACTGATGGTCGACCCATGCTCCATGAACTTCGCTAGCAGTACTTTTTTGACATCTTCACATTTGGCGGGATTTTCTATGGAACCATTTCTGGTGTGGTGTTGGCTCACGATAATGCTTGCCTTCACTCTGCTAGAATCATCCAAGAACTTTTGAAGCAGTTCCATTGGAATGTTTTTGATCAGCCCCCTGCAATAACCCAGATTTGACGCCGAGTGACTACAAAAGAATTTTCAAATCTTGTAAAACATGTCTTACAAGTGCCTCAGTTTGAATGGTGATTATGACGAAAAGTAATGTAATGTTGTAGTTTTCTAATGTGTATAATAAATGTTCTGTATCTGCACGTGTCTGTCATTGATAACCAAATGGAAATTTATTTCCGAATTGCCCTCGTATTTCATGATATCATCACACATGCAAACATACACAAAAATATGCCATGTAAATATTTACAGTGATAAATCTCTAGTATTGGTTTCACTGGCGGTTGGTAGCCCTATGGCTAATCTATTCTGATGACCACAATATAGATGCAAAATGACACATTGACTCTTTGTTGCCATGAAGTGTTTGCCGCCCTTTGACAGCACAAAAAAGTAGCTTATGAGGGTATTTATCAATGTTTGTTGAATTATATTTATTTGTGTATTGAAGTATTTGTGTGTGTATTTTCCAGGTCTATTCTTCTGGTTGGTGGTTGTCTTAAATTCAGAATAGACATCCTTCATGATAAATGTGATTTTCCACATTTTAATTACAGCTAATTAATTTTAATTCCAAGTAAGAGTATATATTATATTTCCTTTCACACAATTTATAGCATCTATGAAGATATGAATTATATTAAAATAAATTTTAAGGATGGATACTAATATTTTGAATGATTTTAATTGTTATGGTAGGTTGCAATATTTGCTTATTTCTTTTTGCTTTTGTCAGAATCTGTAACAATATTTCTGTTCACAAGTCATATAAGGTTTATAAGGAAGGAAGATTTATGACACTTAATCTATCATTTATATACATTTTAAAATATACATACATACTGAACAATCCTTTATTTTGTTTTTTTTAAATTATAAACTTCTCAGGGCTCAGGTTTCCATCCTGAAGATAAGAAAACATACAAAACTAGTTTGATTGATGGCAAGAGAAGGAGTGCTTCCTTTGGCCCAAAATATTTTAAGAACAATATATTGCTATTGACCCCCAAGCATAATTTCTGCTTTACATTTATGTACATTCATCATTTCTATACATAGTAACTTACAGTGATGAATATTGTGTAAAAGGTAACATGGAATTGTAAGATCTAAGGAAAGCATTAAAAAAGCTACAAAATATTTTATACCATAATTGTCACCCTAAAGCATAAATGAACAAATTTAAATAGAGCTCCAAACAGAAGAAAAAGACAGAAGCAAAAAAAAGTTTACTGTAAAATATCGAGCACTGATATAATTCTACAGTTGCACAGATTGTGATCTTAATTACACTTGCATGTAGCCATTTTGATGCACTATACCTGTGGTGGATTCATTTTCTAATTAGCATATTCTTATCATAATCCACTTTAATGGAGAAGTTAAATATGCCTCACATAGGAGCAAAAAGCAATATTTTAGCAAGTAATGGTGATATTAAGAGGTGGGGGAAGCGATGAATTAACCATGAAATCCAAAGTGAATTAATGTTAACTAAAACTAAAGTTGCACAAAGGATATATTACTGAGTATGTTAAGGAGGAACATATAAAGGCAGACCATTTGCCCATTTATCTACTCTAATCTATTCTGTTCAAGAAGTTAATAATCCCTGAAAATGCTAGGAACATATCCTTCCTCCTAGTATGCTACATGTTGTTTAAATTTTACAAGAGGCACATATTTTTCCACAATTAAGGGATATATTGGTGTACGGAAATGCCAAAGATTATTTATCTATGTAGATTTTGTGGAGCAAACTAAGGATGTCTATTTCTATTTTTTTTTTACTTTCTAATTCTTAAAGGTTAAACAAAATTATAAGCAAGGAAATATGAGGGAAAGCGCAGAGGTTAGAGTATAAATACTTTCAAAATATGAGATAGGTCTTTCTCAAAAGTTACTAGTCTAGTGGCCAGCCATCTTTACAGGTGGCAGGAATCTCCATATAATTTTGTGCAATGTTGCAAGTATCAAAAAGAAAGATAATTTTAAAAATTAAAATGACAGAATCTTATGAGATCCAAAATATCATATTTTTAATTAAGAAGGATAAAATCACTTTTAAAAATAAGTTAATTAGCAATGAGTTATCCAAATGGTTCAACCTCAAAATACAGCAACCTCAACTATAACCTGAAAATAACAAGTATCTAGACAATATTTCTTTAAGAGTATGAATGGTCCAGAGCAGACATGTCAAACTCATGACATCACGTGATGTCGCATGACGTACCAGAGCTTTTTCCCCATTGCCAGCAATGGGGTAGGCGTGGTTTCATCGTGACATGTCCGGCCCATGGGCCCGCAGTTTGATACCCCTGGTCCAGAGTATAAAACAAAACACAATTGCTTCGAAGAGTGTCATTTTGAGTTTTCTTACTGTTCTACACACTATGAGTGGGCTTGAATCCTTTGGTATGATTGGGTTGTTCTTCCTTTCCTAGCTGAAATATAAAAGCTATGCAGAGCTTTGGATTCAAAAACAAAAAGATACATAGATGAATATAGCATTTATCTGCAAGTACTTATGCAGCTGTAACAGTCATGTCTCTATTAGTTTGGGATGACATGATATTGGAGTGTTAAAATGAAAGAAACAAGTAGCAGTGTACCAGGTAGAAGATGACTACAGCCACATGCCTTTGAGGCTGATTTTTTTTAAAAATAGCAATTAAGAGCCATCAAATCAATTCTTAGTAACCACATAGATACATTTTGTCTATGATGAACTGCTTCTAACCTGGTCTTTAAGTCTTCTAATAGGGCACTTTGTCACTATAGCTGAGTTCATCGGCTTTGCTGCTGATCATTGTCTTCTCTTTTCTTTCAGTTCCCAGCATTACAAATTTTTCAAGGGAAAATGTCTCTTTGAAATGTCCCCAAAATGTGATGATTTGAATCTGGGTATTAGAGTCTCGAGCGAAAACTCTGGTGCTTTGTTGTATGATCCATTTGTTTGTTTCCTTTCCATGATATTGTCAAGACTCTTCTCCAATATCAGAGTTCAAAAGGCTCAATAATCTTGCTAACCTGTTTCTTCAGAGTCCAACTTTCACTTCCATAGAATGTCATAGGGAATATCATTGCTTGCATTTTTGTGATCTCTGTAGGTAGATACACAATGGCATAGAATTCTTTATTGGCCAAGTGTGGTTGGACACAAAAGGAATTTGTCTCCAGTGCATAAGCTCTCAGTGTACATTCAAGTAATAGTAATAATCATGATCATATACAACATGAAAATACATTCATCATAAGTCATGAAATAAAACACTTCATCATAAATCATAAGATGCAACACTTAGTGATAGTCATAGAGTACTAGCTAAGCAAACAACATAATCATACGAGAATACAAAAACCTCCCAAAATAAATTGTAAGATACAAGCAGCAAAGTTATAGTCATAAGAGATAAGGATAGGTAATAGGAAAGTTGAGGAGTATCATAGTAATACCGCTGTACTAAGTATTTTGACAGTGTTGTAGGAATTAGTTGTTAAGCAGAGAGACGGCATGGGGAAAATATGTCCTTGTGTCTAGTCATTCTGGTGTGCAATACCCTATAGCATCGTCTTGAGGGAAGAAGTTGAAATAGTTTATGTCCAGGATGTGAGGGGTTGGTAGATATTTTCACAGCCCTCTTTCTTGCTCATGCAGTATACAGGTCCTCAATGGAAAGCAGGCTGGTAGAAATTGTTTTTTCTGCAGTTTTCATTATTCGTTAAAGTCTGTGTCTGTATTGTTTGGTTGCAGTTCCAAACCAGACAGTTATAGAGGTTCAAATGACAGACTCAATAATTCTTTTGTAGAACTGTATCAGCAGCTCCTTGGGCAGTCTGAGTTTCCTGAGTTGGCACAGGAAGAACATTCTTTGTTGTGCTTTTTTGATGACAGTTTTGGTGTTAGGTGTCCATTTTAAATCTTGAGATATTATAGAACCAAGAAACTTGAAGGTCTCTAGTGTTGATACTGTATTGTCTAGTATTGTAAGAGTTGTAGTGGGTTTTCCTCTAAAGTCTACTATTATTAATACAGTTCTGAGTGTGCTCAATTTAAGACTGTTCCTTGACTTTTATTACTCAGACATGCAGAGTTTTGCATTTTTGGCTATCAGCTGGTGTCAACAGGTTCCTGATATTTCTTCCTTTGGCTTCAACACTTAACTTCTTCCAATCCAGCTTCCCTTAATACACATTCTGCAAATGGGTTGAATAAATAAGGGGAAAGTATACAGCCTTGTCTTACTCCTTTGCCAATCTGGAACTAGTCTGCTTTGCTATGTTCTGTCTATATCATGGCTTCTTGTATACAAGAAGAGAGATATGGTGGTTCAGGGGCTTAATGAGGCTGGATTTATCTCTCTGCAAGAAGGTTGGCTCTTTGCATTTCAGCAGTTTGAGCCTAGCAACCGCATGATGGAGTGAGCTCCCAACACTTGACTCAGCTCCTGCCAAGCTAGCAGTTTGAAAGCATGCAAATACAAGTAGATAAATAGGTATCATACTGGTAGGACTAATGGCAGAATCAAGAAGCCAACTAGCTCCATACTGGCCAGAATGAGAAGCAAAAACCAGTGGACAAAAAGCTCTGGATGAAACTGACACTCCTGCAGAACACCCTTAGCTGTTTTGTGTGCAGAGCTAATTTTCCCCCTGTGGTGCATTCTGGATAGTATGCAAACATGAACTGAATGTGCTAACAATGTCTGGCAGTCAAACTATTGCTCTGTATTAACATTGTAGACTCCTGGCTCTCACGTATCAATGCCATATGCTAAATAAGTAAATATAAGAAAATTACAGTTCAGACATAAAGCTTGGTAATGCTATTTTGTAAAGTCAAGACTAATGTTTTGTAAAGTCAAGACTAATGTTGTTTTGTTAAACATTTGTGTTTCTTTTCCCAATATGTATATTTGTATGCCCTGTTGATGTTGAGCTTCAGGGCACATTTAAACATGCAAACACCATGTATTGGTTTGGACTACCTTGTTAAGCTTTGTTATGTATAGTGCGTGCTTACTCCTTTTGTAATATTAACAGTCATGCAGTTAAAAAGAATAAGTGGAGAGGCCTGCATACAAACAAAAACTTTGGAAAAGAACAAGAAAGTTAGGCTTTCTTGAATTTCTGCTTAACATATAAACCACAAAATGAAACCATGCCAAATGGGTTATTTAATTTTGCTAAACAAGAGGGCTGCCAACCAGTATCTATGCAGGTTTTTTAAAGCAAATCATTAAGAATGTTTCATATAATGATAATAATTTTTTATTTGCAGTCACAGATCAAAAATTTGCAGTCACAAGTGCAACAAAAGAAAACACAAGAAAAATACTATTACAAACAGTTAACACCAGAAGCCTTGGCTAAAGGGAATTACAACGTTTTCCTCTGATAGTTACAGCTCTTAAAAGAAATTTAGAAACCTGAGAACTAATATAGGAGGAGCCATCTTAGACAATATAAGACCAAATTGCTAACATTAGAACCAGAGGGATCAATTCCAAGGAGAAACAATAATTTAATTCTGGCTGTGTTATACATAGGGCAGTATGGTAAGACATGCTCCACAGTTTCAACTTCAGCCCTATCAAAGGGGCATAGTCGCTCACTAAACAGGAGCCTCTTGAATCACCCATCAAGTAGTGCTTGGGCAAGACATTGATACGGGCTAGGGAAAAGACTCTTCTGTACTTGGGGATGGTTAGAGTATAGAAACATGAAGCCATCCTCAATCCATAATTATTAGAATGGCTGAAGATCAAAGGGGACCAGGTTTTGTTGGCTCTGGCTCTTAAATATTGCAAATCTATGTCCACAAGCCGTTGGACTAACCTAAACTGGGCGTCCTTGAGACCATAATCTCCCAGAGTATCCCCCGTAAAACCTAGCAAGTGGAGTTTCTTCATCAGCTCCCTCTCCCAATGAGAAGTATGAGAGTCCCTCTCCCAACAAAAAGTAGGGAGAGGTAGCTACCAGGGACTGCCGAAAAGAGCACCCGAAACCGCCATTTAAAGGTGTTAATCCACGCCATGCATTCGACTTAATGAATGCCCAGTTCCAGGTACATCGAAGCAAATCCAACACAGGGAGGAAAGCCCAGAAGTTTCCTAAGAAAAACAGCCTGGGTTCTTTCAATACAATTCTTGAAGCCTCGTATCCATATGGGAATTCCATAAAGAGTTTGGGCCAGGGTTTTGGCTTTATATATGTGCAGAGCAGAAGGAATAAACTGGCTTTCTTGGGTAAAAAAGAATCTTATAATCTGCTGATGGCTACAGGAGGCCGAATTCAGCATCTGGGTTCAATGTTTAGTCCAAGCACCAGTATTCTGAAATTGAACACCTAAATACTTAAAATGGAAAACCTGCCTAACAACATTACCATTTATAACCCAGTTGTATGATTTCCGGGCTCTAGAGAACACAAACGCTTTGGATTTGTCATAATTAATAGATAAATGGTTCTCAGCACAGTAAGACCCAAATGCAGAAAGTAATCTTTTTAGGCCGAGCCTTGATTGTGATAGAAGGACTGCATTGTCAGCATAAAGAAGAAGCGGAATCTTCGTATTTAACAACTTTGGGGCATGGGACTCAGTACATACAATGTAAGAGGCCAGGTCGGATAAGAATAAATTAAACAGAAGAGGGGCCAGGATGCAACCCTGCCTAACTCTGCTCTCAATCGGGATAGGATTTGAAAGTTCTCCCTGCAAGCTGCACCTAACCTGGCTAGAGGTCTGATTATACAAAGATTTGATTAAGAACAAAAGACATCTGTCAATAGAACTTTTGTGCAATTTTGACCACAACAGTTCCCTAGGGACTGAGTCAAATGCTGCCTTTAAATCGATAAAAGCAGTAAAGGAGTTTGCCACCTGGTATAATAGCATATTTGTCAACCAGGTGTGTTAAGACAAAACAGTGGTCCAATGTGGCACAGCCCACTTTAAACCCAATCTGCTCTGCACCAATAATGTTAGACTCCTCAACCCAAATGAGGAGTCTACGTTGAAGATATTTAGCATACAATTTCCCAATGACGGAAAGCAGGCTTACAGGGCTATAATAGGCAGGGTTATTCCTGTTTCCTCGTTTAAAAACTGGAATAATAATTGCTAGACTCCAAGAGATAGGAATCCTAGCAGAGGAATTAATATGGGTGAAAAGTGTTGCCAAAAGAGGAATCCACCACTTGGGATTAGATTTTAGCAAAATGGAGGGTATAGCATCGGGGCCAGGGGCTTTGCCTGACTTAAGTTCTGAGATAAGCTCAGCTATTTCAGCATGAGTCACGGGTTGCCATACAGGAATTGCAAGAGGCAGTTGTGATCCAAGCTCAGTCAAAATTATTGAAGTCTGAAAAATTGACAAAAAGTGATTTTCCCAATCTCTGTTAGAAATACCGCAGAGAGGGAGTTCTTGGTAACCAGGGAGAGACCTGGCAACAATTTGCCAAAATAGTCGGGTATTCTTCTGCTGGATAGAGAAGAGAAGTAAATCTCACTTCTCTCTCACTTTAGCCCTCTTTTTCTTAACAATTAGCCCTTTATATTCCCGCTTCAGGCAATAATAGTCCTCTGGTGGGTGTTTGTCCCCTCGGTTACGGTACAGCAAGTAAGCCTGGTTAATCTGGTTCTTAAGTATCAGACATTCTTTATCAAACCAGGAATTGCTTCTTAAGTGATATGGACCCCTTGGCCTACAATCAGCTCCTAGCTCCCTTTGAACACTATTAATTAGTGATTCAAAGGCCAAGATTGTCTCTGAGCCACTACTTGTTAGAACCTGATTATAAAGGCTGAGACATTCCGGAGATGATAAAAAGGAGTGGAACTTTCTTTTGGTATTAGAAGACCATTTGATCCTCTTTGAATAGAAGGCCGTATGGGGATCCAATATCTGGGGGCCTTTGGATAAGTATATATTTCAGGAAATCCTAATAATTGTAACCAGGGGGTAATGATCGCTCTCCGTGCGGCAGTCCACATAGAAAGCATGGATTGCCTTTCTTAATAACTGAGAAACCAGCACAAAATCAATAATACTACTCCCACGTGAGGCACTAAAAATAAACTCACCGACTAGATCACCTGGGATACTCCTGTTAAGGATTATCTTGTCATGTTGGGATGCTAAAAGTGCTAACTGAATACCAGCAAAATTTGTTAGTTCATTCTTAGAATGTCTAGCTCAGGGGTAGGCAACCTTGGCTCTTTTATGACTCATGGACTTCAGCTCCCAGAATTCCTGAGCCAGCATGGCTCAGCTTGGAAATCTCTCCCTGTCCCTCAGCATGGCTGGCTCAGGAATTCTGGGAGTTGAAGTCCACGAGTCATAAAAGAGCCAAGGTTGGCTATCCCTGGTCTAGCTGAAATCTGATAATCTATTGCCTGAAGGATTTCTTGGGAGTAAAGTGCCTCAATTGATGGAGGGACTTGGACTCCCAGTTGGGCATTAAAGTCGCCCCCTATAAGGGTGTATAGCCCTGGAAATTTAGTTTCAATACAAGTAATATAGTTCTCCAGTTCATCCCATTGAGGCTTAATGTCGGCTTGCCTCACCATCGGAGGAAGGTAGGTGTTAAACACTAGCAATTTGCTGCATCCTCTCTTAATTAGGAGCACCATAGCTAAAGAGCCACAGGGGGACAGCTCCACTATTTCCACCTTTAAAGAGGTAGAGACCAAACAAGCCAAGCCACCCTTAGGTCTTCGCGTCACCAATTGTTTAGTGGCGGCCAAGGAAATGGCTGTAAACCCTGTAAGGGATATCTTATCACATGCCCAAGTCTCCTGAAGCAGAACCACATCAAATGCCTGAATATAGTTGGTAAATTCTATAGTACCACACCTTCTCCCCAACCTTCTATGTTCCACGAAAGACATTTAAGAGTACAGAGGGGGGTTACCAAATTTGATAGTCATTCTATATAATTAATTTTTTCAAGGGAGACTTTCTGGTCCAAAAAGATACACCCGTTATTAAAAGGCAGTGTCACCCTCATGGGAGATAAAGGCAGGGAAGGGGGGAACGGAGGCAAACCTTGTTCACGAGGCTGTAGAACTCTAAATGCACTCCAGTTCGTACTTGTAGCATTAGTTGGATGCTTGGCTGGCAAGCATTCAGTGGCATCAGCAGACTAGGTCTGAGGGAGCCCAAGATCTTCATATTGATGAGTTAGACAACCTGGAAAAAGGGCCGAGGGAACTTCCACTGATGAATCAGTATGGGCTCCCTGAAATCCAGGGAAACCCTTATCAGGTAGTGAGAGACTCCAAAGCTTGGCTTTAACTGCAGCCAGACACTTAATAATTTGGGCCCTTTCTGAATGTGGGAGCACACGAAAGGAGTCGAGGAGCTATATCTCCTCCTGGTTGCAGAAATTATCTTGATCAATCACATGAATAGATGGAACCCCAGAGTTACTGGCCTGGGGCTAATGTTTCATATAAGAGATGTGTTGATTGAAATGAATGTCTATACGGAAAGTGATGGATGTTTTGATCATAGAAGCTGACTTAGTATCCTCTGAGGAAGCTTTCCAGTGACAGAATTCTGGAAAGGGGTGAGGCAGAGCAGGTGATAGCCAGGAGATGTTGTAAATCATGGCTCTTATATATGTACCCAAACTGTGTACTAATCGATATCAGAGTAAAATCAGTTATAGATCTCTTAAGGCAGGGGTGTCAAACTCGCAACGTCACGTGTTGTGATGTATTGTGGCTTTTTTTGCCAATGCCAGCAATGGGGTGGGCGTGGTTTCACTATGATGCATCTGGCCCACAGGCCGGCAGTTTGACACTCTGCCTTAAGGGTAAGAAATTATATGAAATCAGAGCAAGGAAAAACAGAAATCTTCAATTACTTTAGTATTTGTGAATTGTTAAAACAATTATCCGTTTTTACATTTAATCAATTTATTAAGGAAAACACTCTTTGTTTCATGAACACATTTTATCTAATCACAAAGCAACTTTAGAGTATGCTTTTACATATAGTTTTAGCACAGTGCTTCTTGTACAATGTTATACAATATATATCCCACCAAAAATGAAAACCTAGTTTTTCAAAATGATTAACTTACCCACCTGATGCAATAGTTTACTTTAAAAAAACTTTTGTCCAATAATTGTTTATAGTTGATTGTTCTAATAACTGTGCTAAGTTGAAAATACTTTTTTCTTACATATCTGTAACTCAAACCACAACTTTTCTAGGAGGCTTAGGCATATTTCAAAAGCTCTTCATAAGATACATAGTATATTAAATGTTTACTATAGGTAGTCCTTGTTTAACAACTTGGGTAACCATTTGTAGTTATGACAGTGATGAAAAAGTATTTTTGCAACCTATGCCCACATTTATGACCTACACAGAATCTCTCTCTCTCTCTCTCTCTCTCTCTCTCTCTCTCTCTCTCTTTCTCTCTCTCTCTCTCCCTCCCTCCCCCCCCTCTCTCTCATCATTTCAGTCAGTTAGTATATGTTGTCCTCTTTTTGACCCATTTTTTTTCTCCCTCACTTGTAGAGTAGAGCCTTTGCTTAAAAAAGCAAATCTGTTCCTGAGCTGCTTTTCCACCGTGGAAAGTTCTAACAGTACTGTTAACAAGCTCAGCTCTGTGACCTTAATTAGTTGATTAGAATACTATAGTCAGCTTGTGTTGCTGCCTGACACTGAAAAGACCCTAATCAATTTCACACTAAGGTTTTTGTTTGATTCTTAAGTGGTTTGTAGCTCACAGCTGCTAGCACCCTGGGCAAACAGTGGTGCTTTCCTTTCAATTCTTATAATTCTCCATTGTATACTTCCTTACTCTCTTGTAATTCCTTCCTCACCAATGAATGTAAATATATACCTTCCAAAGAGTGAGGTAGTGGAAAAGAAAGGTATAAGTGTTGGCCTTTTATCCAGCTTCCTCATGAATTGAGTTCTAGAAACCTTCTCCATCTTTTGGACTCAGCCAGCTGTTTTGGGTCCTTTCCTTCTAACCCTGTAATGCAATGGAAACATGAAGTTTAATTATTTATTTACTTATTAAATTTACTTGCCACCTATCTCACCATGGGACTACTTAGGTGGTTTATAGCAGAAAAGGGTAAAATGAAAAGAATATAAACAAAACACAAGTAAAATAATAGAGCAATAATATAAACAATGAAAAAAAAACTCAGAAAATTCATCAATGTAACAAAAAGATGGACCTGTGGAGAGCAGAGAGCAAGGGGATAGGTGGAATCTGCCATCAATCCAGAAGCCACCTCCAGCGTGGAATTATCCCATTAGTTTCATAGGTCAAGTGGTAGAGCCAAGTCTTCAGGCTCCTGTGGAAGAGTAGGAGGATCAAGGTAGCTCTTACCCTAGAGATAGGATGTTCAAAAGGGTGGGTTCTGAGGCAGAAGGTTCTTCTGGATCTCAAAAGTTGGAGTTCTTTGGCCAATGGGATCTATAGTATGCCCTCTCTGCCAGCACAAGTACAATGTGCTTGTCCTAGTGGGACAAGTTCTTAAGTTCTTAAGCATAGTCACATGGTTTTTCACTTAATAATAGCTTCACTTAATGACTGAATTACCAGTCCCAATTGTCACTAAATGTGGACTCCCTTATTAGAAAATCAAAAATATTCAAAATCATTTATACTGGTGTGAAAATGTTAAATTAATAATTTTGTCTAGTTGGATTTTAAATCCTATCACTGACATATTTTAAAATGAGGGATTTTTTTACATTCTTTCTATAGAAAACAATATGTAAGGATCTCAGTGAGGTGATACCTCATCATTTCTGAGGACTGTGAAAACTAATCAAGCAAAGCAAAAAAAAAAACTATGTTCTAGACTTTTTCAAACTATATATATTGGGGGGAGGGAGAGAGGCAGACATTGTGAAAAAAATGTGAATGGTGCATTTACATTTAAAAATATTTATGAAGGGAAAAACAAAGGTGATGATGCTAAAACAAAAGTATCAAAGATTTCCAAGGAAATATATTCATGAAATAGTAAAAATTAAAACTATGATGTAAGTGCTGAGTTTAAACTATAGTATTGAACTCTAGCAATTTGACATGGATTAAAAAAGTTGACCTTCTAAAGGAAGTGGATTAAAATAAAGAAATTTCATTAAATGGAATTATTATTTAGGCTATTGATTCCAATGATCTGGTCAGTGCAAGAATCCACATTTAAGCATAAAAAACAAAAAACAAATATCCTCCCTCCCTCCCTCCCTCCCTCCCTCCCTCCCTCCCTCCCTCCCTCCCTTCCTTCCTTCCTTCCTTCCTTCCTTCCTTCCTTCCTTCCTTCCTTCCTTCCCTCCCTGTCATTTCCTATCTCACATCATGGAGAGGTCAGCTCTTCTGTATTATATAAAGAATGCTTATATATTCCTCATCATCTTCTCTTTTTAATAGTAATTAAATTCATATTTTTCAAATTCTCTTTATATGACATGGTTCTATTCTTTATATCATCTTCATTATTCCTTTTTCAACCTGTTCCAGCTTTTCTGTTTTTTTCTTAAACTATAGAACCGTAGCCTATATACAGTGTTTATAGGGGAAGTTACCATTTCCAGGCTAATGTTATATTTGGTGCAGGTTTTAGTGAAAAATAGTCACAATAATTTTAAAAAGATATGTAGAGGAACAAAATATACTTGGAAAATACTAATAGAACACTAAGTGTGTGTAAGTATATTGCTTATGTGAGCTGATATTTTAGAAATCACAGATTAATGTATATCTGAAATAGAACATTATTAAATATATTAGAAAAGGGCATAGACTGGTTTACCATTCTCTACTCTTTTCTAATTCTCATTCCCTATATATGAAAATAACACAATAGGATCATCTGATGAACTGTGAATCTTATGTCCAGCTTGAAAGCTTCAAAATAGAAATAACTATGATTAAAAACTTTGAATGACTTTATCTGCTGAATTGTATTTTATTCAAACCTACACTTTTTCCAAAACAATAGTTTTTGGAGCTGTTATTAAGAACCTAACACACCGTGGCTTATAGAGATGTGATTTAACAAGTATTACAAAATTCATTAGCCAATAAAAAAACAGTGAAGCATAAGGGTTGTTAGATAGCCTAATAATGATCAAACTGCTACCTTTCTGCAATCTAATTAAGCATTTGTTACCATTACCACCCATTTCCAAAAATGGGAGTTTTGCTCTTGAAATCTAATGAGCACCAGCTGGGGCAGCACTGCTGCATGTATAAATAAATGTATATTTAACCTTTGTGCTGTGTGGTTGCCCAAATTATTTTGCCTTGGGGGCATTCTCTGAATGGAAGAATCCTGCCAGGCTGTGCAGTGTTATGTTAGAACCAAATCCCTTACCATTCATTTAATTCTGCTCCATTTGTCATTGTAGTACAAGGATGTCTCTGCAAACATCTGGAAAGTGACTCAGGAAATTCCTTGTTAATCATTTATTGGTTCTAGCAGAAGAGATTTTAGTAAACAGAGCCTTATGTCAAATGTCTGGCAAGAGTTTTGACTTGCCCAGAGGATCTAAAGGATATTTTCAGCACTGAATCCTTTCACATGCTTCTTTCTAGGAAATGATTAACCATCATCAGGCAGAATGATTTTCATCTGATTTCTTTGAATGCTAAAAGTTTATGGCTCACAGAATTGAAGTAGACTGTCTCAGATAATCAAGGGTACAACACATGAACTAACCTCAGTTAGTTCCTTCCATTTTTAAATTCCTTCTAATTTTTGAATAATAAAAGATAAAAATTCATGTAAAATAGCTGATAAATATGGCTTATATTTGTCAAAGGATGGGCTTAAAAATTGTCTGTTGGAAATACATATCTATTGCTTTTCATGATTGCTGCATGCTATGAGTACTAACCAGTTTGAATATTTTCCAACTCCAAGCCATTTCAACTGGGCCATTAGAGGTCTGCTTAACTCATTGAAATGACTCATATTTAAAAGTGATTATGCTTCATGGGATTGCAGCTTGGACAAAAAAAATTCAAGTAGTGGAAGATTGAAATGAAGGAAGTGCTGAACGTTCCAAAGCTCTGCTGTATCAAGAGGAGAGGAGAATTCTGCAATTCTTTTTCCTTCTGATTATGTATCCTAGTTTTAAAAAGTAGGTTTTCTCCTGTCCAGTCATATTTGACTCTAGGGGATGGTGCTTATATTTATTTATTAGCTGAGGGAGCCAGAGTTGTCTTAAGACACTTCCATGGTCATGTGGCCAGCATCACTATATACCGAGGTGCACAGAATACTGTTTCTTTTTCACCAAAGTGGTACTGATTGATCTACTTGCATTTTCATGTTTTCAAATTGCTAGGTGGATAGGAGCTGGGGCAGGTAACGGGAGCTCATCTCATTGCACGGCACTCAGATTTCTAACCTGGGCTTCAGCTTTCCAGCTGACCAGCTCAGCATCTTTCACTACTGAACCATCATGCCTCCCACTCCAGTTTTAATGAGGAAGAAATTGCTTACTTTAGCCTGGATTACAAAAGTAACAGAACCAGTCTTAGATTTATAAACTATATAGCCATAGCAAAAGTCACATATTAGTTTAGCTAGAATTTAGACAGATATTTTAATTATGTTAAATTCATATAGTTAATATTAATTTTGCAACTGTGCTTTAATATTGTTTACAATCTTTACTTTATGTTGTTCATGTTGGATTGACAGTAATAGAAATCAACTTCTGCTATGAAGAGAGATTTCTTGAGATTAAAATGCAATTTCAGCAGGGAATATTATTAAAAACATATGAATCCATGTTTGATATAAAAATGAATTATTGCTGCAATTCTTCATTCTAAATAATTTTATTCCTCCCTCTAAAGAACAACAGAACATGAACAAGGAACTAGCCCTGTCTCTTTGTTGCAGGGAGATGTCTACATTCAGCAACCTAGACCAGTGAAAACATGAAAGTCCAGGTTTTAACAGTGTGAGGAATATTGAAAGTTGGTCATTGCAGAAATGTATATTCTCATGCATAGAAACAGTGAATCCAAACAAGATATCAAGGAGAATAGAGTCAACAGACATATCTTCATTGTCTTGCCATGTCACTGTAATGCATAAAGTGAGATGCGTGTAGGGGAGAGAATGGCTTGAACTCATTTACTGTCTAATCCACAGCTGACTGAGATGATAGATCGATAGATAGATCGATAGATAGATCGATCGATCGATAGATAGATAGATAGATAGATAGATAGATAGTGCATAACAGAGGTCCCCAACCTTTTGAGCACCAGGGATTAGTTCTGTAGAGAGAGGTTTTTCTGCAGACTGGAGGGGGCGTGGTTTCATGTACTGCCTGCATCCAATGGGAAGAGGCTTTGCTTGTTTGCGCAGACAGATTTCTAGCATGCTGCGGCCTGGTGCTGGTCCACAGACCAGGGGTTGGGGACCCTGCAGTATAAGATGAAAGCTGCATAAATCTTTGAAATAAATAATAAATAGAACAGGAAAAGATGGAGATTTCTTCTGGCCATGAGATTGAATTTGTTTTATCTACAAATACATTTCAACTTTTAAACCAATCATGTGATTTGTTAACAAAGTAAATAAGGGGTGAGTCAATGTGTCGTTTACCAAAGTTTTATCTTGCATATGTTATGATGTGAAGATATTGTTTTTATTAGTATTGTATCTTTGCCATGTCATACCATTAATTTTCTTTTTTTTAGGAAAAATAATCTTATGCTCAGTATGTCAATTCACTAATGTTGAATGTGAACCTTTGAACTTATCATGTTTAAAGCTGATCTGCAATGAGTTTTTATCTTTTGTGTACCTGAATGTTTATTGTTCTATCTCTGTATGTATGTATTGAAACAATGTGATTACTTAGAATTAACTTCTAAAAGACACATAGTTTTTAAGGAAAAAGAAAATATTTCAATTGACAATGAAATGAAAATGAAATCATAAAAGCTAATAGCAGATGAATACTCTTTACACAGAATTGTGCCTCTTCTTAAAATATTTTTCCAGATTCTAAGTGTGCTATGAATATATTGTACAATGGTTATTCAGAAGTTTCTATATATACCGTAAATGCCGGCGTATAAGGCGACTTCCACGAGCACTGAAATTGGCGTCAAAGACGGGGGTCGTCTTATACGCTGAGTCATCTTATACGCCGGAAATACTGGTAGTTTCCGGCATATAAGACAACGTTCTAGGAATGCGGCCTGGCTATAAAGATGGGAGTCATCTTATACGCTGGGTCGTCTTGTACGCTGGCATTTATGGTAGATCAGGCAACTTGGATGTTTAGCTTGAACCCTGTTTCCTGTTGAATAAATGGTAAAATAACAAGTTTCACCAGTTTCATCTTTCTCTTTTTTTTTTCTTTTCTATATTCTTATTCTTTCAGGATTTAGAGCAGGGGTGTCAAACTTGATTTCATTGAGAGCCACATCAGCATTGTTGTTGCCGTCCTATTCACAGCATCCATGAGCAAGCAAAGTCATATGGTGGGGCCATGGCGAGGCAGCCAAGCTTGATGTCATCACTGCTATGCCATGGACCCTACACGCTTGGCCCCTATCATCCAACCTCATCTTCCAGTGAGCACCCTGGGACCCACCACCAAGGGCCCCTGGAAGCCTGTGCTGCCATCTGGGGGGCCCCTTCACAGCCCAACAGGGTTGATGAAGCTCCTTGAATGGATCTTGCCCTGAAACCTGCCCTGGTCCTGATCCCCTCTGCAGAGACCCCTGGATTCCCCCTAGCCCTGCCTAGGCTCCCACAGTTGCCCCCTGATGCAAGAGATGTGAGCTGGCCATGCCAACTCCAGCATGCCTACCCAGTTGGCTGTGACCACCATGGCCATGCCCAACTGCTCCCCCAATAGCAACCACAATGCTGATGCGGCCCTCAATGAAATCAAGTTTGACATCCCTGGTCTTGTTATATTTATAATTTCCCTTTATCAAGTATGATAAGTTTTCTAAACTTAAAACTGATTGAGTCAATAAACTGAAAATTAAATTATTCAGAATTATGCCAGGAAACAATTGCTGTTATATTATTATCTTTTCTTTGGGATTTGACTAGGTTTTCAAAAATTGTAATTTTATATGTAATGTAAAGAAAGAGGAAAGTATGTAGGACAATTTCTTCTATAATTTATTTTTCTTAATCACGAAAACCACACATTATAATTCCATCTCATATTTCTATTTATTTTTTTCAGAATAATGAAAAATGAGTCTTGAAATGTTGGTTATAGAAAGTTGCCATACTTTCTGTGCATGGCTCATGCTGTGCCTCAAATATTTTTTAAGTAAGAAGGAGAATGTAGAAAAAAATGATTACTTGCATTCACACTGACAAATATATTTTATCAGCTTTCTGGAATAGGTTGTTTTATTTCAATTACATTTATTTAATCAATCAACCAATCAATCATTTATTTATTAAATTTATATGAGACTCATCTCAAAATAAAGCAGCCTCAGGGCTTTACATTTCAGGATAAGGTGCAATTCTATTCCCATAAATCCTTAACTCTATGGCTATGGTGATTTTTTTAAAAAAAATTGGGGAAACTTAAACATTTCAGCATTTGAAAATCTACAGAAAAACAATTCATATCTACAGAGTGTTTTGGTCATTCATCGAAAGAAAGGAAGAGATAATACAAGCCAAGTCTAAGAAAACACATTTTGAATTAGTATGTTATGTGAACTAGGCTGTGTGTCATTCTGGACAACCACATAATTTAACATGATCTCCTAAGAAGAACAGATTTAATGTATACCTTTGTTTCTATATAAAAATGTCTTGCCAAAGAAACCCCCCACATATTCAGCTCTTCAAATACTTTATGAGAAAGTAGGTTTAAATGCTTAAAATGTTGATTTATTTCTGACCTGAGTTCAAGGAATATTGCTGAAATAAGATAGGAATCAAGGTACTCCAGCAGTTTTATTGAAAGGCCTGCTCCCTCATGCTTCTTTGCACCCAAATAATCATTATCTAGGACCAGCATTTAACTCGATCCTTGAATCTGCTCCTCCCTCCTTTTTTATTTTACTTTGGTGTCATGTCTCTTAGACTGCTCTATGAATGTTTTAAGTTAAAGAGTTGGAATAAAAATATTTTTTAAAACTTACTGGTGTCCTATGGCTCAAATAAAAACTCCATTAACTTCTGTGGAATTACTCTGAGATCAATATCTTAAAGATCTATCAGGAAGTGTTTTAGAAGCAACGCTGATGGATTATGAATTACTGTCTCTGTCCAGCTATAAACTTAATTATAGAATATATAGGAAACAGTGAAAGTAATAGTAATTTGTATCCTTCTCATCCAATTGCTGACTGAATTATAATGAGGTAATCAAAACAGTTCATGTTTATTTTTGCATCCACATATATGCTTGAAAATAACCTTCATGAACTTAATGTCCCCCAGTGGTTCAGAATAAAACTTACATTTCTTTCAAACGTAGGATGCATACCCACACAATGCATACATGGCATTTGCACTATTTCTTTTTTATGGTAAGCAAAACACAAAAAAATATGAAACGGTAATCAAATTTGAAATATCTTGGTTTGTTGAATTAAGAATTAAGTACAATTATGAAGATCAAGAAATACTGTTTGTTGAAGAATTATGAAGAGCAACAAGTACTATTTGTTGAAAAATTAAATTATGAAGAGCAAGAATTACTGCTTTTAAGAATGGTAGGCCTGAGCTTTGTAATTAACTAGCTAATAGGTTATCATTCTTGACTGCAAGTGCATTAGTTTCTTACAATACATACAACAAGTTCTTGTTTCCATTAACTAGAAGTGTTTGTTATTATCAGATACATGATGATGAATTGTTTCAATTACTCCTCCAGCTTACAGCTGTATCTAATTAGTCTACTGATGACCTGCCCAGAAGAAAAGCTTAGTGATAGATGTTACTGCAAAAAATACTGTATTGCTTTGTACATTGAATATAATTTATATCTTGATTTGCATATTTCCTTTACATGCTCCCAACCAAATAAATGTTTATCAGACTGGACCACAAGTCTTTAAAAGTTATGTGAAATTGGCCAAGTGGATTTATGAATAAATTCTAGAAATAAGTAGCGACTATTCACTGGAGAAAAGCTCCTGGCAGTAGTCAGTTCCATTGGTGTTCAGTATAGGTCACATGAAGATTCATATTTATACTATATGTGACTATTAAATATGCCACACAGTTTTAGCTTGCTTTTATTAACCTGATTATTATTTAACCTGATTATTATCATTTGTAAGGAATCTACTTTGATATGCATCACCTTATTACATCTTTTCAGTCTAAAGGCCATTAAGATCAGTGGCTGTACTATTAGGATTCTCCTGTTTCATTCCTTTACATTCTTTTTACAATAACAATCATGTCCCTTTTTTGGGGTGGGTAGGTGGAGGAGTATCAATATTCTCAGAATGATCATTATTCCAGTTTTTACTTTTTGCTCTCACAATCCCTATTTTTCAGATAACAGAGGTGATACCATTCCAGGCTGTATATGCTATAGCAAATGACATAGCATTCCATTATTCTATTTAGAATATGTATAGCTGGGTCAGTTATTTAGGCATTCTATCTAAATGTAATATCCCAGATAAGTACCACTCTGTATATTTTTCAATGAACATAATATTCTACTGCCTAAAACTCTCACATCTCTTTGGAATGTTTGTACTAATAGCTGTGAATTAGTCTGTCAGTAGAAATGTATGTTGCCTTTTCAATCTTCTTCTTTAAGCTATTGATATCCAAAAATGAGTAATTAAATCTCCAATCTAAGGAATCAGTATAAGTTCACAATCTAAGATAGGAATTGATTGAGAGATGCTATTTGAAAAACTATACTCACTGAAGCTAAGCTAAACTGCTAGATGTCCCAGAAATATAAACATAAGTGTTCTGCTGGATCAGGCCATAGATGCATCTGGTCAAACATTTACAGTGGTCAGCTGAATGAATTTAGAAAGCTACCAGTCTGGATGGAGAAAAAGAGAAAAATAACACCCTTCCGAAGGGTGCATTAACCTTTTCATAAAAGTTTTACTACCTAATTAAAGCTGAACAATACCATCATATTATTATAGTATTTTTATAATAGCCAGTTGTCTAGTGGTTAAGGCATGAAACTACATACCAGAAATCTGTGAATTCTTAACCATGAAAGCCAGCTGGGTAACCTTGGCCAGTCACTCTCTCTCAGCTCAACCCATGTCATGGAGTTTTTGTTATGGGGAAAATGGAAGGAAGAAGGAGTTATTTATAAAAATAATAATGGTGGGATATAAATAAATAAATCCATGGGTTATATAGAGGGCTGCTCAGGAATTCATTCAAATGTATTTTGAACTGGTACAAAACTATTGAACTTTTCATTGAATAAGGAGAGCACAAACCATTGTCAAAAGCTTATCTAAATTTCAATTATAGATTAAAAGGAAAATGGTAGTAACAGCAAGAACTGACTAAATCTTTATTCCTGGATTGGCTACTGCTCAGAAGAATTCCATTGTGTCTGCATGAAGCTTTACTTCATATATTTTATTGAGTTCAAAACTTTCACAGTTACTTAGTAATTAAAAAAGAGAACAAGACTGAATATCCCAAGCTGACTGCTGACTTGCAACGGTAAGGTCTAAAGTGATTTCATGTTGAAGAGTATAGATCCACAAGAAATTCCATACATTGATAGTCATAAGATTAATCAGTAGTCATCTTTTAGACCTGTTTTTGAAAATATTCAGCTAGATAGGACTAAAATCACCATAAAATAGTATCCCAAAGATACTAAACTTCCCAAAGAATATGATGCATTTTCATTAAGTAATAATCTCATTAGTGAGGAGCCCTTCTTGTTAGTTCTGCATGTAAATTATCTACTAAGGTGAACTGGGTTATTTCTGTTCCCTAACAGGTGCAATTCTAAACTGGAGAGAATCCAATCCACATCCATTCAATAAAAGCTAGTGTTACAGTACCACAATTTGTCCTAGAATCTAAGTAAGTTGAGAAAATAAATAATGTTTACTGAGAGTAGTGAAAATAAAAGATTTCTTCTGCATAGTCTTCATCAACACTTATTTAAAACATTTCAATATCATTTTCTTTACTATCACATCTCCACCGAATTTACAATAAAGATTATTGAAATTTGGTAATAACATTAAATTAATTTATTAAAATTATATTTATTAGAAACCATATGGGAAGGCAAACCAAATAAAACTACTCGTCCAATATTTATTTAAGGAAGATTTAGGTCAGGGGTGTCAAACTTGTAACGTCACGTGATTTGTCGCAATGTATAGCGACTTTTTTTCCATTGACAACAATGGGGTGGGTGCAGTTTTGCCATAACACATCTGGCCCATGGGCCAGCAGTTTAACACCCCTGATTTAGGTGAAGAGAAAGATCTATAGATGTCTCACAACTTTTAAGGGAGAAAGCATTCTGGAAGCTATTACTTAAAAATATTCTTTTGTAGTAACTACAAGGTAACATTCTGTCAATCATAGAATAATAAAATTGTAAGGGACTATTGTGTCCTTAAGTATAATGTCTTGCAAGAATCCACATTGAAATATCCCAGGAAAATGGCTGCTTGAATTCTATTTGAACAATCCTAATGAAGGGGACCTACCATTTAAAAGCATCAGCTGTGAAGAGTGGGAAGTGGCAGATAATGAAATCAATGTCATTCAATCAGCCATAAGGCTTTCCCTTTTGTATGCTTGCTGTGATATTACAAATTTATGAAAGGGGTGGAGTGAATGTTTCAATAGGCAAAAGGGATCCTGCAAATGCTTCTGCTATCACCTCTGCCAGCACACATAGTCTTGTAATAGTGAAGATAGTTGTTTATTTGTCTTGAACCAAACTTCTTTAGGGTGTATAGCTTAAAAAAAAAAAAGCTCTGAGCAGTAACTAACTGGCAGTCAATGAAATATTTTGGTATGATATGTGTATGACCAGGTACTTCTTTTAGCAATACTTCATTCTGCACCTGCCAAAGCTTGTCCAAGTAGAGACTGAAAAAGATGACCTTGATGAAGAGAGGGAAGATCTCTTTGTCGAAAAGACTAGACTAGACTAGACTAGACTAGACTAGACTAGACTAGACTAGACTAGAATAGAATAGAATAGAATAGAATAGAGCTGGAAGGGATTTGGAGGTCTTCTAGTCCAGCCCCCTGCTCAAACAGGAGAACCTATACCATCTCATACAGGTGAATGTCTAGTCTCTTCTTAAAAATTTCCAGTGATGGAGTGCCCACGATTTCTGGGGGTAAGCTGTTCCACTGGTTGATTGTCCTCACTGTCAGAAAGTTTCTCCTTAGTTCCAGGTTGCTTCTCTCTTTGATCAGTTTCCAACCATTGTTTCTTGACCTGCCCTATGGTGCTTTGGTGAACAACCAAAGTTTGTTTTGGAGTGATCCTAATTTATCTTCTGCAGAGATTATTTAAGATATATAACAAGATATTTGCTCAGCAGTATATATTGGAAAGTCTGTGATTAATAATATGTTCTGTGGTGTCCCAATATCGTTATGTTGAACTAGTATATTAAATAGGCTAGTGTGAAAAACAAAAATCCAAAAAAGCAAAATTTTAGCTTCCCGTTAAGGGTCTCTATATTTAGCTATTAACATAGATAATATTCAGCACGTTCAGTTTAATGCATTTGTTTGAGGCAAAAAATGTGAAATGTGGCTTTACTTTGTGACAGATAATTAAATCCAATAAATGTGCTAAATGCTACAGATACTATAAATATAACCACTGATTCTAAAACACAATAAATAGAGAAAAGGGGCTGGTGGTGATAATAATGGTGGTGAAACAGAACAGTTGCAAACAATACATTATTTGGTTTCTTTTTTTACTCTTAAATATAAGTTAGGTTGCACGCAGAAGGCTTTTCAAAATGTAATGGAATGATTGCTCTTTCCTTGCAGCAGTTTATGGGCAAGTTGGTCTGATGAAGGTGACAGCTTATAAGCTGATTTCTCTATTATTTTCTTGGCAAATACTCCAAGTGCAATAATAGTGGAATTTTGAGAAGAAAGTGCTGGCACTGTGCCACTCCAGGCAGCAGCCACATGTCAGAGCAAATGCCATGGGATCATCAGGCTTGTATTTTAACTGGTATAGGCAGGTAGCGAAGGTGTGAAATTGAAAAAAGGTACAGCTGTCTCCTGCCTTATTCCTCCCAGACAGGTTTCAAGTTCTTACTTAGAGCTAAGCCCCCCAGAAGGGAGTGTTAGAAACTTTATTAGTTTCTCTATAATGAGATTTTCTTTCTTTGGCTATGTGGCAAAATCACATTCTGTATCTCAGATGCAGGTGTCTTCTACTACAGTCACTGCTGGAATGGGAAAATTTAAACTCATGCTGTTCTGAATTTCACAGCTTCCATTTAACATACTTTATTCTAGTGTTGGGCATATACCGTAATTTCTCCTGTTCTCCCTCCTCCAACACTCATCAGTCTGATGGAAAAATGATTTAGAATTATCTTTCAAACAGGAGAATTTTGGAGTAATCATAAGTGTGAAATATGGATGCATAAATAAGCATTTATTTAGTTAGTAGGTGCATTTTGTTGTAAAATCACTTCTCCAGCAGGTTTCAGTTTCCCTACATTTTAGTCACTTTTATCTTGAGAGGACATAGAAGTAAACACCTTACATTGGGCCTTTTTAGTAATTATGTTTCTGTCACTGTTAACAGGAGTTCCCTGAGAAACTGTTAGAAAAATTCTCCTTCATCTAAAAAAGATGAGAAATTAACCCATTTTCATAGATGCCCTGTATAAATGACACATTCTCTAGATACAATGAAGTATCCAAAATTCCATCATTGACCTACTTATTTTGTGAGGTAGGTAATACAGCTACAGACTGCTTTCTCCCTTGCTTGCTATTAATGCCTTTGGAGTCTATCAAATGGTGCGATCCTTTTATAAAATTATATTAATTCCACTTAGTATCTCCATTGAGTCTGCATTTTGATACTCAATTCCAAGAAATATCCTAGGATTAAATGAAATCTGAATGAATTGGGACTCTGTTATTAGGGATGTCTACAGTATTGGATGTAGTTTCTCATGGATACTTGCCAAAGCAGGAGTGCATTTCCAAATTGCTTTTCATTTGATTGAAATAGCTTTTCATTTGGCACAGTTTAGTTCACTTATTTAAACCATAAAAGTATTAGAATTCCCATGGTACTTTCCATAAATTGAATGTGAATCCAGTGCAAGTCCAAATATTACATATCCAGAATAATGCAGTCTGAGAATATAGTCATGCCTTAAACGGTCCTGAATGGTGTCTAACCTTGAGGATTCAATAACTGGAATGGTACTATTGAGAAGTTGGTCTTCTTTGTAGGCTTTCACATTATCTTTCATTGCTGGGAATCCATGCATGCTCATCTCTTACTGAAAACTGTTAACTACAGGCAGAGCTCTAATTTCATATTTCAAGACTGTGCAAAAGAAGCAAGTAGAATCTCATTTATAGTCACATTATAGTCTTCCAGTTTGAATAACAAAACAGAATTTCATATTCTTCATGTTTTTAAAAATTAAGATGATTTTTTTTTAAAAAAACAGGAATTTGAATGTCTATGGAGATTGTGCACTTCACAATAAAACAATTACTGAACACAGACATAGGCATGGTCACTTGACCAGTGGGTCATCAGGTAAACATTGAAATCAGAAGAAAATAAGAAGATGGCCACAATAACTTTTCTGTTGCTACAAAGCTTGCACACGTACCAATGTGAATGTTGTCATCATTCATCCATCTATTTCCAACAGTTAGAGCTTATTTCTTTTTCTTAGAGAAAATTGCTAGAGATAGAGATGCTGTTATTCTTATACTTGCAAACATGCAGAAGGATAAGAGATAGAAGAAGTAGAAGAGGCAAAAGGAAAAGAAAGCAAATCTCTATAATGACAAAAATTGTGGGGTAGGATTAAAAGAGAGAGTGAGTAAGAAAAAGGAAACACTAGATTTTCTCCTTTCAGCTATTTGTGAGCAGACATTAAATAGATACCCATTCTTATAATCACATTTTTAAAGAACTTTCCTACTTAAGTGTGCTGGAATATTTTGTTACATTTCAAATAGCAAACCTATGCTGTTCAGTGGAGCAGTTAGTCTTATATTCATTAGCCAAGCTACCCCTTAGTTCAATTATACACCTCTTCAGCTAAGGAAGATAGATGAAAGTCATTTGGGAATTATAAACCACAAAGCATTGAATGCAATTCTATGTTCTTAAACTGATTTACACCTTGTTTTACAGCATGGTGCTTTGATTGAAATACAGGGGCAGTGATTGAAATGCTGTTCTCCCATTCTTGGCCTGGGAACCTCTTACTATAATTATTAATTCAGTGAAATGCAGGACAGTGAATATTTTTTTCATTATTCACCAGGACAATTAAAAAAATAAAATTTATACCAACTAGATTCTCCTTCATCCCTGCATCTTAAATATAGCATTATTAGCACTTAGCCAGGAAACCACTATAAGGATTGAATGGAATTAATACATTGAAATGTGTTCTCTCTGAGCATGTGTCTGTTGGGCCAGACAGAAAACATTGCATTGGCAAAAGCCATTTGCCTCTACAGAAGACCACTATTTATACTGATGACCTCCTATATATTTCCCCATGTGAGGAAAACAATGCATATGGAGAAAAAGTTAATTAATATATAAAATGCAAATTAAATAATATCCTGGGGGGGTAATCAAATCAATGCTTGTTCTATTTCAAAGAAAATGAATTAAGATAATTTCTGCTTTTCTAATTTTAGTAGCCAGGATTATATGCAACCCAGGAGACATATTTACAAAATGGTTGCCATGGTATATGGGTCTAGAAGCAAGAAAGCGTGACAGCAAATAGATATAATGCTAGAGGCTGGTGATTACTTTCCTATTTATTTTATTTAAAGAATATTTAACAAATGTTGTATCTGTCTGTGAGGGGGATGGATGGTCTCTAAATTTAATAAATAAATAATAAAATAAATAAATAAATAAATAAATAAATAATGGATTAGTATAAACAAGTATCTGGAAGGAGTACCATGCTGCTTTAATTAACTCATTACAAAGGATCTAGGGATCGAGAAAAATCTTGCTTGAGAGAAAATTTAGATCAGTCATTTGCCTGGTATAAGATTTTTTGCCTACCAAAAGCCTTCCTGCCAAAAAGCCAATAATTGGCTATCCAAGATTGCCCAGTCTGTGGCTGTTTGGCACATCATATGTGAAGCTACCCAAAGAATAGAGGCTTATAGCTCTTTTGCCTGACTATTCCTCATAATCCCATCTTTTCTATTAGATTTAGCTTTGAGATAATGTTTTCCTCAGAAACTCTTAATTCTTGCCTCCATGTCCAGGAGTATTATCATTTCCTATTATGGAAGGCTTGAGGTACCAAAAATTCCATAATTTCTGATTTCCCTATCTTCAAGGCAGTTTTTTAAGGATGGATGTTATTCATAAATAGTATTAAGCCAAAATATCTCTGCCTCTCCATATCATACATTAATATACATTAGGAGCTATGGTTAGAATGCAGGCTAACTCTGTCCACAGCCAGGAATTCAATCCTGACCGGCTCAAGGTTGATTTGGTCTTCCATCCTTCCAAGGTCAGATTGTTGGGGGCAATACGCTGACATTTATAAACTGCTTAGAGAATGTTGTAAAGCATTATAGAGCTGTATATAAGTCTAAGTGCTATTGCTATACATTCCAAAAGCATTCCACAATATTCTATAAACAACAACACCAACAACAATAACAACTGCAGAGTGTTTTTTATGTGAAGCTGATTTTGTTTACACCTAAAATAAAAATATAGTCATATGTTGTATTAGAATGATAAACCCACATTTTAGTTTGTTTCTTGTCTTATTCTCCTACACAGAATAAATGTATTATAGAATACATTTTAGAACTAAATTCTTTTAAATCCATTTTTATTAAAAATGCAATGCAACAAACAAATGGTCTGGAAAGATTTTTCCTACAAGTAGTCTAAAATCAGAGGTACCAGATCTAGGCTGCACACCTACGGATAACCATTATGACAGTGATGAAATGCTCCAAATCCCTTGCTTTCATCTACTAGAAGTCTAGATTTTTGCATCCCAGATGCAGTAGCCCTATTAAAACATCATTTGGAATGCAGGAGTTCTCAGAATGTCTCTGCCCCAATGCCACATGAGGGGAGAAAGAGGAATAGGATAACAGAAGCATTAAAACATTTGCCTCAGAGAAGAAGGACTCAAGTCATTTTTAAATTCACAAAATAAACCCTCTATTATTAGAACAGTGATATGTAACAGACCGCAGTGAAATGGAGCAACAATTGACATACTTTTTCTCCGCAGAATAGAAAAAGGGTGAATAAATAGTATAAATGAAGACAATGTGGACACTGCAGTTCATACCAACTTTTTTTAAAAAAATTCCTTCTGATGTAAAGCCACAACAGCATAAACTGGACTAAGAGCACTATGGATGAAGAGGGAGATCCTAATATTTTGCTTAGCCCATTTTTTTTTAAAAAAACCTGAACTTCCCAAAATGGGTATTTTTTAAAAAAAATAACAAATTTATAGTTGTAAATACAGGACTTTTAAACCATTCTTGTCTGTCCATGGGTGAATGAATATATCTGTATGAAAGAGAAGGGTAAAAGTTAAGATAAGATAATAGAGAAGTGGGAAATGTAACCCTCAGGTCTGCATAAATACAGGTCTATTTATCAGAAAATGGTTACGCATTAGATGTAGTCCCCAACTTACAACCATTTGTCCAATGAAAACTTAAAGTTATACCCTGTTGAAAAAAGTAACCTATAACCAGTCCTAGCACTTACAATGGTCACATGATCAAAATTCAGGTGCTTGGAAACCAGTGTGTATTTATGATAACTGCAGTATTCTGGGGTCATGGGATTGCCATTTCTGACCTTCCTTAAGAATTTCTGGCAAGCAAAGTCAATGGGAAATGCTGGATTCACTTAACAACCACAGCAAAAAAGATTGTAAAATCAGTTGTGTCACTTAATGACCATATTGCTTAACTATATAAGTTCTTATTTTAATCATGGTCATAAGTTGAGGTCTGCCTTTATTTCAGGCAAAAGATATTCACTTCTTATCAAAGGATTTTGATACATGTTTACCCATATTTTGTTTATTTTTATGACAAGGTGCACCTGGCTTTCTCTTTTTCATTCAAAGCTAATAAATAATGGATGGTGACACATGAAACCATTACATACTAATAAAATATGAGATGTATTTGAGTCACTACTTCATTCTCTTGTTGACATTGATACACTGACAAAATTAGTGTATGCTGTGGATATAATTTGCTTGGATTTTAGTAAGGCGTTTGATAAAGTAAATCACAACCTACTACTTGATAGAAAAATGTGGGTTAGATAGCATCACCACCAGATGGATTCATAGTTGGCTGACTGGCCATACTCAGCATGTGGTCCTTAATGAAACCACATCTACATGGAGAGAAGTGTTTAGTGGGGTGCCCTAGGGCTCTGTCCTGGGCCCAGTGCTCTTCAACATCTTCATCAATGATTTGGATGAGGGGATAGATGGGGAATGAATCAAATCTACAGACAACACTAAGCTGGCAGGAATAGCCAACATTCCAGAAGATAGCCTTAAGATACAGAAGGATTTTGACAGACTTGAACATTGGGCGCTATTTAATAAAATGAAATTCAATGGTGAAAAAAGTAAGGTTCTACATTTAGGCAAGAAAAACTAAATGTACAGGTATAGTATAGGTGGTACCTTGCTCAATAGTAGCAACTGTGAGAGGGATCTCAGAGTCCTAGTGGACAATCACATAGATATGAGCCAACACAGTGTTAGGCTGCATTAACAGAAGGATAGAATCAAGATCACATGAAGTATTAATACCACTTTACAATGCCTTGTTAAGGCCACACTTGGAATACTGCATCCAGTTTTGGTCACCATGATGTAAAAAAGATGTTGAGACTCTAGAAAGAGTACAGAGAAGAGCAACAAAGATGATTAGGGGACTGGAGGCTACAGCATATAAGGAACGGTTGCTGGAATTGGGTACATCTAGTTTAACGAAGAGAAGGACAAGGAGGGACATGATAGCAGTGTTCCAATATCTCAGGTACTGCCACAAAGAAGAGGGAGTGAAGCTATTCTTCAAAGTACCTGAAGGCAGGACAAAAATCAAGGAGAGAAGCAACCTAGAACTAAGGAGAAATTTCCTGACAGTTAGAACAATTAATCAGTGGAACAATCTGCTTCCAGAAGCGGTGAATGCTCCAACACTGGAAGTTTTTAAGAAGAAACTGGACAGCCATTTGTCTGAGCAGGGGGTTGGACTAGATGACCTCCAAGGTCCCTTCCAACTTTATTATTATTATCGTTGTTGTTGTTGTTATTGTTGTTGTTATTATTACTTTTGGCCAACATGCTACATTGATAATGGAGATAGTGGGCTATGGATGATGCTAATTTGAACTTGTTCTTTCATGCATGGAATAAAAAAGCTGTGTGAATATTCATGTTGTGATTCATACAGTCTCAATCAGTATAGCTTGATGGGGATTTGACTTTGGTGTTTATTCAGATTCTCTCTGTTGAAATTGTCAATACATACATTTTTGTCATACTGCCACATTGCCACAAATGTATGAAAACAATGGCTGCAAGGCATGGTAACCCAGATTTTCAACAAAGGCATCACAAATTCAATAACAACTCTTGTATGAAGTTCCTATAAACAGTTGCTACAAGATGACCTTGTAAAATCCCTTGATGTTATATCATTGAAGAATATCTTTTGATGAAATGTCAGCTGTGGATCTGGTATTTACCAGCTCAAGACTATTACTATTATTTTTTAAAAAACAAAGTTCTAGAAAAGTGTTCTACAATAGATTTCTGAAGACTGCTGCAAAATTATTCTTTAATGCCCTCCCTCTACAAATCATTTTTGTCATTTGTGGGTGTCAGTCCATGATTGATTCCTTATCTGACAGCTCTGTTACCACCTTCTATGTCTTAGATTCATTCCCCATCAAACTCTGGGCACATCATTTAAATACCTCATCGTTTTTTTTTAAGACTGAATAACTGACATCTTTTATATTTCATTTGTAATAGACTATTTTTCCTTAAAACCTAATAATTATTTTTAAAAAAGGAAATAAAATTGGCTCAATAGTTCCTTTGATCAGTAATTGATTTTTCGGGAGAAGGAAGAGAAAGATATTAGTCATTCTTCAAAAGACCTGCCATGTACTAAGATTTATTAGTGTTAATATTACTTTCAGGTCTGGTAAAACTTAACCTGAAGATCTGCAAAAGTTCCAGTGACAAAAAGCTATCATGGCCACTTGATAATTTTATCAAAAGCACCTCCAGATAAGACATGCTGAATTGCAGTTGGAGATGCAATTTCTGGCAAAAAATGTTAAATTACATTTCTCTTTCTTTCTCTACCTCACCATCTCCTAGAATCATACATTTTCATGAGATAATAAAAGTTTCAGATACAATTTTGTTTTGTTTCATCTCTTATGGAAAAGAAAGCAGAGAATTCAAAGACAGTTTGTCCTGTGTAGAAAATGTTTGGAAGAAAAACACTTATTTACATATAAATCCTTGTTGAACTCTTAGGGAGTTTTCTTCAGTACTCATCTTCAGTTATGTCAGTCATTGCATGAAGAAAATACATAAATATATCCTAATAAAGAATGACTAGGAAAAAGACTCTTTCTCCTTTTGATGTAAGCTGTCTTCCAAGAAGTTTCTTTCAGTACTATGGTGGTTACCACTGCAAGATTCACCCAAGTGAAAAAAAATAGATAATGCAGGAGAGAGACATATTAGTTAGTTTAACCACTTCATACAATTGTTATAAAGAGCTATAGTTCACAATAACTTATGATTTTTAATAAAATCTGCTAGACTCAAAAGATGCTACTAGACTCCTTCAGATCCAAGGTAAAAAAATTGTATTGTCTTTGTGTTTTTTTATGAATCATGTGTGTTGCCCATCCCATCCCATTTCCAACATTTCAGAGGAGATGGCAGGGGAAATATAGATAGATAGTCCTTGGTTTACAACCATAATTGAGCCCAACATTTCTGTAGTTAAGTGAGACATCTGTAAAGCAAGTTTTGCCCCATTTTACAATCTTTCTTGCCACAGTTGTTAAGTGAATCACTGAAGTTGTTAAGTTAGTAACACAGTTAGTTAAGTGAATGTTGCTTCCCCATTGACTTTGCTTGTCAGTAGGTCGCAAAAGGTGATCGCATGATCCCAGAATACTGCAATGGTCATAAACCTGAATCAGATGCCAAGAATCTGAATTTTGTTCACATGACTATGGGGATGCCACAATGGTCATAAGGGTGAAAAATGGCCATAAGTCACATTATTCAGTGCCATTGTAACTTTGAAAGGTCACTAAATGAATTATTGTAAGTTGAAGACTATCTGTATCAAATTGGTTCCTTTCTATTCTTTCAACAGTAAAAGTGTTGGAGCTGTTAAGTAGTCTGGTAAAATGCTTAAACAGAATTAATTTTCTGGCAAAATGATTCCCAGGCCATCAAGTCTGAATAAATGAGTATGATCTGACAAACCTATTTGCCTAAAAATAAGTGGAAGGACAGTTATATTTGTGAATATTATAGGAAGAGGAGACTCTTCCCACCTGCTTCCTTCAATTTCCTTAAAAACAACACTCTGTTCAGTACATTGAGCTTTGCTGATTCATAAAAAAATGTAAATAAATCATGTTAAAACAGCTGCTAACCTTACTAATTATTTTATATCAAAAGAATTGAACAAACCAAATGTACAGGCACAGATTAGGTGAAATCTGGCTCAGTTGCAGTAACTGTGAGAGGGATCTTGAAGTTCTAGTTGACAATCACTTAAATATGAGCCGTCAGTATGCAGCAGCAGCCAAAGAAGCCAATGCAATCCTAGGCTGCATTAACAGAGAGATAGAATCAAGATCATGTGAAGTATTTGTTCCTCTTTATAAAGCCTTAGTAAGAACACAATTAGAACACTGCATCTGGTTTTGCTCACCATATTATAAAAAAGATGTCAAGACTCTGAAAAGGGCAGAAAAGAGTAACAAATATAATTAGAGGGTTGGAGGCTAAATATGAAGAATGGTTGCAGGAATTTGGTATGTCTAGTTTAGTGAAAAAGACAGTGTTCCAATATTTGAGAAGCTGCCACAAAGAAGAAGAAATGAACCTATTTTCCAAAGCACCAAAAGGCAATATAAGAAACAATAGATGGAAGCTAATCACAGAGAGAAGCAATCTAGAACTAAAGAAAAAATTCCTAACAGTGAGAACAATTAACCAGTGGAATGGCTTGCCTTCAGAAGTTGTGGATGCTCCATCAGTGGAGACATTTAAGAAGAGACTGGACAGCCACTTGTTTGGAATGGTATAGGGTCTCCTGCTTGATTGTGGGACTAATAATTGACAGAAAAATTCATGAAAGCCTGAATATATCTCACAAAGTATTTAATGTTTTTTTCATTTGAGTTACAAAGAAGGGAAATATAAAACTACAAGGTGAAGATATCAAATGCATAAGGATATCCCCATTTCAGAAAAGCCTTTTTATAAATCAAATGCTGCCTCTCAGATTATAGTGTAAAGACAAGGGATTGCTTCCATCACTCTTTGCCATATCCAGAAATGTAATTTCAGGATGATCAATATAGAGCTTGGGAGAAAAAGCACATACAAAGCAAAATTTATAGAACAGCACAGTAAACCTTGTGCTTCCCTCTGAGCTAACCAAATCTCTTTCCTCCTAGTGAAAGGGAGAATTTTGTCCTTAATTTTCTGTATGAACTTAAGAAGAGGAATTTAGAATAGAATAGAATAGAATAGAATAGAATAGAATAGAATAGAATAACAGAGTTGGAAGTGACCTTGGAGGTCTTCTAGTCCAACTCCCTTCTCAGGAAACTAGAAAGTTCTTACTATTTGACCTGGAATGTCAGTAATGTAGGAACCAGAGAAATAAAGAAGTGAGACACCAAAAGCTGGGTAAACCAGACTTATAAGTTTATGAATTTGCATCATTGAGATCTGCAAATGGAAATACCTGTGGTCACATTCTTGAATTAACAAAATTTAATGCCCTTTTGATTATGCTTGTGGAAAAAGCTTTTTTATGCTGGGAAAGATGGAAAAAAGACAAGAAAGACAACCAGCAGTATGTTGGATGGAGTCAATCACAGTGGCAATGAGGGTGCTGTTGGAAAACCTGAAGAACCATGTTATGGAGAACATCTGTCCATGTGTCTGCTAAACTTGATGGCACATCATAAGTCAGTCTTCTGATTACATGTTTAGAATTCAGAAAGTATCACCTGAACTACAGTCCCTTATGTAAAAATAGAGCTTTTAGGAATTCATTGCTACTTTTATGCCTTATCTGGAAGTTCCCTCTAATAGAATAGATTTTGTTCAGTTATTCAATCTAAGTACCTGTCAGGAATAATATTAAATAGCTATGGCTTTTTTGTGGGCTTGTGTACATATGTTTCACAGCTGTATTTTAACCCTTTAAATTTAAAGCATTGTAGCAAGTTCTACAAGTTTGCTCATGCACTTTCTGAATTATAGTTTAGTCTTCAAATCCAGATCTCTGTACAACCTAATAATCATGTGGGAATGATCACCCTGGGAATGACTTCAAAAACAGATGTCTAGGCTTCATAGTTTGCATCTCTATCTAGAAATTATGTCAAAATGCTTGTCAAATCTTAGTTCATAATGATCAAAGTAGCAAGGTATTATATGTATATATGTGTGTGAAACAGGTTTTTTTGGGTATGTGTGTATTGCATCATTTCAGACTGTTGCATACAACACAACAAGAAAAAGACATGTGTGATAGAATCAGATAATCATCATATCTAAATAATATTGATACAGTATTGTCTGTTTTTATGATTCAGTTGCTGTCTTTGTTCTGGGGCGCAGGCAAACAAAAAACAATACAATTTGTAAAACAAACAAACAGATCTTCTACAAGAATAGTATGTAATTATGATATATGACTGCTCTATATGTGTCATCTCATGACAACAGGAATGTGTTTTGACTTTGTATCCCTTAAGAATATTTATAAAGGCATTTATAAATCTTTTAATTTTGCACAGAATACAATATGTTAAATAAATGAATGAATCTGAATAAGAAGAAAATTCATTTGTCTAATTAGTATGATCTGAACTATGTATGTTAGCTAATTGTAATGTGTTGCATGCATCACATAGGCTATGGTGAACTAGGCATTGCTGGCTCCAATGAGAGGTTCTGTAAGTCATCTTTCTACAAAATGTACTGTGCCCTACACACATCTCCTAGGAACAACCAATTGGGTAATGCTGTCACTTTCCAGAAGAAAAAATCCATCTCTAGTCTGACTTACTTAGAAGAAAGGGATAATTATTTTTTCTTCATTGCAGAACATACATTACCATGAAGACAGTGCCTTTCAGCAGAATGAGTATCACTGAATTAATTTAGAATTCAAGATTTATTGTGCTTATCAAGGTCAAAGAAGTAGGAGGAAGTTTAAAATAAAATTAAAGATGTGTGTGGGGAAAAGAAATTGACAATTATTTCTGAATAGGATATTATTATATTATTTCTTCCTCAGCATAGGATTACCAGAAAACCCATATTAGACGTACTGCGCAGATTATAATCCTTAAAAAATTAATGCTGTATGGCATTGTAGTTTTCACTATAATTTCCTGATCTTCAACTGAAATTTCTAGCAGTTGAAACTTCCTTTCTTCCCAGCCAGCCCTAGAGGAGAACTGAGAAGAAAAGACAAAATATATAAGGAAAATAGATATAAGACCTTGTCTTTTCAAAGTGTGTCTGTGATATAATTTTCCTATTTCTAATAGGTTTCTCAGAGTTTCATTTTTGAAGACTTCAGATGACTCTATCCATTTATTTGGATTGATAGGTCAGGTTTACTTAAATTCACAGTTTCAGTGTTTGAATCTCTTGGAACTAAATTATTCTACATAAACTTGAAGAATTAAATCGATTTTGAACTGCACTTTCTCTATTTTAATTTAAGATGTCAGCCATGCAATATTTATAATTTCAGTATCAATTATTTTTTGTTAACCTCTATCACTACCTGTTCCTTTAACAACATTTTGTCTGATGAAAATATCTGGTTTTCACACATTTTAATGATCTCTAAGCTGGTATTCTTATGCACCAGAATAGCATTTTTGGATCTCCTTTATTCTGTCCTATGATTTGCTTTGTCTATCACTATCTTATGTTTCTTTCCTCATACAACAAAGGTAACACTGTTTCTTGAAAATGCTCTCTTCCTTTTTCCAATTTGTCCTGTGGTCTGCTGGACACAGGAAGGAAACAGGTATACTGAAAGCAAATGTACAAAACTTTTGTGCAACTGCATCCTTGATTCCTGCATGTTCTTGTTTAGGCCTATTACAATGGCTTACTGAAGTTGGGAATAATTGCCTCCATTTTTCGTCAAAAAGCCATATGTATCTCATAAAGAAGCTAGCCTATTATCCTTTCACTATATGCTTGTATTGTAGCAAGTTACCATGATTTCTCTAAGAATTCTAGCATATTGATTGACAATTTGTTCAGGCTAGCATGCTGTAAGTAATTACAGTGCTGAGATACTGATATGAGGAGCAAATATGACTTAATAGTGATTTGTTTCCACTCTGTTGAATTAGGGGGTGGCCCTGCAGCATTGGAAAATCTGGCTAAAATGCAGGTCTGGTTCTGTGCTGTAAGTAAGGCATCATGTTTCTAGTTCTGTCTACCTATGGCAAAAATCAATAAAAAATGATTTTTTCCTTTAGAACCTATGTCATAAATTTGCTGACTATGTTGTAGCTTAGCTCTTTATTTATTTGTTAGATTATTATATCCCATTTTCTGGAAAAGATATAATGACCTGCCACTAAACATATTTATAATGTGGATTATTGAATGTGATTTCCTTATTGTGGACTTCAACTATACTAGTGTTCTGCTGGCCATTTCATCTTTCTTCATTTTGCAAGAAAACCATGAGATTTTTATTTAACATTAGTATAAGTTAAGCTTCACCTCTGAATAATATAGGTAGAAAATACTAAAACTCAGCTGCATTGTTCTTTCAGCCTTAATGTAATCTTAAGCAAAGACAGAAAAAAACAAACATTAACAAAGTTAGTTATCATTGTCCCAGGTGAATATGCAATGTTCAAAAGCTGGCCTCAGCTTTGCTTATCAGATAATTTTGATCAGAGTTGAGAAAGAGATATGCCGCTATTAACTGCAACCCTGAGAGCAGAGCCATTCAGCAAAGTGTTTACATGACTTATTGTGGACCAAAGTAAAGTGCTCTTTGCATAGTAGCAGAAAAGAAACTGCAATAAAAGAAACTTTTTTGTTCTAGTGAAATGAAGATGCACTTTGTCAATCACAGACTATTGAGCGGCCTGTCCAGCCTTGGCTGCAAATATTTAAAAGTGACAAAGTGGATATTTGATCATGCTGCGTCTTGTATAGATGGGTTGCATACAGAGGCTTTAGAGTTAAACACTAGCAAAACCACCATAGTTACTAAGGAATTCTTCTGTAATTATTACAAAGATGGTTTATCAGTTTCCATAATCATAGATGTTTTAATTCAGAGCTGCAAATAGGGTTATCTATAATTGGGAATCAAAAAAGACTTTGAACCTAAAGAGGAGACTTCATATTTTAATAGCCAAATGAGTGGATAGAATCATTCTACTTTTGCTCCTAAGCTCTTTCTGGAATTACCCACAAAGCAGCTAAATATCAGTAGCTGCTGATGTTCATATAATATTATTAATCTAAAAATAGGTTAATAATTTGCTCCCATAGAGAAATGTACATTTTCAAAAGGCTGTAAGACCAAGAGAACTCTGATGTGTATAAAATTTGTAGATGCAAATCTGTATACGCATATGCAGATTCAGAAATTATTTCAGTTTAAGTGGACATGCAAAGTCTAATGATAGGAGGATTCTGTTTTCCCAGTCTATTGTCTCTTAATTTCTTCTGTTCTCACTTCTAGTAGTGCTTTCTTTTTTAATTCACATATGGACTGGGCTGCCTTTACATACAAGAAATCTTTAAATGCAGAACTATCCACTAAAAGACCATTCAAATAGACGATTGTATCTTATAAAATAAGATGTTATGAAACTTCACTTGAAAATCAGTTACTGGATAGAAATGGATGCAGAAGAATAGAATATTTGTCATTAGATCATTTAGGAGGAAGGAAGGAACTGGAAGGACTGCCAAAGGCTGATTATAATATGTGGAGAACCATGTGTGAAGTTCAGTGCTAGATTAATTTGTTTACTAGTTTTTACTATTTTGTTTTAAAATAATACTAATACTAATACTAATGTTGGAAGGGATCTTGGAGGTCATCTATTCCAACCCCCTGCTCAGGCAGGAAACCCTATACCATTTCGGACAAATGTCCAGTCTCTTCTTAAAAACTCCATTGTTGGAGCATTCACAACTTTTGGAGGCAGGTTGTTCCACTGATTAATTGTTCTTACTGTCAGGAAATTTCTCTTTTGTTCTAGGTTGCTTCTCTTTTTGATTGCTTCTTGTCTTGTTTCCATCTGTTGCTTCTTGTCCTGCCTTCAGGCGATTTGGAGAATAGCTTGACTCCCTCTTGTTAACTTTAATATCACTTAATAAATTTACATAGAATCCTGATACTTAATACTGTTACACACACACATACACACACAATAAACACAACTGATATACATGCACATATACATTTCAGATAAAATTATTGCTGCTCCTTATTTTTCTACATTCCCCTTTTTCTATCTGAGAACATCCTTATCAATCTTCATGCAACAGCGGGGCTTCCGGTGGATCTGCGCGCGCGATGGCGGCTACTTTGTAGCATCCTCCTGGGTAAGAGTTTGAATCGCTATGAACAGCGGACATCAGCTGTTCAGCGGTTCAAAAACCCCCTCCCGGGCAAAGGGGGGGGTAGAGAGGTGTCTGAATAGTGGTAGAGCCTCTTATGCACCCCCAAAGTTTTTTTTGGGGGGGGGGGTGAAAAGAGTACTCCCACGGAGTTCAGACTGTCTCCACTTCCCAGCTGCTTTTGTCCCTAGGGACAAAACAAGCCGCTGCAACCACTTCCGCGATTAAAGTTAACTGGTGAGTTTTTTTTAGAAGCGGACAGAGCTGAGTAGAGGATTTAGTTTTTGCTTTCTTGGATTTTATTTGGATTTTAAGTTCAAAGATTTATTTTTACTTTTATATTCCCTCTTTTTATTTTTTTTTCCTTTGTTGAAAGGGAAAGTAAAATGGCGATCGGCAAGCCTTTTGGTGTTTTTTTTCCCGAAGGTAGAATGGTGACTGGCAGGCTTTTTGGGGTTTCTTTTTTCCCTTTCCCTTTTTCTTTTTTTTGTTTTTTTTAATGATTGGAATGGAGTGTTAGTATTATTATTTTTGTACTTTTTTGGTTTGTTTTTTGTACTGTTTGTATTTTTAAAAAAATGGAATGGATTTTTTCTATTTAATTATTCTTTTTTCTTTCTCTCTTTTCTTTTTTTTTGAACTCCTTTTTTTTATTATAATGATCTCCTCTTGAAGGATTTTTTTTTTTTGATTTTATGGAGTTAACTTCTTTTTTTCCTTTGTTTAATTTTTGCAATTTCTAAGAAGGAGTAAAGATTTTTTTAAGATGGCTCCAAAGCGTCCAGTAATCCCTACAGCTTCTAAAGTGGCTTCTTCTTCGGTGTCATCATCAGTGCAACAACCTAAATTAATAGCCTCATCTTCTTCTTTGCTACAGTCAACAATGGTGAAGGATTTGCAAGATATGATGGGAGATGTTATACTTCAAATTAGGGGAGAAATGAAAGAGATTCTAGAGGAAAACAATAAGACTTTGAGGCAAGAGATAGTTTTGGCTTTAAAAGGAGTTGCCTCTGTTCTTGAAAAGTTGAATTCTCGCGTAGAAGAAGTAGTAGAAAAAGTGGAATTGATGGAGGAAAAATTTGAAAGTATGGAAAAAGAGATGAAAAATTTTCAAGATGAGATTCTTATGCTTCAATATAAACAAATGGAATATGCTTTAAGAATCAGAGGTTTGGGTGAGTCTGTGCAAGGAGATCTGAGAGAGATGGTTGCAAAGGACTTTGCTGTGATTTTGAATAGAGAAAAAGAGGAAATACTTAGTGAAATTGAACAGACATTTAGAGTTAACTCTGTGGTGGCAGAGCAAAAGAATTTGCCAAGAGATGTGGTAATTTACTTTGGGAAAAGATCCCTGCGCAATGAAATTATACAAGCTTTTTATAAGAAGAGGTTTCAAATTGCTTCACAAAATGTTATAATTTTAAAGGAGATCCCATCTAAAATTTTAAGAAGAAGAAAGGAGTTTGCTTTTTTAGCAGACGAACTTAAAAAGAGACAAATTTTGTTTAGATGGGATGTTCCGACTGGAATGGTGGTGAATTACCTGGGGATACGTTATAGTCTTAATACTGTTTCTAAAGCAAAAGACTTTTATACTTCGGTCCTGGGGGTATGTTCATCGCCACCTATCACGTTTAAAGCTTTGGAAGATAAAAAGGCAGAATTGCAATCTGAAGTGCTTACACTTATGAAAATTGGGAAACTTCAGTTTGAGGGGCCTCAACAAGTAGAGATGGAGGAGCAGAAGACAACCGGTGTAACATACAATTGTAAAGAAAAGGATCAACAGAAGAAGGTCAAGGAAGTTTCACAAGTATTGGTTCCTGAATCTGCGGGAGAAGTAGGATTTATAAACTCTTTGGAGCAACCTTTAAGGGCAGAATTGCAGTGTGAAGAGCCTATATTAATTAAAAATGGGAAATTTCAGTTTGAGGGGCCTCAACAAGTCGAGATGAAAGAGCAGAGGACAACTTGTGCAACATATAAACGTAAAGAGAAAGACCAACAGAAGAAGGAGGTTAAGGAAGCCTCACAAGTATTGGTTCCTGAGTTTGTGGGAGAACCAGGACTTATAAATTTTTGGGAGCTACCTTTAAGGGCAGATTTTAAAGTACTTCTTTCGAGATTTATGGACAAGAGAGACTGATAAGGATTGTGTTTACAGTGGATGGAACTGGCTATTGGTTAAGTTTAAGTATTTAGTTTAAGTATTTAGAAGACTATTGAGATTGCGGGAGAACTAAGATTTACAAACTTTTTGGAATTACCTTTAAGAGGTTTATGGATAAGAGAAGGAATGTGTTTATTGTGGAGGAATTTGTTATTGGTAAAGATTTAAACAGGTATAAGGGAATTTTAATGTTTTAAGTTATGTTTATGGGATCTATTATTATTATTATTTTTTAGAGAAGCTAATTTGTTTAATTAAACGTATTTAGATTTGTTTAGGATTTATATGTTTTTTAAGTTTTTTCTTTTCTTGATAGGAGAGAAGATTATGGAGATTGAACGAAAATTTTAGATAAGAAGTTTAAATATAAGTATTTAGTTTAACTATTCAAAAGAGTATCCAGTCTTAATGGTATAATGAATGTTTATATGCTTATTTTTGTGCTCTAGAGTAAAGAAAGAGGGAGATTAGATCTTATATTGTAGGTATGGATATTTAAAGAAAGTAATGTTTAAATTTGTGTTTTGGGGATTCTATATAGAATGATGGATAATAATATCAGTACAATACTAGAAAATATAAGAGCCGAGGTGGCGCAGCAGTTAGAGTGCAGTACTGCAGGCCACTTTAGCTGACTGTGTTCAGCAGGTCAGTGGTTCAAATCTCACCGGCTCAAGGTTGACTCAGCCTTCCATCCTTCCGGGGTAGGTAAAATGAGGACCCGGATTGTTGGGGGCAATGTAAATATATATAGGTCTTTGGTTGTTCGGGTTTTCTCCCGCGTAAAATTGGAAGTGTCTTGGCGACGTTTCGACGAAGTCCCATTCGTCATCTTTAGGCTGGTGTTTTCAGCTTCGTGCTTCGAGCAGCATTGCTGCTCGAAGCACGAAGGTGAAAACACCAGCCTGAAGATGACGAATGGGACTTCGTCGAAACGTCGCCAAGACACTTCCAATTTTACGCGGGAGAAAACCCGAACAACCAAAGACCTACATACAAACACCCGCGAAAACCTCAGAAAACATATATATATATGTATATATATGTATATATATATACATTGCTTACTGGTGTACACCGCTTAGAGAGTGCTTGCACTTAAAGCGGTATATAAGTCTCATAAATAAATAAATAAATGTTTAAAGTATATTATAATGTGTGTTTAATGTTTGCAACTATTATGTTTTAGAGAAGATAATTTGTTTAATTTAAGGTATTTAGATTTGTTTAGGATTTATATGTGTTTTAAGTTTTTTTCTATTTTTTATTTTCTTTGAAAATTTTAATTAAGCCTGTACTCAGCTCTGGGAAGGTTGAGGGAGGGTATGGGAGGTTTGGGGAAGATGGGGGAGGGTATGGGAGGGTGGGGGTTTGGGGAAGGGATTTGTTTTGTAAAATTTAAAAACTTTCAATAAAAAAAATCTTCATGCAACAGCTAGAGGACAGCTTGGCAAGGCATTTTGGAATAAATACTGCTGGGAAACAGTTTTTAATAAAAAGACATCCCATGAAATTCTGCACACTTTCCCTGATAAGAATTACTTTTTGGATAGGACAAAGGGTCATAAAGTATAAATAGAAAACCAGAACAAACTTACAGAATGCACAGTCAGTAAACATGTTGCATTGTTTCAGAAATAGTTAGTCTTTTTTTTTTTTGCACCATCCCTTGAAGCTCCAACTCTCCCCACTTGCAGTGGTTTATTGGCCAGAAAAGTCCAGTAATGGCACCTTGAGATTGCTAGAAATGTAATTTTGGACAACAGTCAAGAGTTCACGGCTTTTGGCAAGATAGCAACCTTTCTACAAGCAAACGAGCACTGCATACTTCGCAGTTAATTGTACAGTAGAACAGTAAAATGGATGCAGAAAGGACTGCTACATGAAAGTGGAGCATTGCTTCATTCTTTGTGTAATCATCAAAGAAAAGATGGTGAGATTTGTGACCAGAGCTATGAGTATATATCTGATTTCATCTGCTCAGTACTGAATGCAATTGATTCTATATTGAACTAATTGGCTTTGAGGTATGCAGCATTTTCATGAGGAAATGTAACTCTATGGATGCACATAAAGATAAGAGGCTGGCATTTCTCACATTCAATGTTGATTAACCATTTACAAGCCTACAGTGAAAAATGGGGGAAAGCTACTATGAGACTTAGTAATAGAGATAGTTCTAGTTAGCAGATATAGGTTGAAAAAGAAGTTAAGAAGAGAAATAGGTTTCACTTCTGCTTTTATTGGCAGGAAAATGGAGTAGCTTATTTACTTTTCTTATCTTTTTGCAAACAAATATATATCCAAATCTCTGTTCTTTAAACCATTCCTATTTCTGGGAAGGGGAATACATTTCCTGGATTTCCTTTCTATAACAGTGGCAGCAATAATCTATTTGTCTGTGAAAACAAGTCTGTTATCTGGAAGCTGATTTTTCTCTATTTAGGGGAACATTTTTCTCTATTTCCCCCCTTTGAACTAAATTAGATTCCTCTTTTGTTTATATATAGTCACATTTATGAAATTACAAGACATATCATGTAACATGCTTGAGTAAGGAAATGTACATATTTACAGTAAATTGCAGTGCTGTGCTTTACTGCAGCTGGAGAAAAAAAACAGTTATAGTCTTCTATCCAGCTGCCTTATTCTTATTGTTCATATGAACGACAGACTACAAATATAATTATTCCTATAATTAGACTGAGGTTATCAGGAATTTTACTTAAGATCAAAAGTAGTTTATGTGTCAGTGCAAAACCCCTTTTTCTAGGCAAGAAGTAGGAAATTTGTGACATCTCAGATTTTGCTGAACAGGGCTGTGGGAAATGGACTTGAAGAAAGGACCCACTTGAAGCTACTATGCAAAGCAATGTAGTCCTTCTGCTTCTGAGAACAAATTGTAACAATATCTGTTGGCCTCTCTTTTTCCACAGAAGTTACATTGAAGGAGGAGCCTAGAGAGAACTCTAGGGTCCCAATTCTAACTGAAACTTTCTAGATTAGGCAGCTTTTGCAAATGCTTTGGGATTGCCTGAAGTACACACTGAAGATTTGTCAGTATGGATTGCTCCCAGTACTGCTGAAGTATTTCCATGTTGGTCAATATATACCTTTATATACCGATTGTTGAGCTTCAATATAGTAGCTCCAATATTCTTTACTATTGGCTATGCCTCCTAGGTATACTAGTCAGATTAAAGAAGATTGAGCAGACTAAAATCTAGCTGTGAGAAGGCTAAACATTGTATTAATCATTCATCTAGAATATAGGAAGGCATACACTTGAAAATAATATATATTTGATATCTTACACTGTTTATATCAATATGATTATGATGCTAGTACTCCTAGAGACTGTTATCTACACTAGAACATGTGTATATATCATCATGCAATTAATGCAATTAATTTAGATACTGGTAAATGTTATGGAGGAGACCCACTTTGGAATAGTGATTAAGAATATAATCCAGAAACCAGGAGACTGTAAGTTCTAGTTCTGCCTTAGGCAGAAAGCCATCTGGGTGACCTTGGGCCAGCTACTCTCTTTCAGCCCCAGCAAGAAGGCAAATCACTTCAAAAATCTTGCCAAGAAAGCTGCAGGCAATCACCAGTCACCACTGACTTGGAGGTACACACACGCGAGGAAAAGCTGCCTTAGGCAACAGCAGAAAAATCTACAAGAAAATTAATTAAATTAAGCTTATATACTGATATTTCCATCTAATCAATACATTTTTAAAATAAAGATAATATGCCTTTTTTTGCTTCTTTTTTTGACTTGACAAGTGGAGTGGTGAGAAAACTGAGTAAGGAGTTAAAGATGATAACTATGAAAGCATCTGGCTTTAAGCATCAAGGCTTCCAAGCATCATGGAAGGAATCAGTTAATTCATGACAAAGGTGACAGGAAAAAAGCAATGGGTTTTGAACTACTTTGTGGTGAAACCACTGCTGCTGTGGAGAGGGTCCTGAGAGGGCCATTAAAGAGACATTCCAGCCTAGAGTCAGTTTGGGGGGAAAATGTCTGAAGTCAAACCCTTGTATCTTTTCCTTTCCCAAGAGAATATGGATAGTCTTGTAGCAGATTCTTGTAGTAATCTGCTTGGGTCTATCCACAAATAGATCTGGTTGCTTGTGTCTGAGACTTTAAGAGTCACTTGTGCATTTGCACTGGAAGTGGTCAGTGATTTGCCTGATTTAATTTTAATCTGCAGTAAGGCTCCTAAACTAGACTTGATGAGTTACTGCTAAATCAAACTTCAAAGCTGCACTATGTGAGATAAGTAGTAGCAAATTTGTGACGCTGTTCTATCCTGAATGGGGAATCTAGATAGGTAACACCTTTCTCTGGTTTCTTCCTTTAAAGTTGCCATTTGTTTTCTTAATGGTCTTTCCTCATGTGCACCTAACCATGACATAAACACCCAGGCACAATATCTTTTTTCAGTTGTGTTTCTTGAGGTTGCTTTCATTACATCTCCACTCCTTGAATAGGAGAGATTTAAGTCAAATCTATCTTGGAGGGAACAACAACAACAACAACAACAATAAAAAAGTTGGAAGGGACCTTGGACGTCATCTAGTTCTGCTAACTTGAAATAGAGGCTATAGAAGCAGGATAGGGATCTGCAAATTTAACAACTGTACTTCTCTGCCACCTCAGAGATGAGTAGGAAGAACTCCAACTCATCAATGGGATAGAAAAGCTGAAGACAATTCTCTGTTACTGAAGCACTCCCTTCTAAAACCTCTTCTTTTTGTGGTTGTCACATTTTAAGCCTGAGTCCAAATTGCTTTTCATAGCAAACACATATAACATTGGAACTGCCAGATACAACAAATATGAAATATTAACTTCTGTATCTGTGGAGGTTCACAGGCTCATTCATCTCCCCCCTCTGCCAGCACTTGTTCTTTTATTTTTAGATATTCTGTTCCCTCCCCTAGATACTAGAACTAGTAAAGAAAGAAGAACTTAAGGAATGTTGATAAATTATTTTACAATTTTTTTACTTATGGTTGTATAGATGAAATAATGGTCAGTTAATCTCTTGTTAATCTTGATTACCATTCAATTTGACATTTATTTGTTTATTATAATCACTCAGTCTCTTTTCCTTCTCCAGTGAGATCTGACCTTTTTCTTTTCTCTTTCATGCCATATGTGGAACTAGAGCAAACAATCCTTTTTCTTTTATGATGCTGCAACTCTGAAAAGCTGGTGGGTAAGTTGCTTTTTTGTTGGCAAACCTACCTTTCCTTGCTTTCTGGTTCTGAATGTCACCATTCTTTTCTTAGAGTCTGTCAATAATTACTGCTTAGAATATATCTTTCCTATCCATACCTATAGCATTATACAATCTGGTTATTAATATGGGAAAATTCCTGATTGCTAAATATTGATATACTAGCTTTTCACCTTCACCATTTGCAAAAGATTTCTAAATGTGGGAGGGAAAATAGCCTTATCCTTAGAAAGAATTTGTGCAGATGATCAGATAGCTGCACACAATGCAACTAAACATGTGAATGGAGATAGTCACATTTTATTTCATCTGTCTTTTGTGTGGCACAAAAGATATCAGACATCTCTCGAACTACGCTACACTGGAAGTAGGTATAAAAATGCACAGCAATCTGATAAGTGGGTTTGTTACTAATAAAGCTAATATAGATAGTCCTTACTTACTGTAACAACTGGTTGCTTAACAATCTTTCAGACATATGATGGCCTTGGAAAGGGTGCTTTATGGCCTTTAAAACACTTCCAATCATTATAAAATGTTGTGCCATCCCTGTGGTTAAATGATCATATTTTGGATGCTTAGCAACTGGCTTGTATTTATAAATGATTGAAATGTCCCACAGTCACATGACACTTTTGTTGTTTTTGGCAGTAAATGTCAAAAATGCACCTTGCATGTGCTGAATTCACTTGCCATGGTTGGCTTAATAACCATAGTAACTCACTTTAAAATAATCATAAAATTGAATTAGGTTATATGATAATCTGCTTAAAGACCACCCCAATTTATAATCAAAATTCTAGGTCTGGGCTGTAAAGCTATGTTACAAATTATTCCAGTGACTGTTATATATCAGATGCAAGTCCTATTGATAGTGAAATCAAGATCTAGAGCTGCTTTTTCTCCTGCCTGTATCATACCGTGAACTTGAAAATGCTCATTTCTGGGTAGGAGAGACAGATTTTACTTCTTTCTTTTTCCTAATAAATTACTGTGATTTCAGTAGAATTACATAGCCAACTATGGCTGTGCTTGAAAAGCTAAGCAAGATTGGGCCTGGATTTGGTTATGAAACTGTCTGGAAATCTCCACAGCTGAAAGCTGGAGTGGGAAGTTTTTTAAAAAAAGAAATAATGGAGGGTGTCAATGTCAACTCATTCTGTAGTTTTGCCAGAAACCTACATGGATTAAGGTCATGCAGTTTGCTGGAAGTTGAATTTGACCTGAAGGAGATTTTAAGTTCACTGATCAGGTAGAGATTTTCTCCAGTATTTTGAGGTTGGCCAATGATATAATGAATACACATACAAACATGTTTTAGAAGTTTTGAGAACTAGACTTGGTATTTTGTGGAAATGCTCATATAGTGTTGAAGGAAACAGTATCACAAAGGTTACAGGAGGACCTGGACAGACTTGAACACTGGGCGCTATCTAACAAAATGAAATTCAATGGTGAAAAAAGTAAGGTTCTACATTTAGGCAAGAAAAACCAAATGTACAGGTATAGTATAGGGGGTACCTTGCTCAATAGTAGTAACTGTAAGAAAGATCTCGGAGTCCTAGTGGACAATCACTTAAATATGAGCCAGCAGTGTGCTACAGCTGCCAAAAAAGCCAACTCAGTGCTGGGCTGCATTAACAGAGGGATAGAATCAAGATCACGTGAAGTATTAATACCACTTTCAATGCCTTGGTAAGGCCACACTTGGAATACTGCATCCAGTTTTGGTCAACTCGATGTAAAAAAGATGCTGAGACTCTATAAAGAGTATAGAGAAGAGCAACAAAGATGATTAGGGGACTGGAGGCTAAAACATATGAGGAACAGTTGCTGGAACTGGGTATGTCTAGTTTAATGAAGAGACAGATGAGGGGGGACACGAAAGCAGTATTCCAATATCTCAGGGGCTACCACAAAGAAGAGGGAGTCAAGCTATTCTCCAAAGTTCCTGAGGGCAGGATAAGAAGCAATGGATGGAAACTAATCAAGGAGAGAAGCAACCTAGAACTAAGTAGAAACGTCCGTACAGTTAGAACAATTAACCAATGGAACAACCTGCCTCCAGAAGCGATGAATGCTCAACAGTGGAAATTTTTAAAAAGAGAATGGACAGCCATCTGTCCAAAATGGTGTAGGGTTTCCTGCCTGAGCAGGGGGTTGGACTCGGTGACCTCCAAGGTCCCTTCCAACTTTATTATTATTATTATTATTATTATTATTACTATCATCATCATCCACGTCAAGAGCTCTAGGAAGTAAATTATGCTTTCTAAGCATCCTTTAGTCTAAACTACCATTGCATCCATCTAGATGGATTCCATTATTCCATCTGGAATAATGAAAAAGAATCAAAGAAAAGAGAGACAAAGGAGAAGAGCAAGAAAAGACAGTGAAAGAGGGAATAAAGGATATGGCTTAGCATCATTGTGCAATCTTGAAAGTTGGCAAATATGGATGTTTATGTCTCATTTTTAGATATTAGTAACCTCACATTGTTCTATATGATAGGGTAGCTAATCAAATGCATAGATTAAACACATCAGGTTGAATCAACGAGCCTTACTTCTAGATAAATGTGTAGAAAGGGGCGTTGTCTTACCTGAACGCCTTTTCTCAGCATGATGATGGAGAATCCACGGATGGGTTGTCTTAATCTATCTGCTCCAATTAGACTAAGTCTGAAATTTAGTACCGCCCCCTCTGTGCCAACTGCACCCCAGTTTTAGGCTAAGGCGATACTCAGACTTTAGTCTGACGCATCTGAACAATATGGGAACCAGGCCAACTGACCTAATGGGAGGGAGTGGATTCTCCATCATCATGCTGAGAAAAGGCGTTCTCCAGCATGATTGGATGGAGAACCCACGGATGGGACATACCAAAGCCCTGTGTCCCTAGGGTGAGGAATTAGATTGGGCCTGGGTCCCATCCAACGTTAATGCGTGTTCTAGAACCTTGCGGCCAAATGAAGCCGTAGAAGATGCATATATATCCCTCTTGTAGTGACAGACAAAGGAAGAGGGCGATGCCCATGTTGCTGCTCTACAAATTCCCTCTACGGAGGCCTGAGTAGACCAGGCAGCTGTAGTAGCTGCGCCCCGGTGGAATGGGCCGTGATATGCCTGGGATCTCGCAGTGACTGAGACTGGTATGCCAGAGAAAGACAAACTCTAATCCACCTGCGTATTGTGGTTGAAGAAACCTTCTGACCTAGTGATGAAGGGTGATAGGACACAAACAGAGCCTCTGTTCTGTGGAAAGATGAGGTTCTCTGTATATAACAATATAAGCCCTGCACACATCCAATTTGTTCCACTGAACCTCTATGTCATTAGATGGGTTAGGACAGAAGGCCGGCAAAACTATTTCCTGAGATCTAGGATACAAGGACTTGACCTTAGGCATGAAGGAGGGGCCTAGCCTAAGGGTTACCCTGTCCTTATGGAACGTACACAGGTCCTTCCTCACTGAAGAGTAGCCAGTTCAGATATCCTTTTCACTGAAGTTACAGCAACAAGAAATTCCACCTTCATCGATAACTGTTTAAACAAACCAGTGTCAATAGTTCAAAGGGTGCGAAACAAGAGCCTATAAACCTGAAGAAGATCCCACGAGGGGTATCTATGTACAGTTGATGGTCTGACGTTGTTAGCTCCTTTTAGGAAGGAGCGTATCATAGGGTAATGTGTTAAGGATTCATTGCCACAGGAAATAACTGTGGCAAGTGCTGCTACCTGCCTGCGGATGGTGCTTGTGGAAAGCCCTTTGTCTAGACCATCCCTCAGGAACTCCAAGATAACTGGCATTGAAACCGCCAAAAGGTCAATTTTTCGAACTGAACACCAATTACAGGAGTCTCTCCATGTGGCATCATATATTCTATTCGTCGAGGGTCGCCTGGATTGCTGAATCATAGCTATGACCCTTGACGAATATGAGTCTCAGCCTAAGGCCTGCCTCTCAAGTGCCAGACGGTTAACTGGAGTCATTGAGGGTCTGGATGGCGTAGTTCCCCCTGAATGTGGGAGATGCAATTTGCTGGGATCCTCCATGGAGATAATGCGGAGAGCTCCATCAGGTCGGCGACCAAGAGCGTCTCGGCCAATACGGCGCAACCAGGAGGACCTCTGTTCGTTCGCGAAGGATCTTTCTGATCGTGGCAGGAAGAAACGGCAGAGGAGGGAAGGCATAGAGCAGTTCCCTGGGCCAGGGACTGCGGAGCGCATTTTTTCCCTCCGCTGATGGAGGTGGGAACCCGGAAAGGAATCTGGGAAGTTGTGAGTTGGTGGGGGAGGCAAAAGGTCTAAGGTTGGGGAACCAAACCTGTCCACGATCTCTCTGAACACCTTCGGATCCAGCTGCCATTCGGAATGGTCCATGGTTGCTCAGCTCAGTGAGTCCGCCTGCTGGTTGGTCACTCCGGATATGTGCTCCGCCCTGATGAAGGCAAGATTCAGTTCCGCCCAGGACCCCAGCAATTTGGCCTCCTGCATGAGAGGCCTGGACCTTGTCCCCCCTTGTCTGTTGACGTGGGCCTTGGCTGTAATGTTGTCGGTTAAAATCAGGACATGTTGGCCCTGTACTATATCGGTGAATCCCTTTAGGGCCATATGTATGGCTCTGAGTTCCAGCCAGTTTATATTGTTCTTTAGGTCCTGTTTGGACCACCGACATTGAGCCCAGAGCGTGTGGAGGTGTGCCCTCCACCCAAACAGGCTTGCATCTGTGGTAATGGTAATCCTGTCTGGTTCTAATACTGCTCCCCGTGACAGCGCCGGGGAGTCCCACCATTTAAGGGAGTTCAAGTCTCTGAAATGGAAGGAGAAGCCATGTAATTCTCTGGCATGGAGGCGTGCCCATGGCACAATTTGCACGCAGGACACCGTCTTCCCCAGTAGCTGTGATAGGGAGGCCAATGTGACTACTCTGGCCCTTTGGATCCGACGTACAAGAGTCTGAATAGAGTTCCTTCGGTCCTGAAATAGGTAGACCGTACAATTGTCCGTGTCTATAACAGCGCCCAAATGGAGGAGCCGGGTTGTTGTATGACTTTTCTGGAAATTAACAGAAAACCCGTGCTCCTGAAAGACCTTGATGGCTAGGGCGAGGTCTGACTGAGCGTTTCGGAATGATGATGACTGAATTAGTATGTCATCTAAATAGCATTGAATTCTGATTGGAATTTGTCTAAGGTGGGCTGCGAGCACTGCCAGTACCTTGTAAATACCCTCGGTGTCGATGAGAGGCCAAATGGTAGGGCTCTGTACTGGTAGTGGGCATAGCTGAATATGAGGAATTTGCGGTGGTTAGGAAACATGTCTCAGTTAGGTCTATTGAGGTAAGAAAGTCACCTTGCCTGATGCTGGCCAGGATTGATTGAAGTGGTTGCATCTTAAACTTCTTATACTTCAAGTAAGGTTTAGACCTTTCAAGTCTAAGATTGCCCTCCAGCCCCCCAAGTCTTAGGGATGACGAAGAGGTTTGAGTAAAACCTGCGTCCTTCTTGGTCTTGTGTACTGGTTCAATTGCTCATATTTGTAATAAATGAGCTATGGCCTCTGACATAACGTCATCCCTGGACCTGCTCGTTGGGATAGGGCAAGAGCGGAATTTGTCAGGTGGTTGAGAACAAAATTCTAGTCTCAAACCTTGCGTGACAGTGTCTAACACCCATGCATCTGTAGTGATGGCTGTCCAAGTGCTGGAATAAGGGGCCAGCAGGCATCTGTAATGGTGACTGCCCAAGTGCTGGAATAAGGGGCCAGCTGGCTTCCTGTGGGAAATGAGACTGTGAGACCACTTCCCTCGTTTAGAGGAACGGCCCCTTGGTCTTGAAGGGGCCGGTTGGCCTGGATCTGTGGTCTGCTTCTGCATGCTGAACGATCCTGCTGTCGTTCTTGTCTCTGAAAGGAATAGAGGGATGCCTGGGCCCAGTCCCAGGATGGAGCTGGTCGAAAGGCAGCCTCCTGTAACTGCTCTGTGACATGAGTTAACCAGAGTTTTACGTTTGTCCTTACCTTCAGTTAAGTATGGTTCTAGTGCCTTACCAAAGAGATGTCCACCTGTGTAAGGTTTAGAGGCCAGACGCCACTTGGTCTTGGTGTCTGCTCGCCAATTCCTGGGCCAAAGGAGCCTTCATGCTGAGATGTCTGCAGCGATGGTCTGGCAGTGTATCTAGCCATGTGCAGAGAAGCGTCGGCTAGGTACTGGGATGTAGCCACTAACTTACCCAGATTTTGATGAGCTCTGAGCTGGTCCGGAGGGATCCTGCCCTGGAGCTCACGTAACCCAAGGGCTGAAGCCCTGGCGAAGAAGGCCATGGACGTTGCCGCCTTTGTTGCCCAGGCTGATGCCAGATGAGAACTACGCAATGCGGAGTCAATCTTTTTATCCTCCGCCCTAAGTGCCTCATTTATGTCCCCAGGGATGTTAGCATTGGGAAACAATGAGTTCAAGGCTCCTCAATCTCAGGAATCTCCAATAGGGAGGCCAGAGAACGGGCAACATTGAATAATGTTCCCTCTACTGCACCGGGGCATAAGAAGGATCCTAAGTTCTCCCATTGTTCTTGAACTATATTCAGAAAAAGGGGAGGCAGGGAATATTGTTCTGCGAGACTGAGGGCTCAATGTATATGGCGTAGGGACCCTTGGACGTTGTAGGTGGGGTCTCCTGTTCTTGGGGGAGGTTTGCAGGCCCTGAGTAGCAGGGAATTAAAGAATGAATGGTCAAAGACACCGACAGGAGGGTTGGGGTCAGAGGGAGTGATGCCCTCATCCTCAAACAAAATCAGGCCAGATTGTTCAGCCCCTGTAGATTCCAAATCCGATGAGGGATCCTCCATCAAATCTGGAGATTGTGGATGATACGTGGCCTGGGGGGGTGGCTGTGGGGTGTTGGAGGCCATAAACTGAGCCACAGCCTGGGCTATCATGGACTGAAGGAGGTCCGGGTTCAAGGCCTGGTTCTCAGGAGGGCGAAGCCCTGCTGCAGTGGGGGTGAACGTGGCCTGGGGTCCTGGGGTGTCCTGGTTGGTTATGCCCCTCCCTGGGTCCCTCTTGTGGTTAAATATAATTGGGGAATTCCCCTGGGGGGAGACCAGGCCCCTGGGGCTGAGGCACAATGTGAGGAAAGGGGTTCAAAAATGGACCTTCCCATCGTGCCTGTCAGATCTGGGGAGGCCTCTCTCAATCTTTGGGACTCCTCCTCCCTCTTTGGCTCCCTGCTTGGCCGGGCTCGCTTGGTGGTGTTCTTTCCACTTGCCTCTGTTTGGCATTTCTTCTTGGCCGGCTCGCTGATTTTCTCTGCCATGATGAGTTGCTCTGGGCTCAATCTTGGCAAAATGCCCCCCCTCGGCACTGTAACTCACCAAGGGAGCCTGCAGAGATGATTCAGCCCGTGAGGGGGGTGGGCGGGGAATTAATGGGCACCGCGTCCCTTGGGAGCGAACAGGTCCTCCCCGGTTCAACGCTGTAGTCTCGAAGCCTCTGCCACCAGTGATGAACACTGCCTTCAGGAGAAACTCCAGGCAGTCTGGGCCTCAGTCACACACAAAATGGCCGTCGTGAGTCAATTCAAAATAGCGGCTGCAGAGTTCGCGCCAAAAAAACGGCAGTTAGAAGAAGGCCTTGAGGCCTGAGGCCTAAGCTGCGATGAGCCCTCGTTCCGAGGAATCGCTTGGGCTCCTAATGCAGCGAATGGATTCCCCCCCAAAAAAGGCCATTAGAAGAAGAAGGCCTTGAGGCCTGTGGCCTAAGCTGCAATGAGCCCTTATTCCGAGGAATCGCTTGGGCTCCTAACGCAGCGAATGGATTACAATTAGGTGAGCTGAGAGAGGCTGAGGCAGGCCGAGGCCTAGTAAGGCCTCCAGGCTCTGAAAATTGGATCGGTGCCCAAACTTTCTCCTGCTGCTGGGGCGGTCTGCTGAGGGCGAGGAACCTAGAAAAGGCTCCCCCAAGGCCTGATGAGCCTCATCGTCTCTTGCGGAGCCCCCCAGTCAATTGGCAAGCTTACCCCTGCCTCTAAGGCCTCCAGGCTCTGGTTAGAAGAATGGAGCCTCTGATGCAGAGGAACGGCCCCTGGTAGGAGATTTCTCTTGCTTCTGGGAATCCAATTTTCAAGCTGATTGTGAAGCTGAAAGGCTCTCAAAGGGAGAAAGGGAAAGTTCCCCCCCCCAAAGGGAGGTTTTGTCAGCCTGTCAGCCTGCTAGGCTACAGGTTGGGATGAAATAAAATAGGAATACACAGTCTTCTGCTCCAGGAGCGAAGAAAAAACGCGTCTTAGAGCAAAGAGACTAAGTCTAAAACTGGGGTGCAGTTGGCACAGAGGGGGCGGTACTAAATTTCAGACTTAGTCTAATTGGAGCAGATAGATTAAGACAACCCATCCGTGGGTTCTCCATCCAATCATGCTGGAGAATATTATAACCTAATAATGCAAGTTGGTCACTGCATAGTCGTAGTAATTTAATTTCCATTTTCCAGTGCATTTCAAATTATATCATATCTGCTTTCTTAGCTTCATCGGCCAAAGTTAACTGAATATCCAAATTTATAGCTAGTCTTTAATTGTATTACAGGAATATTTGCTTCCAAACTATATTTCTGTCTTAGTCTTCTGGATATTGAATTTTAATGACTCTGAGGCCTATATTCCTCAGATAATAAAACTATTTTTCTTTGATATATTCATAATTTAGGTATTAAATAGGAAATAAAGTTACTACCCATTTTCAAATTAACTATGGGGTGATATCGTCCATTTATTGAGAAGAATAGAAAATATTGTTTAAAACAATGGGACAATTGCTGGAATATGAATGGTTTGGATTTTGAATATCTTTTAAAATTATTCATCATTTAGGAGGTGAGATTAGTCTGCTGCATTTTAACCCTCTACTTTCTCTTCCCTCTAATGTTTGTCTTTGCAATTGTTTTTTTCCTTCTTTTTCCTTCTGTGCCTTCTCAGTGCAAGAATGTCTTACTGTACCATTTGTACCATTTTTTCCCCCTGTAACTGCTGGAAAGAAGAGATTAAAATTAAATATAAAGAAGAGCAAGCTAATAACAATAGGTAGAATAACTAGACTTAGAATTGACAATGAAGATATTGAAGTGGTAGATAGCTTTTGCCTTTTATGATTAACCATTCAACAGTAAAGAAATAAACAGTCAATAAATGTGCCATAGACGACTACTCGATACAGCAGCTGTGAAGACCTTAAGGGAAAAAAATTCAAATGCTGTGGTAGATCTATACCTACAAATATCAGAATAGTACAGCTATGGTATTCTCTGTGACACTATAGAAGTAAAAGTTGTACTTTGAAGAAGCAAGAAAGGAAGAATGCTGACTCTTTTTTTTATATCGACTCTTTTTTATTTGTTTATAGTATAAAATACAAAAATATAAAAACAAATAGTAGGAAAGATAGGGGAGGAAAAAAGTTTGGGAGAAGTACAGAAAAGAAGGGGAAAAGAAAGAAAAGTCATTGACTTCAGACTCTCTTTGATGCAGTAAAATAAGATAATAACATCAAACCTCAACTTTTTACTTTACATAGCAGTATAAACTATATCAGTAAATCTAATTGGTAAAACATTAAAGTTTCATTTTTTTCCACATCAAGCACAAAGTCCAGAAGTGGTTTACAAATAGAAACAAGGCACGTATTTTTTTTTTCTTTTATCAAAGCAGTCAATTTAGCCATCTCTGCTAACTCCATCAATTTTTGCAGCCATTCGTCCATTGTGGGGATTGAAATGTCCTTCCTTGTGCATAAAGTAATCTTGCTGCTGTCAACATATATAACATCAAAGTTCCAAAAAATTTTCCAAGTCTTTTTCCATTAAACCCAAAACAAACGTTTCTGGCTTTATCTTTATATTCACTTTAAAAATCTTCTGTATTAAAATACGAATCCTACTCCAATATTTCTTTGCTTTATCACATGTTCACCACAAATGATAAAAAGTCCTTCTTCACATTTGCATTTCCAACATTCATTTGAAGTACCTTTTTACATTCTTGATAACTAATCTGACGTTAAATACCAATGATATATCATCTTATAAAAAATTTCTTTCAAATTGTAATTTAGTATACATTTTAAACCTTTTGTCCACATATTATCTCATTGTTCAAGTTTTACATTATATCTAAATTTCCTTGAATTCCACTGAATCATACAATGTTTTATATATTCACTTTCCAAATTCAAATTCAACAGCATTTTATAAACCTTAACAATAATATATTCATCACTCCTTGTCTCCTTGCCTTTTGAATTTCACATGAGTTGTTTAACTCACCATTAATAACACTTTTTGCTTGCTGACTCTTTTGAACTTTGATGTTGGAGAAAAGGATACCTTAGCTAGCCAAGAAAACAATAAAAGGATACATAGATAGCCAAGAAAACAATAAATTGATCATCCAACCAATCATCTCAGAATTCTCACTTGACGCCTATATGACAAGGCTCAAATTATCCTGCATGTCCTATTTGACACATTATATGAAGAACTAGCCTTCTAGACAAGGCTCTAATGCTGGGAAATATTGAAGAAAAGAGAAGAGGGTGACCAGCAGCATGGTGAATAGATCCACTTACATGATGATGGAGGCACCACTGAAAGAGTTGAAAGATGACATTAGTTACAGATCTGGATGGAAAAAATCTAAGTGATCACTGAGAGTCAATGATGACTTGATGATGTATGATCTCTCCTGGAAAGAAAGACAGTGGAATGTCTTGCCTTAAGAAGTTGTGGGAGCCCCAACACTTTGAAGAAGAGATTGGATAACCACTTGTCTGAAATAGTATAGGGTTCCTGCTCAAATAGAGAGTTAGACTAGAAGATCTCCAAGTTACCTTCCAACTCTGTTGTTCTGTGTTATGTTATGTTATGTTATGTTTTATGTTACAGAATTAAGACTTTTTATATGTATATATTGCATGTAGCTGTATGTTGGCCTGTGATAGAGTGATCTGCATATGTGAAAAGAAAGAAGGTGGATTTTGTAGGAAATTGAGGAGCACTAGGGGTTAGGCTTGAATTTCCAGGCTGCACGTGGCTTATGGGCCATTGATTATGCTTCAATGTCTATTTTTTTCAAGAGAAAGGTATCCAATCTTTCTTGAGCTGCTTCTTAAGTGAACTATTTGCTGCTCAAAGTATTGAATTTGAAACAGCTTTGGTGGTGAAAGTTCTCAAGACTTTCCAGATATTATTCTTTTCTTCCCACAGACTTCTTTCTCAGCAACTGAGCAGTGCAATCATGCATATTTTCAAGAGTTTACAAATACTATGTAGAGCTCTAGATGTATAGTATATATTCCTGGATCAATTCACCCTCCTCCCATATATACATCCCCCACAATTTGTTTATCCTGATAAAGACATTGGAAACTTTCAAAACATGGCATCTATTTTTTGTTATTTTTTTGAGGGGGAGAGGGGTATGTGTATAGCCAGATAAAAACATTGCCCTAGAATAGATTGTTTTTTACTTCTTTCCAGCCTCTTATTCCTGTGCATACATACATTATCCAAAATTGAACTCATCTAATAGTAAAACATGCATGCATACACTCAGCTGACTGTCTTATTAGAAAGATGAAAAAGTAGGGGAGGGGAGAAGGAAATGAGAAAACATCATACACATATTACATTGCAGCATAGCCTTTTATTTCTCAGAGTACGGGCAATGATTCAATGCCTTAAAAGGGTGTGAGAAGTTAACAAGGCAGCTAAAACTGATTGCAAGTTAGAATTTTCCATTTGGTGGCCATAAATATGATATATACATGCAAATTTCACATCTGCTTTTAAAGCCAAACTATGCTTTAAGTATGCAACATGGAGGAAAGCTGGCTACACTTATAAAACATAATGAAACACAATTACTATGCTTTAAAAAAGGATGGGTCAGATTACTGAAGATGCTTAGGAAATGAATATGCTTTCTGTGAAATGGTAAAAGAGTAAATAAAGATACAGAAAATGTTACAAACATTCTCATTTCTTTGTAACAGAGCCAGTGGAATCAGATTAAAGCAAGCACTTTATTGTTTGCCTATGGTATAACTTCTTTCATTTCATATAAGTTACTATAGGAATAAAATATTTTAAGTTAATATCATCAATGCAAGCTTGGAAGATTTGGAGAGACCTGGCCCACAGAATCACCAAGAGTCAGACATCACCGTCAATATCATTTTTATCAGTTCTTATTGCTATTATTTTCACCTCGGATTGTGGGACAGGAAGCTCTTCTCTTAAATTTCTGGTAATTTGGAGCTTGGCTGAGTTTTAGTTTGACATAAAAAAAAAGACAAGCTATATTTTCCAAAGTCTTCATGATTTGCTATGTAGATTAGAAGATAAATGACAAATTTTAAAAGATGACAAAAAAGTACTGGATAGTTGCCATTACATGACCTGCTTCGTTTTTCTTAAAATAAATAATCTTATATACATAATACTTACTCAATGTATCCTCTTGATTTTTAAGTAGGAGTAAACTATTGACAAAAGTTAAGAAGCCGAGTTATGTTTTTACATTTACAGTACAATACTTGTTTCATTTGAAAAAAAAAAAGTAAGTTTACTTGATATTGACTCTCAGAGTTAAAATGGATGGCCTATAAATTTTATAAATAAATAAATACTATGCTACCACAGTCTTAGATTTATTCTTTTGGTTCATCACTGAGCATTAATTTAGTTTATTTATAATAATAATAATAGTAGTAAAGTTGGAAGGGACCTTGGAGGTCATCTAGTCCAACCCCCTGCTCAGGCAGGAAACGGTAGTTTAGACTAAAGGATGCTTAGAAAGCATTATTTACTTCCTAAAGCTCTTGACGTGGATGATAATAATAATAATAATAATAATAATAATAATAATAATAATAATAATAATAATAAGCACTACCTTGATGTGGTTGTGGGGCTTGTGTACTCTGAGGAAGATGAGAGCTATGCAGAGGTTCAACCATACTGGACAGGTCTCATCAGACAAGTCAGACAAAGAGTGTCTCTCCCATAAAAAATATGGTGAGACGTAAATTGCAGAATGCCATACCGGCTCGGACGTCGCCCGGGTCAACAAGGTCCGTGCTAGATATCGGAGTTCCTGGATATCTGGTGAAAAATGGGTTACAGGACTCAGGATTGTTGGCTGAGCAACCAGGGCCAGCAGCTGCAGAACTACTGGAAGAAAAGATGTTTACCCGTTGCAGATACACAGTGATTGAAAACAAAGAAATAATGATCTGTTACTACAGATCAAGTCCAACAAGAAGAGGATATCTAAAACGAATGCACCAGTTGTGGAAAGAACAACATCCAGAATCAGAAATAACAGAACAGAGACTAGCAGATCAACGCCGATTTATAACACGAAATAAAGTATTCACAGAAACAGAATTGGACGAACTGCAAAGGTTTACCCAGGGCAAAGAAATCAAAGCCTTACCAGAAGTAATTCAGAATGTAGAGGCAAACCAGGGGGAGTTGGCAGTGAAGGAATCCAGCAGAGATATACAACTGTTCTCATTTGGAAACCAGGCACCTCTTCCTCAGGAAGAACAAAACCCTCTAACTAAAGAAATAAAAGAATTGAAACAAAGAATAACTGAGCATCTAGAACAGCACAAAAACAACAGAATAAGGCTACCTGCATTGAAGCTTGTTCCAAAGAAACAGCTAGCACAAGCATTAAAAGATGCAAATACTGCAATATCAAGTATAAGCACCAATTCACTGCAAGAAACAAACCAACTAATGTACAGCACAGCTGCAGTTATAACAGAATACCTGGGATGCAAAATCAACAAAGAAGAAAAACAAACAGTGCACCAGAAAAATGGAAGGTTAGACTAGAAAATAAGATCAGCAAGTTAAGATCACATGCAAGCAAGCTAGAACAGATGAAAGAAAAGAAGCTGAAGAACAAGAAGACCAAAGAATACCTAATCAAGAAATACCACTTAGAAACAAGGAAGATCAAGGAAGCACTAGAAATAATAAAGCAACAAATAACAGCTATAGCCAGGAAAATCAGTAGATATGAAGCTCGAATTGCAAACTATAGGCAGAACCTCCAATTTCAATCCAATCAGAAACGTTTCTACCAATCCATCAATGGAGAAACTGCAAGGAATCAGTCAGTACCTGACAAGGAAGAAACAGTGCAGTTCTGGAAGCAGATATGGGATAACCCAAAGAAATACAACAAGGATGCGGCTTGGTTAAAAGAGGTGGATGCAAATAAAACAGAAGTTGAAATGAAAGAACTAGTAATAACAACAAAAATGGTAGAAAAAAGAGCAAAGAAAATCAAAAATTGGTCAGCACCAGGTGAAGATGAACTGCATGGGTTTTGGTTGAAACATCTAACTGTTATACACCCACTCATTGCCAAACAGTTCAACAATATACTACAAGGAGGAGAAATTGAAAAGTGGCTAACAACTGGGAAAACCTACCTAATAATGAAAAATCCAGCAAAAGGGGCAACACCAGGTAACTACAGGCCAATTACCTGCTTACCAACAACTTTCAAATTACTAACTGGTGTAGTAGCTGATGCAGTGCAACAGCATCTAGTTGAAAACAATCTCTTTCCACCTGAGCAGAAAGGAAACCTCCCCAATAGCAGAGGAACAAAAGATCAACTCCTAATAGACAAAATGATCTTGGAAAACTGCAAGAGAAGTAAGACCAACCTGAATGTGGCATGGATTGACTACAAAAAGGCATTTGACTCTCTGCCACATGATTGGATAATAAAGTGCCTAGAAATAACAGGAGTCAGTAGAAACATCAGAAAATTTGTGCAAAGATTGATGGCACAATGAAAGACAGTTGCAGATCAATGGTGAGTGGCTGGGAGAGGTTAGTATCAAGAGAGGAATATTTCAAGGAGATTCATTATCACCATTACTATTTGTTATTGCACTGTTTCCTCTGTCAACAATACTGAATAACTCAGGACATGGCTATCAAACATCAAAAACATCTGCCAGACTATCCCACCTCCTTTATATGGATGATCTGAAGCTGTATGGAAAAACATCATCTGAAATAGAATCGCTGCTCAACACTGTCCGTATATATAGCCAAGATATTGTAATGGAGTTTGGCTTGGACAAATGTGCCACACTTACTATCAAACAAGGAAAAATAATGAAAACTGAAGGAATCAAGATGCCCCACGAAAATAACATTAAGAGTCTGGATGAGGAAGAGTACTACAAATACTTGGGTATCCTTCAAGCTGACAACATCAAGCACACTGAAGTCAAGAAAAAGATTAGAGGTGAATACATCAAGAGAGTGAAGAAGATCTTAAAATCCAAACTCAATGGAGGAAATACCATAAAGGCAATCAACACCTGGGCAATCCCAGTCATTAGGTACACAGCTGGAATAGTGGACTGGACTCAAGCAGAACTAAAAGCAATGGATAGGCAGACCAGAAAAATAATGACAATGAATCATGCCCTTCATCCACGCAGTGACATTGATAGACTTTATCTACCAAGGCAAATAGGTGGGCGTGGAATGCTACAAGTACATCAGATGGTTGAAGAAGAAAAAATGGCTTTGGAAGAATATCTGAAGAACAATGATGAAGATGCACTGAAATTAGTATATCAGGAAGGCTTACTAACTACTGGAGAGACCAAACTGGCCTACAAGAAAGACCAAATGAAGAACAGAATAGAGGCATGGGAAGACAAAGCACTACATGGCCAATACATGAAAAAAATAGCTGGGAAAGCAGATAATAATAAAACCTGGCAATGGCTAAGAGCAGGAAAATTGAAGAAAGAGACCGAGGGACTAATTCTGGCTGCACAAGACCAAGCCTTAAGGACAAATGCATACAAAGTCAAAATTGAGAAGACAGCAACAGACAGTAAGTGCCGCCTATGCAAAGAAGCTGAAGAAACAGTGGACCACTTGGTAAGCTGTTGCAAGAAGATTGCACACTGATTACAAGCAGCGGCATGACAAAGTAGCAACAATGGTGCATTGGAAGATCTGCAAAAAATATCATTTGCCTGTAAGCAAAAACTGGTGGGATCATAAAATAGAGAAAGTCATAGAAAATGATAAAATTAAACTTCTCTGGGACTTCAGAATTCAAACAGACAAGCACCTGCAACATAACACCCCAGACTTAACAATTGTCGATAAGAAAGACAAAAAAGTCTGGATAGTGGACGTGGCAGTGCCTGGAGACAGCAGAATAGAAGAGAAAGAACTGGAGAAGATAACAAAATACAAAGACCTACAAATAGAAATAGAAAGACTGTGGCAAAAGCAAGCAAGGGTAGTACCAATAGTCATAGGCTCCTTGGGTGCAATCCCAAAACAACTGGAGCACCACTTGAACACCATTGGCATTGACAAATTCGCTATTAGTCAATTGCAAAAGGCGGCCTTATTAGGAACTGCTTCCATCCTGCGATGATATCTGTAATACCATCAAACATCCACATCTGCCTATCCCAGGTCCTGGGTACGGACTCGATAGGTAGACAAAATGCCAAATCCAGTCTGAACATCCGGCTGACTGTGCGATGATCGATAATAATAATAAAAAAGTTGGAAGGAACCTTGGAGGTCATCGAGTCCAATCCCCTGCTCAGGCAGGAAACCCTATACCATTTCAGACAAATGGCTGTCTAGTCTCTTCTTAAAAACTTCCAGTGTTGGAGCATTTACTGCTTCTGGAGGCAGGCTGTTCCACTGATTAATTGTTCTCACTGTCAGGAAGTTTCTCCTTAGTTCTAGGTTGCTTCTCTCCTTGATTAGTTTCCACCCGTTGCTTCTTGTCCTGCCTTCAGGTGCTTTGGAAAATAGCTTAATTCCCTCTTCTTTATGGCAGCCCCTGAGATATTGGAATACTGCTATCATGTCCCCCCTTGTCCTTCTCTTCGTTAAACTAGACATACCCAATTCTAGCAACCGTTCCTTATATGTTTTAGCCTCCAGTCCCCTAATCATCTTTGTTGCTCTTCTCTGTACTTTTTCTAGAGTCTGAACATCTTTTTTACATCGTGGTGACCAAAACTGGATGCAGTATTCCAAGTGTGGCCTTACCAAGGCATTATAGAGTGGTATTAATACTTCACGTGATCTTGATTCTATCCGTCTGTTAATGCAGCCTAGCACTGTGTTGGCCTTTTTGGCAGCTGAAGCACACTGCTGGCTCATATTTAGGTGATTGTCTACTAGGACTCCGAGGTCCCTCTCACAGTTACTACTATTGAGCATGGTGCCACCTATGCTGTACTTGTGCATTTGGTTTTTCTTGCCTAAATGTAGAACCTTGCTTTTTTCACCATTGAATTTCATTTTGTTAGTGTTCAAGTCTGTCCAGATCCTTCTGTATCTTAAGCCTGTCTTCTGGAGTGTTGGCTATTCCTGCCAGCTTGGTGTCGTCTGCAAATTTGATGAGTTCCCATCTATCCCTTCATCCAAATCGTTGATGATTATAATAATGAAAGGAATTTTAACTTTAAATAAAGGAAAATTATATGTAGCAAACTTTAACATATGCTCACACATAATAAATACGTAAATAATCCAACAAACAATAATCCAGCAAAATGTCGAGTTGGTCTGTGATAGATGCTGTAGCTTTGTAACTGCAGCATTGCTATTTAGAATTTTATTAGAGAAGATTGCTAATGACATTTGTGACAATTCCAGATAGCAATCTGTATGTTCTTTCAGTGACAAGTGAACATAATTATAGGGTGAATTGTGAAAAGATAGACATGTGTATTTCACACACAGGCCCATTTTTTTTTAAAAAAGCAATCTTTTCAACTTTGCAATTTCTTCCCTCACAACAATTCTGCTTCAACTGATTTTTCACATCCCAAAGGAGCTTGATGTTGAACCTGCTTTTCAAAGCATTTGTTGAGTGTCAGATTTCCATGTTCCTTTAGCAAAGAATTAAATAACCCTTTAGGGATCCAATATACTATATTTATTCATTAATGTGTTATAATATGGTGGATCTTTCCAACTTTTTCCCTTTACTATTCAACACTCCAATGCTTCAGAGATGTTTATGGTGTCCCTAGTTCATAATCAGGATTCCAGGCCAAGTCCTTGATAATCCTATGAAAGGTGTAGTTAGCAGAAGATCTGTTCAAATTTCTTAAGCCCCTTAGAAATGCTGCTCTTATGGAAGAAATTTTGGATTTCACTTGGAAATTGTAATCTCATTATAATGATTTTGTACTGAAAATTGCTTTGACAATTAACCCTAGTCCTTTCAAATATTGAACGAAAACATCTTTCTACATATGTATACTTTTTTAAAAAAATCTGCAAAAGGTCTAATTAAAATGCAGGCTAATTTCATTTGTTCAGTTTAGATATTGTACTGGAAAGCAAATCCTAAAACAGTTTATTTTCCCTTTTTGAGTTGATAATTACAGAAAATTGTCTTCTTCTCTACCACATTTTGCTCCTGTAGTAAAGTTTTGATTTGATACCAGTACGGACAGGAGGGGTTTTTCTTTATTTTCTAATGAAATATCCCAACAGGAATGGCTTAAAATCAACAGTAACATCCTTGGGGATTCTGTGTACCGGTATATAAATAATTAATAAATCCTAATTATTTTGTTTTAGCAACAGTGTACTGAATCTGAAATTATGCTACAGTTTCAGAAACCTAAGTTAGTGCAGAGTGTACTTGCTGCAATTAGGAATATCACCACAAAAAAGAGCTGTCAAATAATTTTTTTAAAAAAATGAAGAGACATCTAAATCTGATTAGTATGGTGCAACCGTCTAAACATGCATAAGATAGAAATTATATGTGATTACTTCACAGTCTCCATTTTAATTGAATGTTTCATGCTTGATTTTTTAAAAATAAAATCATTTAATTATGGAAATAGGAAAGCAATTTCAGAAGTGAAGTTTAAATAACATGCAACACAAATTAACAAAGCAGAGCTGAAAGGGACGTTCAGACCATCAAGTCCAACCTCCTGCTCAGTGTAGGAATCTAAATTAAAGCCTATCCCAGGTATGGTGATGTAACTTCTATTGGAAATGGTCTGATGTTAAACTGCTCTTATAAAATAGTTAAGCACTTAATAATATTTTTCTAACATTAAGTTGGATATGCTTTTCTGTAATTTAAATCTATTGTTTCATATTCTGTACTCAGGCCTTTGCTTTTCTTTGTGTGATATTTCTTCGGGTATCTGTAGGACTTGAAGTCTCTTCCCTACAGCATATATACTCAGTTCTTTCAGTTAATAGGAATTAATTCCTACCATCTTGACCATTTTGACTGCCTTAATTTCTCTGAATTCCATTTAATGGGCACAGTATTCAAGGTGATATCTGAACAAGGAAGGAGAAAATGGAATTATTATTTCCTAATTTGGAAGTAATTTTGAAATTATATTTCAGTTTATCTAAATAAATTACTATAAATTTATTATAAACTTATCTCTTCACTATTTATAGTATCTATTTATGGTATGCAATATAAAGTACAACATATTTTCAGAATATTAATTATCCCTCCCAATTTTGACTAGTCTGAAGATATGATCATTGTGTGTGTGCATTTCTCTCTCTCTCTCTCTCTCTCTCTCTCTCTCTCTCCCCGTATGTGTGTAAACAACAAAAAGAAGAGAGTAGTTTTGCCTTATCCATGTGAGGTCTTAGGTCTTACATTTTACCATCCTGACTGAGTAGCTAATGTTCCATCCTGTTTTCTTTTTCTTTTATTTTGATCATGTTGAAAGAAGCCTTTTTTGTTATTGTTCACAATTTTACCATTCTTAGTTCATTCTAGCTTTGCTTTTCTTGACATCCTTTCTCTATAAAACAGAAATGTAATGCTGGACAATAAGGAAATTTATGAGAGCAAAGCCAAACTTGCCGCTATGCTTTCATGTTCTCAGTCAGGTTGTGAAAATGGGAGGTTTATCACCAAATGTTGAAGTGGATGGAAGAATAAATGCTTTTAAAAATGAATGCTGTGAGCTTTTTAGAAAATCAGGAGAGGCCTAGGCTATATTTGAAAAGCTATGCTTTTTCTTAAATCTAATTGCTACATTGCCAAATTGGAATGGAAATTGCAAAAACTGGTATAAAGCTGGGGGATGTCTGTAGAGAAATTCCCTGAAAAATAAGAAGGGTTTGTTGAATCAAACTAAAGGATCTTCTAAGTCAAGAATTACATGCATTCTATAATTTTAAGTTTGGAAAGAATTTTTCATAATTTCTCCTTAGTAGCTAATAACATCAAATATAAAGCTTGTGAATAAGATATTCCTTTCTTCCATGCATTAGGCTATAATGAAGTATTATGAAAGAATTTTGTTATATCCTCTGACCAATAATCTATTATTGCAAACTACCGTTTTTTTAAAAAAATAGTGGATCCAATACTGGTATTTGGAATCTGGATGATCTTGGCAGGTTTTTTTTTAAAAAAAAATAGTTTTATATATGCTATTCTAAGCATATGTACTTGTAATTTAATCTCACTGAGCAGAGGAAACTTTACTTCAAAATAAGTATAACTAGACTATACATATTCTATTAATTTTTCTATTAATTTGTACCATTAATATCTAAAGAGAAAAGAACTAAGAGAAAAGAACAGAATGTAATAAATGTATGTGTTTTAGTAAGATATATATGCATGCAAATGAATGTATCCTGTGTATGTATGTATGTATGTATGTATAAATATATATAAAACATATTTTTGTCAATATAATATTTAAATTTAAGAAGGCTTACTTGGAATTTAGTCAAAGGAGGAACTGAAGTTTGGTAAATAGACTTTCATGGAAATTACAAGCCTATTATATCCTTTAGGTAAAAAACATTTTTTCATTATTCCTCTCCATTAAGTCTTAATTTGTCCACCCTCTCTTTTATCTTTCTATATAAAATAGAATTGCTGTTTTTCAGAATCACCACAACAATTCCCAAGCCATCCCATCCAACTATCTCTTAGTTGCACAACGTATTTTTCCCTTTTGACTTAAAAGCAAGGTGATTGTTAACTGAAGCTCTTTACAATTATTGATATCTAAAATTTCCATTAAATGATCATTACACAGAGAAAAAGCTTTTACTGAATTAGTCATTTAATGAGCAATAAAGTTATGACAATAATTGGGGCCATTATAATCGGTATAAACAGAATCAAAGCAATGACAAGTAAAGCATTTCCATCTGCCAATGAATCTTGATTTTTAAGTGGCATATATATTCAAATCAAATTACACTAAGAACTTTTTAATATAATATAAATAATCTTCAAAGGGGTTTAAGTTTACCTCTCCTTTATTATCAACATAAGCTGGCATGCTATAAGAGTGGGATTGAAACAAGGTTACTCTTAAAGTGGTGTCAGCTGAGTGTCCACTACTGCTGTATTTATTATACTGAGAGCTGCATGTAAATGTATATTCAAGGACATAGTTTGGCACAATAGTCATTCAGTGAAATATAAGCAATTTAGCTTTAAAAGTAGGTGTGACTAAGCAAAAGGTAAGACTAAAAAAAAGAAGGCATTTAGACAACTGTAGGAAAAAATAGCGAAATGTTGAGAGGCCCATTCTCAGATGTTGACAATCACTAGTTAACAGTATTGCAAAAATGAAAAAAAGAACAAAACATTACTGTCAAAAGAGTTCTGATATTGGACTTTTAAAATGTCTAATTTAGAAATGCCATTATGATACAAATCTAATATTACTTCTAATTTCTATCAATGTTTTCCAATAGTTTTGTGTAAACTGAAGGTTCCACTTTTGGGTTTTAAAAGGTATTTCTTCTTTCACTGCCAATGGCTTATGAGATTTGACTATGTGTTATATGACTTTATGGATAAGTAATGATTCAATTCAACAGTTTACATCTATTTCAAAAACAGTTGATTTTATTGTCAGTTCAAAAAAAAAAAAATCTGGTAGTCTTCAAAATTCTAAGGTTCCAAAGTAATTTGACTAAAGTATTTGCCTGAATTGCTTTTGAATCTAATCTATGAAATGGATCTTGATTGATCAACTCTATTAGCAAAGCCTGACATTGCTTTCTGCTTGTCAAGAGAAAGAAACAGGAATCATCTTTCTTGCCTGGGCATTCTGTATTATGCTACATGCTTGCAATTTCATTGTGTATCATAAATGTGGGGTATAATTTTTGTGTTAATCCAGCTGTGGTTACTAGGATCCTATTTTCCCATATTCTAACCAAGAGCAGTTTAACCATGGGCAAACGACCACAGATGATCTTTGAAGCAATATATACAAGAATGCTCATTTTCCTCTGTCCAACAGGAATGAAGGATATGCTTACTTTTGGGTAATCAAAAAGAATAATTCCATGCAATATGGTTATTTCATTCTAGATACAAGCAAAACTGCTTTTAGCAGACCTAAGACAGCTTGTATTGCTTATTGTTATGTGAAGTCTTGCCAGTGGCACTCCTAGCTTCCAACAGCCTTCTTTGGCATGTTTTATATTGCCTTCAATCCACTAAATGAATACAGTATATCAATGGCACAGATATCACTTCAATCTACTTTATGTACTTGAGCCAATGGAATCAGGTTAGTAAAATAGCTAATTTATTATGAATCAAAATGTTATTATGGAATGATTGTCAAACTTATTTAGAATTCTTGGCTGAGTCTGAATAATGTTTATTCATTAATATTAGATATTCCCAAAATACTTCTGGCACAAGACTGACTCACTCTAATAATAGATGCTAAGTATGAATTTATTGCCCAGTAATCATCACTTCATCATTTATTTAAAATAACAAGCATGTTAGAGTTCTGAATGATTTGAGGCAGAAGTCCAGGTAAAACATTATATAAGCATATAAAAATATAAACAGGTTATAATTATTATATGATTTGTTTGTTATACATTTGTTTGTTATACATTTTTAAAAATGTATAATATATTTGAAGAATTGGTTTTAAAGATCCAAGTTCTTTTAAACAAAAACAAAACAAATGGGGAACATTTTCCTGGTTGTTGTTCAGCCAAATGTCCATAAATCCATTTATCCTACCTTCACTGTGCAAAAATATCTGGAGTACAGCCAGTAGTGACTGAAATGGCGGAAGCAGGACCAATGCTCCCTCTGCTATGCTTTTTTTAACAGGTACAATGTAACTTCTGAATCAGACCTTGATTTCCATTTAAGTGTCCTTGACCAATGATACTAGCCAAAGGTTATTGAGTAGACATCACATTATGTAAGCACAGAAGACAGTTATAGGCTTTCTTTCTGTATTGGTGATGTTATGTTTTCTGTTAGATGCAGCATTGAAGAGGCAGTAGGTAAAACACAACTCTCTTTATTTAAAGCCAAAACAGAAAACTAACAACCAATGCTCCACCCATACTTATAGATTCAGCCTAAAGGCGGCAACCAATAGGAACACAGAATTCTCCCACTTAAATGCATAATAAGTAGTCTGCAGAGAGAAAGTCTGGCTTTTTGGCCACGTGGCCTGCTAACCGTTTTTTCACAGTTTTCAGCATCTCAATCATCAGACGTTAACTCAATACATCACAGGTGATTTCTCTGAAAATCTGTAGTGAAAATATTATCTTACTGAACTGAATATGATCACAAATCTCCAAGGGATTCAGAACCTTGACAAAATGCTGTTCCTGAACAAAATCAATGAATTTGGGCCAGATATAGTTATATTTCCACTTCAGATCTTCCAGGCAAACAAGGGCAGATTGAAACTAGAAATGATAGTATCTGTGTAGTAAACCTTCAGTTTGAATATGTGTATAATACTAGTAGCTCATTTGAACAATTTTTACATCTTGCTAATCATGTTATTTTTCTTTGTTGCTAATGCATAGTTGATTTTTCTATCATTGTTCATCAAGATGAGTATGAAAGTCTGGAATGAAAGTCTGGAATCACAGGCAGTTGTTACGAAGTGATTTAAGTCCTATGAACACATCTGGAACATTTACATATCTACCAAAGGGTAGAGCTTGGATTCTGCTGCTATGATTGCCATCTTACCTCTTTGTTTCCTGTGGTGCTGCTGTTTCTGGTTTCCCAAATAGATTTGGTTGGCTGCCAGAGCACAGAATGCTTGTCTAAATGGGACCTTAGTCTGATACAATAAAGTTTTCACAAGCTTGAATTCAGATCAAATGCGTGCTTAACCATATTTACTAATTATTTGCTATAGGACTGTATAATTTTTTAAACTTGGGCTCTTTTCATTTTAGACTATGTAATTATTGCCCAAGAATTTTTAAAAATTGCTTGGAGAAACAGTATGTTAGAGTTTCAGGTGCACAGCATTAAGCTTTCAAGATGTTGGATTTCAATTCTTTACTACAGGCATGATTGGGTAAGAATGCTTGGAGTTGTAATTTAGCTGCACATGTGAGACCAACAATTATTTGCTTCAGAATTTTAAATCACAGATTTTCTTTAACTATATATTAAAAGCATTCAATTCTGTGGTTTGATGTGGGAAAAATTAAAGTTATATTTAATTCCTGCCTTGAAAAGGAAGGGAGGCCCTAAAATGCTTACTTTCTGATAAGTACTGATGAAGCTATCAAGGACAGAATACACTGGCTTTAAACAAATATAATATGAAACTAAAATGTTTCCTTTTAACTTTCTCAATTTTCTTATTTAACTGAGATAAATTAAATAGATTTGTCACAAAGAATTTAAAATCACTAGTAATTTAAGAAAGCCTCTTGTAACAAGAATCATAGAACAAATATATTAGGGTCCAGTAGAGAGATCATATTTGTTCAATTTTTCTACCCTGTTAGGTTTTTATTATATATATGATTTTTACTGTAGATAGCTTTCACTTCAACATTACACTTTTTCTTAGAAGCAGATTAATACCCATTACAGAGATGGATGGGAGATTGTGTATGGTGTGCAGCACTGAAATTCTGAACAATTTTTCTAAATAGAGAGAAAATACAAACATTAGCATGAACTTGTAATAAAAATATGAATGTTGGGCTACAATCTAACACATACCAGTATTCATTTAAAAATGAAAACCTGCTGAGCTGAGATAAACTTCCTTTAAGGAAATGTTCTGTTAAGATGGGTGGACTTCAACTCCCACAATTTCCCAACAGCAAGACTCTTTTAGGACCTTTGTTGCAACAGGTGCAGTTATATCATGTTTCCATTCTGATCCTTTCCAGATTTATTAGATTCAAATCTAATATGCCAGCTTGCAATTATGGGAACTGAAATTCAGCCCATGTAGAGTACTATGGTGATGCAGCATATTCTTTGTAAATACATACATTGTCTTTCCCTATTTTTAAATTGAAATGGCAGAGGCTGTCTGCATGTTGTCTTTTCTTTTAAGTAAAACATTTTTTATAAGGCACTCAGGCAAGAAAACTCATTTCTTATCACTTGATTTTTTGTATTACTTTATAGGCATCATATTGCATGACAGTCTGATTCAACTATTAGACAACCAACATTAAACTGATTAACTCATGGTCATTATTATTCTCAACTGGTAGTATGATCATAATACAACTGGTAGTATGATCATAATACAATTTTTTTCTTTCCCCAGAAACAAATAATTTCTGACAACACTTTTGTTGAACAATTCCTTCCTTCCTTCCTTCCTTCCTTCCTTCCTTCCTTCCTTCCTTCCTTCCTTCCTTCCTTCCTTCCTTCCTTCCTTCCTTCCATAATATTATTTCAGAGCTCATGCCTAGTTATATGGTCTCATTCCTTGTGGAAGAGCAAGTGGATGGGGTTCAGTAACTTGGTCTTAGATGTTGTTCATATTTGACTAATACTTGCATATTTGTATAACCACTGAATATTATTCCATCTGATTCAGTTACAGATGAAACAAAATATAGGTGTAAGAGGTAAAAAGGAATATAGTTCCCTTACTTCCCTGATTATTAAAAGTATTGCTAGAATGGACTTCCGGTTTGCTGACGTGGCTGATACAGACACTGGAAGGTGAGCTCCGTCTTTCATGTCCGATTTCGCACCGCTGGAGGACCCTGAAAAGGGTCAAAGCAATAGCCCTTCCACCTGATCCAGGGAAGCCCTCCAAACCAGCAGACGAAAGGCCAGCCATAGAAATATGGCCCATCACTAGGCTGCAGACAGCCGAAGTCAAACTTACCATCAGGCACCTATAAAACAGCATGGATGAGACTGGGTGAGATCTGAACCTCTCTTCAATCCTAACTCTTTTTTCTACCTGTATAAGATGCCCAAAGTATTTTCCCCCCTGTGGAGAGAGGGAAGGGAAATTCTATCCCACTCTTTAAATACAGTGGCAACTGACTATTCAGGGGAGCTTAAAATGCTGAAAGAATAACCTGATTCTAACTGGATTTCTATCTTTCTAAAATTTGAGGACCAAAAGATTTCTTATTTTTATTAAAGATTTAGGTTTTCACTTACAAAAAAAAAGTAAAATTGAAAAAAGATTATAAAAATTTTGAACTTAAAAAAACTTAAATAGTATGGGCGACATCTTGTGGCTAAACCTGATATTACAACTTGTTATTGTCTAAAAGAGACTGGGCTTGAGGCACAGACTATAGATAAGACTTTTGCAACCTTGGCAGATATAAGCTGTGAGAAGCCCAGGTGTGTTCTATACTCAGTGGCAAAATTATTTTCACTCTCTGATTGTAAACCTTTAATTTAACACACCATTAAGAGAACATGGATGAAGATCAGGAACAGGTTCTCTTTACGTTGAAAGCAATTTATGAAACTATTCTTACAGCTTCTGATGAAATAAAAAGCTACAGAAAAGAACAAGATGTCAGCCTAGATATACGAACCCAAACTCTGATTACAACTAAAGAATCAATTATACAGAATATAATAGAAGAAGTGGAACAGTCAAATACTATGATCGAAGATTCAACTGATCAACACGTAAAATCCAGAAAAGGAACTGACAACACTGAAAATGGAAAAAACTTTGTATATAAACCAGAAGAAACCTGAGGATCAAGAAGAAGAACAGACTGAACAAAAAATAAAAATTTCAGGACAACTACATCGAGATGGAAAAATAGATGATTTGTTAGCCCTTCCAAAAAATGGCAACTGGATGGCCTCTTTTATCTCAAACAATATATATAATAACAGAAGGAGATCTATTTGATGACTTAAAAGCATGGATATGGAAGGCGAGTTGGCAAAGAAAAAAGCTAGAATAAGGCTGAAGAAAATTGGGGTTTTGACTTATTAGTGAGGATTAAAATAGAATATACTCATATAGACAAGATGTGTACTTTGAATACTAGATTTTTTTATGAACTGAGATAAAGAAAACTTTGGTTATTTAAAACTTGGAAGTATAAATATTAAAAGTTAAATTTGAATATTGATTTGTTTATAAAGGTTGAATGTAAAAGTAATTAAGATATATATAAGCTAAAAATCTATTGATAAATATAATAAACATGTTTTTACTTAGCTGATATAATAAGAACTGTACTAGCTTAAATATGAGATAGTAGATGTTGAGAGAAAGAGAGAAGTATTTGATGTTGAAACAAGAGCAATTTGGTTACTAAATTTAAGACATTTGGAAATTAATAGAAAATAAGAATGTTATACTGTATTATTAATTAGATGATGTAAGATGATAGAAATAGAGTATATTCAAATAGATAAGACATGTATCCTGAATGTTATACTTTGTGATGAATTGTGATAAAGGAAACTTTGGTTACTTAAAACTTGGACATTATAAATATTAAATGTTAAATTTAAATATTAATGGGAAACTAAAATTTGGGAAAAACTAATTAGGACATTGATAGTCTATAAAGACTGAATGTTAAAATAACCAGGATATGCGTAAACTATAAATTATTGATAAATGTAAGAATGTTATTTTTATTTAATTGATATAATAAGAATTGTATTATAAACATGAGACAGTAAATACTAAGGAGAAAAGAGAAGAAATATTTAATGTGGTAATGACACTTGCACTAAAGATACTTGTATGTCATTGAATTATCAATTAACTCATCCACCATGTTGCTTTTTAAATACTTAAATATAAAATTAGAAAATCAATAAAACATTATATATAAAAAGTAAAACTATTGCTAAAACTAGGCCTGTTCACATTAACTGCAATTTCCATTTAGGATATAATTAACTTGAGGAGGAGGAGGAGGAAGAGGAAGAGGAAGAGGGAGAAGAGGAAGAGGAGAAAGAAAAAAGATGACATGCCTTAGAATATGGGAAATGGTCCTTTGCAATGTAAGACGAACACAACCAACTTTCTAGCATTGTTACAGCAAGATAACATGCTTTTCTATTTTAAGTTTCAGTATCCTTTTAGAAATTAATTCCTTGATCTTTTATATCATTTTGGTGCCATATGAAATAAATGTTTGTGAGGAAAATCAATGTTGTGTTTTATAAAGATGCTACAATTAAATTATATATCAACTTGATTGTATAGCATCTTAATGTGTACATATGATAGAAAAAAATCCTTGATAATATACTATCATACTGTAGGCCACCAACTTGGTGTTTTCCATATATTTTAGAGTGTAATAGTTTTATGCTTCAACCAGCATAATCAAATGGTAATGCATTCTGAGAATTATAATTAATGTACCAAAAAAAAATTGGGTTGGCTATGAACTATGAGGAATGCATGATGGAATGTTTTCTTTATTAAAAAAAATGTAGCCTGTCAAGAAAAATATATAGATATTTATAGAAAAAGAGCTCACTCATTCTCTATCCTCCAGAAGCATGAAGGAATATAAATAAAGACTGGATTTACAATTTTATATATCTCTGTATAAATTCATACTGCTTTTTATCCTTTCTGTATGACTTCTGGATAAAAAAAAAAGAAATGTAACAACTTTTAAAAAGACAAAGTCAATTTATGCTCTATTACTGGACCTTTGTTTTCTTGAGTAATAACCAAATTACCAGCAGAGGGTACCCTTGGCACAAATCTCCCAAATTTCCTGTTGCTACAAATACCTTCCACCAAAGTATGCCTTTTAGAATGTGTTTGGAAAAAGTATAGATCCATCACTAATTTTATAATATTGTAACAAATGCTTTACTGCAATACAATGAAGAAATATGTGCTACAATTTTTTTAATATATATATTTTCCAGTACCACCACATTGTGATGGTTAAATCCCTTGTTCATGCCTAAATGAAGAGTTTGAAGATAATACACACAATTATTTTCCCCCTGGTTGGTGCTGAATTGTCCATACATAGTTGCCAGTTGTTCATGTTTAATTGAAACTTTCGACTCATAAGTGCATAGAATTTAACATATGTAAGTCTCTTCTCTACTTCAGCTGAATACCCTGCTTTTCAGGAAACCTGATCATGATGACTGAACATTTGTTATGTGATCTGACTTTTCTACTCTTTAAAATTATATATAGAGAAATGGATTAACTATTTACTGTTATCTTTTATATATCTGAATTTTATATAAAAATGTCTTATTGTTCCTCAATGTCTATGGAAATTCTCAGTTATCCAAGTCATAGTTGTCCCAAAGGTGCTTTTTCAAAAGGCAACTGGGCTTTTTCCTTGAAGACGTTCACTTCTCATCCAAGAAGCTTCTTCAGTCGCTCAATAAATTTTTCTCAAAATAATTTGAATACTTTTAAGTCTGAAAAAAAGAAGATACTTATTTCTTGTTAAAAGAGGGACAGTTTTATTCTACAGCCAAAAATCATTTCCATGTGTTCCAATGCTATACTGTGCCAATAGAAAAAATAAAGCTTGTTAACATTAATGCATTTCTTTCATCCAAAAGCTTTTTCTAATTCATAAATAAAAGTCACAAATTTTTATATACCATTCCATTCCCAACACAAGCATTTTGAGAGTTCAAATGGTCATATATATTAAAAAGTTTACAAACTTGTTTCCAACCTTCTGCTGTTTAAATATGGTATAGATTTGAGAGACAAAAAATTAGATACTCAGATCATATTAGTCTAAAAGTCAACACATTTTTAGACTGTTTTCTTGATTTCAATGGAATTATCATGCATTCTCCTAAATCATTCATACAATCATCTTAAATAATAATATTTTGTTCTAGGCTAATTAATAAAATAGGCAACATGGACCAAACTGTAACCCTATAGTGAGAAACTAAAATAATATACACACATGTGAGACTTGCCACAAAATACTTTAGTGAAGAGTATTTCTGTTCTATATTCTAGCCAGCTAGCTGGGCTCTTTGCCAAGTTTATGTATTCTTTTTCCACTAAAAAGTAGCTATTATGGTATGGCCATTAAGTATAAGACAATTTTGGGCATCCCCTCTAACCTTTTTAGAAAACTATGAACCACTGATAACCATTAAACAGGTGTAGTTAAAGAGTTGCCATTACTTTGCCATTACTTTAATGACAAAGTGGTATTACATAGTTAATCCTATACGAGCTATATTATAACCGGATTCCTTTGAAACAGCTATGTTAGTGGCCTATAAATCTCTTGCATTATATAGTCTTTCATTGGAAACCACATGCAAATACAAATATTAGTGACATATTATTTTCTGCTATAATTATTTAACTGCAGTACAAACAAATATCAATATTATTGCTACCTTTAAGTCTTCTGTTGTGAAGATAGCAGCATAGAAGTAGATGTAGCTACTTAACTCTATAGCTAGATCACAGTTTTATAGATTAGTTCCACAACAGGAATGAAAATAGTTCTGATTTTTCAGACTGCAGCTTTGCATCTAAATAAATTCTGTCCCTTAAAATGAGAAGGGCAAATTTCTTAGTGGCTCACTTTCTGATTAGGTCACAATATAGCTTAATCTTCAAAACTTAGATTTGTATAACATCATTTCATTTTTTTCAAAGTAGCCTTTTCTCAAAGAGTATACACTCAGTTACCAATTTAAAGAGATGGAAAAAGTTGGGATGGAGAAGCATAAATCACAAAGTGTGGAAGAAAAGGGACGGAGGGGGATACAGAAAACATTTCTGCTGTTGTAAAACTAAAATGGGTAATTATGTTCTGCCAAGCACATCACTACTCTCTGGCTGGCACAATAAGAAACAGCTGATCAGTTCCAGTTATTGATTCTGCTAACATGTTTGTTCATGGTTTTCTCTGGTCTAATTAGCTCTTCCCACCCCTACCTCAATCCATGTCTTCTTTCTCAGTCTGAGAATATACTTTTTAGTCAGATCGTTTTACAGACAGTACTATGCACTAGCCATATTTGTATTAACAAACACCACACAACTTCTTTTATTCTTGGCAGTGACTGGGAATTACTTAGAACAAATATGCTTGTAAATTAGAGACTACATGTCCTTGTGGGTAGTGTGTGTGTGTATGTGTGTGTGTATCCATGTGTGTCATGTGTGTCCATGTATGTGGCATTTTCTATAAAGAAAAGCTTTTTGGAAGAAACATTTCAGCTTTTTGAAAAGCTCATAATTGGCTATTTCATAACAATGAAAATCAATATGGGTAAATAGTGTATAAGATGCTTAAAAGTTAAATTCAATAGCCTAAAATAAAAGCAAAGCAATATACCAGAAAAAAATATAAAAATACAAGAATAAAATGAGCATGATAAAAATGCAAAACCAAAGCTAACGTCAATAAGATAGCAACCAAATACTATCCAAAATATTTCAGGTCAAAATATAGGTCTTAATATCATCCAAGAGCATTCATCTAAAATCAGAGTTGTAATTAGGAAAGAGATGAGGATTTGTGTATTTAATTTCAGTGTATCCAATTTTCATTATACAAAGCCACATATATATTTTTTTGTTAAAGCTTTGAATAGGAGAACCCCTGTTCATAAAAGCTAGAATTTATTTCTGACCCAAACTCTACTGAAATTACAGTGGCTCCTTAAATAGCTTTGTCTGTTAAGTGGTTTCTCTTTAATATTTAACCTCATAATCCACTAGTCAACATAAGAATTGTGGCCTAGCATATCTGCATATTCAGTTCTGAGTTAGGAAGAGTTGGGTTTAACTTCACCACAGTCCTCTCCAAGTACACAAATGCTTTCCTTCATTTAAAGACAAATTCATTCAGTTTTGTATAAAACCTTGAACAAATGATGCCTGTACAAATTTGGTTTCCTAACCAAATGTGGAAGTGGCTATAATTTGACTGATGGCACTTCTGTGAGATTTTTGAGAGCTTGACTTCAAAACTAAGCTTGACTTCAAAACTAAGAGGGGATAAATTTTACCAAACTTAAACACACTGATGGGAAACAGAGAGACCTTTGAACTTGAAGAGCAGGTTGCAAATTCTTTAACATAAAAGGTTCTTGCAAAGTGGGAGCTTAAGTCAGAGGGAGATTTGAGATACTGTAAAGTAATTTTCATTATTTCATTATTTTTATACAGCGCCTTGCTCATTAAAAAATCAACCTCATATCTAAATGACTTGATTATTATATTACAAGAAGCAATTAATAATGTCCTAAATATATTGAGATGAATTCAATACAAACAATTTTTACTTTATCTGAATTTGTTCCATATTCATATTATGGGGCAAAAATAAGCCACTTTGTTAAAAGTTAGATTATCAGGCAAAAATATGAGTAATTGACTTTTTTAAATATTAAGTTGGACAAAATTATTTTATTTATATTATTTTCCTTTTAATATCATTTTACAACAATTGCTGAGTTTGCATCAAATTATAGTTTAAGATGCATAATGTTTATTTATTTGTACTATATAAATCAAATAACATTTTCAAAGGAATCCCATTTACCAGAGAAGAAGAAAGAAGAAAGACAAAAGAAGAAATAAGAACAGGAAGAGGAGGACGAGAAGGAGAAGCAACTCATTACCCTTCCTGGACATCCTTATGGCACAATGGCAAACTAGAAACACAAGTGTACAGAAAAACCACTCACACCAATCAAGTGGTTCACTACAAAGCGACAAACCAACGTCCCACAAGGGAAGCAGCCTAAGGACTTTATTTAGATGAGCCCAAACTCACTGCAACAACCCAGAACAGCAGAAAAAGGAAACAGAGCATCTATATAACATATTCCAACAAAATGGATATCCACACAACTTTATCAAAAAGTGCCTGCCCACTTAACCCAATACAGCAAACCAACACAAACCCTAAAAAAATAACACTGCCATACATTAAGAATATCTCAAAAACTACCAACAGACTACTACAACCACATGGAATCAGTATAGACAGAAGTCAACTAAAGTACTTCAGAACATCTTAAACAAACCAAAGATCCAGCAGCTCCAAAATTAAAAAACAAACAAATCAGGAATCATCTACCACATATAGTGTAATGTGTGCAATAGGACAAACAGGCATAAGACTGGAAGAATGCATCCACGAACATCAACTAGCAGTCAGAAGACATTATGAAAACTCTTTAATTTCACAACATATGAACAGATGTAACCATAGTTTCAATCTAATAAGCAGGTTGTCATTCTTTTATGTCTGATAGCAACATTGTAAAGGACGACAGTTCTGGAAAGTGGTGTATATGAGAATGAAATTAATATTAAAAGTTCAATTCCCACTTCAACCTGCAACATTCTCTTGCTGGTCTAGGACTGAAATAAAGATTTGACTGACAAATTTTCTCAAAGTATGCTGAATTAGCTCTATGTGCTAATTGCTATAATAATATTTATATTTTTATCAGAAAAGTTATTTAACTCCCACATTGGAAAAATGGTTAACTAAGTTGTAGGCATGTGTTTTGCTATCTAGAATAGTTTCATATTTTAAAGTTAAATTTGATATCTAATAATTCAATAGATTACAAATTAACACATGGATTTGTACCATATGCTGGTACCTATACTTCAGTTTTATAGTATTGAAATGCTGGCTGGCGAATTCTGGGAGTTAAAATCTACACATCTTAAAGTTGCCAAGGTTGAAAAATATTGTACAAAATGGAGGGCTTGCTTTTTTGGCACTACATAAGAGATGAAGTAAGAAAGCTTTCTTGGTCTGTTATACTTGTATTCAGCGGCTATGACAGCTGCCAGGGAATAAGGGGCTGTTGACTTCACACTGAACATTTTAAACACTTCAGCAGGGATGCAGAATAAAATAAATGTGCGTTAAATGCTGTTATTTTCAGACAAGTCTTACTCACAGAAGAATTCAAAATAAGGCTTTAATAATTTATCCTCTGTGTCTTATATCTCTAGACAGAGGTATGGGAAATATATACAAAAATGTGCCTTCCTTCCCACACTTCTGTCTAGAGATATAAGACATAAGATATATATATATTCATACAGATTTTTAGACTACAAAAATGACCATTTCCCACTTCACATTCCCCAGATCATCATCAAAGTCTTTATATGACATGTGTCAGTTCACTGCATATTCCTCCTAATTGGTGAAGGTAGGAATAATATTTCAAATGGCTCCAGCACAGATCCTACTTGCATGAATAGTGTGACCATGCTTGGGTAGAACTGGTTGCTAAAATATGCCAAAACTGACCAATTATGTCCTTACTATTAGCATGGCATAGATAAAACTAAAGCTGGTACTTTACTTTATACCAGACATGGTCAAACTCCAACATCAATTGATGTCGCGCTACGTATCGGGACAGTTTTGTCATTGCTGGCAATGGGGTGGGCGCAGCTTCCAGATGTCACCCCTGCTCTATACCTTCACTATCTTATGGAAAAACATTATATAAAAGCCTTGACAGTTCAAAACCATGATGTGCAGCAGAAGTAAATATCTATCTGCCCATCTGGTAATGATTAAGGTCTGTGGAAGAGTGTGATTTGAAATGTACTACTAAATGGTAATAATTTTCTTAAATAGACATGTTAATTTCCTATGCCTAAGAGTAGGGAGAATGGAAGTAGAGATCTGATTGAATATGATCTGAGCTTGTAGAATGGTATCTATGAATGCATGTAGGAAAATGAAGGTATAGGTTAACTGAATGAAAGAGATAAAATGTATGTCATAAACCATGGATTGATGCCATGTATGCTGTCATGATTTTTTGTAATTGATTCATGACAGGTGAACCCTAACCCTAGCCATAATCATGCAAGAATGAGAAATAAGCAGAAGCAAAAAACCCCTACCTAGCTACCTTAGAGAATCCAAGGCCTGTGTTCTGTGCAAGGCTGCCTAGGAAGAAAGGCAGAAAGAAGCTACCTCATATTAGCTGTCTTTAGATATCCAGCAGGCAGAATGATAAACAAACAGAGTAAATAAAAAAAAATCCTTAATTCTTTACCTGTACCATATTGCCCCTTCACATCATGTAGTGTGAGCAATGGATTTATACCTGAAAGTGTTTGATCATATCATCTAACTTTCATTGTAATAATTTGGGTTCCTAGCAAAACCATAGACTACTCTCTAATAGCTAGCTAACATGTTTCTACATTACCATAAATAGCCTTATACTTTAACCCATGAATACATTAAATAATTAAGGGGACATCAGATATTCTTTATCTTACTCATTTCTCAATGTTAAACCAGTTCCTCAGGCCTGAAAGATGACACTGTTTGATTGGGTACCCGGAGCTCAGCCAACTGTCTGCTCTTACTGGCTGTGCAAAAACCCCAGGAGACATACAATTCTTCAAAAAACTGTGCCCCATGCCAAATAGACCCTTATAAGTAATAACCAACACCTTGAATATGTACAGATTTAAGATGCTGCTTAAAACAAAGTGTGGTGCTCTCATACCAAGAAGAGAAAAAAGAAAGAAAAGAAAGGTCATTGCTATTTGCCATGTTTTTAGTTTTCAAAACTTCTCAATCTAAACACAATTATTGTGGCTATTGGTATAAACAGTTGACAGGCTAAGTAACTAAATGAATCTATCTCCCTGATTGCATAGTGTTTTATTTAATTGTTACATAAACTACATGTTAGGACTTAAAACCAGCACAATGGTTTATAAAATAAATAAACTAATCAAGCTGCTGGTAAGAAATATTACTTCAGAGGCAATAATTTAGCTTTCACATGCTTTCTGTTGTGGCTTTATTCCTAACAACTAAAATATGACTGTATTTTTACTGGATAATCACAGCAAGAAGAATGCAGCTATAATGGAGGTTTCAAATAAATTATACTCTCCAACACATACTTAGCCAAATATGCTTGTAAATCTGATAAGACCTCTACATTACTGCAGAGTATAACTTCAAAAGGTTTAATATATGCAAGAATGAAAAGTTGAATAGGCTTATGCAAACCTTGCTGCTCAGTAACAAAGAAGACTTAGCCCGAATTCCATCCTGCATTAGAACTATTTTTAGCAATTGCTGCAGCAAAAGAGAAGGCAAGGGAGAAATTCTTGTGAGTATTGTCCTTGTAGTCCTATTTTAAAAAAACAATTTCTACTGTAAATAATTTACCATGTTTTACCATTCTTTGAGGTAAAAAAAATGAAGCATTTAATTCTCCTATTGCATTTTTTCTCAAAGTTGGCAACTTTAAACTTTGTGGACTTCAACTCCCAGAATTTTGTAAACAGAAGTGCGTGCATCTTAAAGTTCCCAATGTTTCTATAGCTAGCTGTATGGCTTTTTATTTTAGCAACTTTTATGGTGCTAAACATGAAAATTCCTATACCATCAATGCTTATCAAAGATCCCTATATCCATATAACAGCAAACTATAGATAATAGTACAAGGGGAATTCACTTGAATCCCCTTATGCTTTGGGAAGGGAAAATTGGTCCCATTTGCACTGGATGAATATCAAAGGGTACAATGTTTTAAGTTGAAGCTTTTTTACCTTCGAATACCAGTGTTCAGCAAAACGAGAAGGTAGAAGAGTTCCTTATCACAGGGACAAAAGAGTATTGCAGGACCCATGAAATAATAGGCTTGTACCAGGTAGCTATGATTCATTTCATGTGCTGTGATTCATTATTGTCCTCATCCAGACACTTTGGGTTATACTGAGGTTCAGGCAGAGTTGTAGCAGCTGGGCAAAGCTGCTTCATGGACTATACAGGGGCATTATAGCTTGCTGCCAGAGTCCAGTGAAGTTAGCAAAACTATCCCATGAGGGCTCAGAGGTTTGCTTTTAGAATTAGATGTGCACTATTTTTACTAAGCAGTTTCAAAAGTGTGCTTGATCTAAATTTTTGTCAAAGGCATCTTTTCAATGCTGTCCAGTATATCTATGGTAGACCATAAAAAGAACAAAACTAAGGTCAGTTGGGCAGCAGAAGAAATATCAGCAAGACTGTCATTTTTAGCATTAAAAAACAATCTTCAGCCAAACCGAGCTTGAAGGGTTAGACTAATATAGACATAACAAAATTGGAGAGAACCTGTTTATTGTAGTTATTAAAGGTACCAAGCTAGAAATCAGGAGTCTTTGGATTAGCCAATCTCTCTCAGCCCTAGGAGGAAGGCAATGGTAACAATGTTATCAATGAAATACATGGCATAGCTGACTCAGGAATTCTGGGAGTTGAAGTCCATGAGTCATAAAAGAGCTGAGGTTGCCTACCCCTGGTCTAGGCATTTGTCAGGAGTCAAGACTGACTTGAAAATGTACAACACAGAGAGACACAGACACAAAAACAGAAACAGATACACAGATATAGACACACATGCACACATAAACCCATGCACACACACAGAGAGAAAATTTTATGTGGATAAACCATTAAAATGGCATGAAATATCCTATTTTCTTCTTCATGGATCAGTTTCCCCTAAGTAGCTAAAAGCACTGAAAAGCACCTTCTGTTGCTATAATACTTGTTATTCTGCCGAGGGCAAAAAAGAAAATAAGAGACCACTGGTCTCTTTTTACTTAAATGCTTACATTATTTTGGAGAAGACAAATGCTATATAGATCTTTGGTAGGAGAATCGACACAATGTCCATTATGGACCTAATTTATTTATAGTTCATATTTATAAATGTTACATAAAAAGATAAATTTTGATAATTTGTCCCTAGCATGCATCTGGAATTCTGTGTTCATATGTAATGACTACGCAGCAGCATGGGCAATTATGTGTGCCCCTGCAAGGATACATTACATCTCTGGTTTCTGAGCTGCATTGGTTAGCAGTTTGCTTCCAGATCCCATTCAAGGTGCTGATTTTGACTTTTAAACCCTACAAGGGGCCAGATTATCTGAGAGACAGACTGTTTCTAATTATATCTACCCATCAGGTCAATCAGGAGAAGCATGCTATGGGTCTTGTCTATGAAAGAGTTCCATCTGATGGGATCTAGGAAGCAAACCCTTTCTTCCATGGCACATGTCCTCTGGAACATCATCTTTCTCAAGATAATCCCAATCCCTATGGACTTCTGGAAAGCCCTTAAAAATAAGTTTTTTTCAACAAGACTGGAGATCAACAAGAGTAGTAATTAGTAACCTCCATGCTGGCTGTTTTACTGTGGTGTTCTCTTGCTTGTGGTCTTGTTTTTATCTATGTTTACTATTTTAATAGTTTCCAATTGGTTTTGCAGTAAGTTTTAATGGTAGGCTTTATTGTATAATGTTAAGATTCACTTTGTATGAGATGGGTAGCCATATAAATTTGATAAACAAACAAGCAAAACGCACATATCTACCTACATACATACACAAAATAATATTGGTGGCAAAATGGTTCAGCGGTTAAGATGCTGAGCTTGTCGGCTGGAAAGCTGACAGCAAGGCTCAAGACCCAAGCACCACAGGATGGGGTAAGCTCCCGTCCTTGCCCCAGTTCCTGCCAACCTAGCAGTTCAAAATGCAAGTAAATAAATAAATATCACTTTGGTGGGAAGATAAGAGCACTGTGTGATGTGATGCTGGCCCCATCACTGTGGAAATGTTTTCAGACTGTGCTGGCTCAGTGGCCTTGAATGGAGATGACCACTGCTCCCTATAATTGACAATGACTAATAGTAAAATCCACAGGATTTTCTTTTATACAGTAATATACAAAATATCCACCACTACTTTTTATGTTGAATGGAGACATTTTTAATCAACAGTGACCTATCCCATGTGTTCCAAAGATCTTTCACAAAACATGCCCAACACTAGTATTCATCCATCCATATTTCCATCTATCCATATCTTTTGGAGTGGGTGGCCATAATCAGCAACAACATCAGTATCATCATTCAGAAGTATTACATTATAGATAAAGCAAACCTGTATTTTATTATTACTGAGGAAATATCTCTTTTGAGTTGAGTTTGACTCCAATGAGTTCTATTTCTGGGCAGGAGTTTGGAAATGGTTTGCCATTGCCATCTTCTGATTCTGGCTCACATATGAACATTCTGGTCACACAGTTGCCTCCACATACATTTCAGAAGAGAGCAGAAAGGAGAAGAAATGTGACAAGAGATTGTTATATGCTGATAACATGTTCATTGTCATAGTTAATTTATCTAAAACTCCTAGTGCCATAAAGATTAAAATAAAATAAAATAGGGCTTTGCAACAGGACATATATTTCATTTCCATTATAAGACATACAAATCAACCAACCAACCAATCCTATTTGTGAGCATAAGTGTTTACATATAAAGTTCCTCTTGAAAAGTTATCTGTATACAAAGCTAAGAACAGCCTTTGTTTTCTTTTGACCTACTTACATAAAATATCCTGATAAGACTTATTCTGTGGTTTGGGAAGAAATGTACAGGCTTTACAATCAACACTGAACACTGAGCTGGTCTCTGGTCTATGACAGCTCACATTCAGTGTAATTCTACACAGGAAATTAAGCAAACAAAGGCAACAGATAAATGAGCAGGAATGAAAATTAGAATGAAGCATAATTTAAAACTTACAAGATACTAAATACACTTCTGAATTGCACTTTTCTGGATGGAAAAAATGTTACATAAATCTATACCAATCTCTGATCCAGGTAATTAACATATTAGTCTGCTTCAGCAGTAATAATAAAAGAATATTGTGGGACCCTGAATACTAACCACAATGCTGTTCATTGTTTTTGTTTTCTATTACGGTAACTCAGATGAAAGAGGAATTAAGGCAAGGTAAGGTGGAGGTGAAACAAAGGGTAGATTCCTGTTTGTGGTAGAGATGAGTATGTCTGCCAATTCTGATTGTGCTCATTTTTCCATGTTACGGATGTTTATTTGCCTTTGCCTAAAAAAAAAGAGAGTAAAAGTATCTGTAGAAATGTTTGTATGCATGTTAAGATTGCCTTGTTCAATATTTGCATTTTTGTCTGCATTTTTGTAAGCAATTTTCCCTAATCTTTCCATTTTATGCATGTTTTGGGAGAAGGGTAGCTTTATAAAATTGAATTGTATTAAAAATATTGAAAAGTGCAAATCTGGGCCTGCAAGGTCATTCAGCATTTCCTACAAATTTAGGAAGTATGGATATAATAATTTTATATGAAAATCAGGATGAAAATTTATCCATCTCTCATTTCTGTGAACCTAAAACTAATAAAAGTATTTTTTTTAAAAAAAAAACAAAAATCTTCTACAAACATGATTTTATAAATTATAAATTACAGCGTATATACTATTGACAATATGTTCTTTTTATCTTAGATATGCAAAACAGCTTAGTTGTTTTCAGACTATCTCATAAAGATATATGTAAAGCCAGGGAGGTTACAGAGCAATGGATAGATGATTATTATATAGTAAACATTGATACGCCTCATAAATATTTCAAGAAAGCCATACTGTTCCCCTGAGAATTTACTAGAAAATTCTTTCTTCATTGAAATAATTTCTGTAGCAAATATCTTTTAGGAAATGGAATCAAAATAGATAGAAAAATGCAAATGATTTTTCTGCTCATCTAATTTTAACTATCTATTTCAAATAATATTTAACTTTACTTATGAACTGCATTAATATAGAGGACTGCATATTTCTTCTTAGCTAAGGTGTTATTAAGGATCTAAATGTATTGAATTATGAATTATGTTTAGGTTTTCAGAGAGCTAATACAAGCAGTGACAATAATTTGGGTGAATTTCTTGAAGGCAATCCTGTAGGCATTCTGAAATGTTGAATGATGCAAATGATTTTGCCAGTTGTCTTAACTCTAGATTAGAAATAATATTCCAGAAAATGATCATAACACCTCCTGAAGTACAATTACCAGAAGGATATCAGCAAAGATGCAAAAGATGACAAAGGAACAAAGGAATCTGTTTGTTGAATTTGTATTGCAGGAAAAAAAACCCCACTAATATTTCCCCCATAGAGAAAAAGAAAAATAGAGTTCTATAACAAGAATTTTAAAAAGAAAGTTAATACCTTATTGGGATAAAAGTGAATAGAATACTGTAAGCGAATAGAATACTCAAGTTTAGCCTTTCATTTAATAACTATACTTAACTTTTGTATACTCAAAATTATGACAATGGCAAGCTGAATCTTGAAGGTTAGAGATTACTTTTTATATCTGGCTTTTGCAAAACGCTAGCAGAAATAAATTGGCAATCAGATAAAAGTATAAAGGCAAGATTACATTAAATTAAATTAAAATAAAATACATAGAAATGTCTGACACCTCAGTCCTTACTTTCATGACTGAAACTTCCCAAAAATATGCTTATATTTGAAATGTAGGCCTGAATTGTCCACATATACATGTTCACTCATAATCTCAACAAAATGTAATGTTATTCCTTTTTCATTCTTCTTTCCTCAGTTTTTCTCATTCATAGACTTTTTATAGCATTATTGAATAGTAATAGTAGAACCTATGGAAACTGCAAAAGGAATCTGATGGCAGAGGTTAAAGTCCCAAAGTCAAATTTTCAAGCTTTAATTGGATTCTAAAATCTCAACCATCTGAAAGAATGGTGATGTTCCCTTTGGGCTACACACAATAAGAGTATGTGGGTTGGTGCCATCTGCAGCCTAGAGATGAACAAAAAAGATGTTTGAAGAAGAAGGGAATTTCTCAAAGATATTATAGAATGGGAATTATCTAAAAGTCATCCATCACATCACTGACATAAATCACAACACACAACAGCCCACGGCCTTGGTGTCAGCCATTGCCTGCAGGGTGTCTCATTGGCATCAGCACTTTTGTGCCTTCTGCCCCTGTGTTTTGGACAGGCAATAATTTCATTGGATGAAGTTATCCAAGTCTGCCACAGTGATCAGTGTTCGCTAATGCGGTCTTTATGATTGCGCACCCTAACATACACTTGTGATGCATTCATCCTTTGACTCTGAGGGACAATAGATCTTGAACTGGATGCTGAATTTGCCAGATGTTGCTCTATCTCGTAATTAAGTTAGCACTATTTTGGTTGCTTAATGACCTTGGGGCAATATAAGCTAACCAAGAGTATAAAAAGTCTCCAAGCTCACTTGATGATTACCAGATTTCTGTCTGATCTTTTAAATCAGAAGCATTTCATTTTCAAATGAAACCTTGACTATAAATCAAATTTCTGGACATTAAATAAAAAAATTAAATAACAAGATGGTGATTGAAAAACAAAAGATGTACAACCATTAATCAATGAGAAAGAATCAAGTATGCATACAGTATATTTATGTGAGTGTGTACGTGTATATGTGTATATCAACACACATACACATATGCTGTTTCCCAAAAATAATCATAAAATCATATCAATTATTTGAAAAATCTATTGAAAATATTACTTAATACAAGGTTTATGTTAGATTAAAAACACTGATTTGAATTAAGAGAACCAAACAGAATTAAAGTGTATTTACAGAGAAAATGTAAATGTTTACTTAAGAGTAAGATATACTAAAGTCAAAGTGATTTACAAGATTATAATACTAGAAATTTTTAATTTTCAGATAAAATAAAATATAAAACACCATTGAATTACCAGATAAACCAAATTATATTTTAAATTGAGTTTGTTACAGTTTATGACAAGAAAGCTATAAGTCCCCATGAGTCACTCTATGCTAAGGTAACAATAATAACTCATCTGAGAAGGTTTTTAAATCAGATTTGATATTCCAAATTGGAACAATGCTTCCATCTTAAAGTTAAGTATAGACAGCCTGAATGACAAGCCTTTCAATCTTCACAATAAAATAACTATATGTAAATTGCTACTTCTACATTATCCTTTAGCTTGTCAAACTATCAAAAATTGACTAGAGAAGAAGATATTCAGCATGTTTAAGAGTGCAATGCAATGCTCTGCACATTTATCTACAAAAAAGTCCTTTAGAAATCATAAGTTATAAAAAGTCTTCAAACCTTGGCTTCTAATCCATAAGATCAGCTCACATTTATCAGTTTTAACTTCATAAGCACACAAGTGCTTATGTGTGCTTCTGATATGACTAAACACAAGTTTTAGAAATTTCTGTTCTGGTACTTTGATTTAACAATATTTTATTCCCTTCTGCCGTTGCTGCCACCAATATTGCTTGTTTTGGTTGACCTTTTAGCTGTTATGTGAAAGTGTTGTTTTGGCTTTTCTTTAGTGATGCAAAGAATTTTCAGTGAAAAAAAAAATAAAAATTCACTACAAAAATAAGGGTTAGATATTTGGCTGTTTTTAAAACATAGACTTTGTTCCTCATTTCAACCAAAAGTCTTTAGAAATTTTGTAGATCTTAACTTCTTCAGCTGTGAAGTTTTCCTATATAATGTAGAAAATTATATTTGGAGATATAATCATATTAAGTTAGAGGAAAATGAAATTACATTCTGGCTAATTTCTAAATTCTCATCATAATAAAGGTGAAACACATTGATAATAATAGAATCATGAAATTAAGAGAGACCTTGGGAGGTATCTACCCAAATTTCCCACTCAACTCAGAATCTGTAAAGCAGAAGGCAATTACAACATACCTGACAGATGGCCAGTCATCATTTGTTTATTTTCTCCAGCAAGTAGAGTCTACTATGTTACATGGCGTAGTCTGCTTCACTACTGAACACTTTGTAATTTTAGGACGCTTCTTAAATTTAGTGTAAAATTCATCTCTTGCAATATCCACATATTAATTCTATTTCTGCCTTTTTGTAGCAACAAAGAACAAAGAGTTCCAACTCTGTGTGGCAGTCTTTTAGATATCACCGATGACATGTCTCTCATGAATCTTATTTTTTTTATAGCCTAAACATCTGCTGGTTTGTTTTTTTTTTTTGCTTTGCTTTTAATGACCCTAATAGAATTTGGTTTCCATATTCCTTTTCACCCAGCTCTTTTCTCTGAACATATTCCAACATTTTATGAAATGACAACTGAACTTTGTCAGAATTATCTTTTATATCTTTCAGCTTTATAAACTCTTCCTTTTCCTCCTCCTTGCAATATAAAGTCTGAACTAAGTTCTGCACCTCTCATTTAGGTCTTACCAAATCTTAACATGGAACTGAGTATACACCAACCTTTCCCAATTATTTTCTGCTTTTATAACTATGAAATCCAATGTACATGGATCAAATTATGTATATTTCTCTGCCAAATAAGGCAACAATAGGCAATTAGTGTTTGAATATTTGATTTAGAAAAATAGTTCAAAGGCAATTTAATTGGATCTCTAAATCAGATTAGGTTTTTGAATAAAAACAACAATGTAGTCTGAATTATCATACTAAATTGGACATCACAAATGAGATTTGATATAGGTAGTTTAGATACATGAGCATGTGTTTTTAATATATGAATTTATTCAAATCTATTTGGACATTTAAATCAAATTGGACAAGTTTTCCAACTCAAATCAATAATTAGAATTACTTTGACTCAACAATCTAAATCATATTGTTTTTTGAATTGTAATAGGTCAAGTAGTTAGTACTGATTTCAAATACTGTTTCATTGCATCTTGTCCCTAATCTAACACAACTCAGACCTAAGGGAAAGAATTCAAGTTTCAGAAAAAGCTGTAAATATGCTAAAAACATGTATAATAGCTTAGTTTAAACCCAGATTTTGCTTTGGAAAATTCTGAGACAAAGAGTCCTAGAAATATATTACTAGCAGTAAGTCTGAACAACTTTTACTGAGTATATTGACTATACAAAAACACTAGTTCCCCTCATAACTATATTAATTTTATTTTGATTTGTTCCCGAATTCTTGAAACTATTGATTCAGTGACAAACTCAGGTGGGAGTAATTGTCCTTCACTACTTCCATCCTATATCTATTTTCTATTTAGGCTATAAATCTGTGGGATGGACAAATTATTTTAAAGTTCATTTCCAGAGTGCTTTGTTGGAGATGTCATACAAATGATTATAGTTATTTTACTGTTTCTATAAAAACTGATTTGCTTTTTCTATTGAAAAGTACCTTGAAGGAATTTTACCCAATTGGGAAACATTTTAGTTGTGCAAAAATGATCTTATCCAGACAAGAGACTGTACCACATTTGCAGAATGATAGAAGACAACTACTATAATACAACAATTTGATGTCTTGCCTAGAGATGCATCTCTGTGTGTGGATGTATATGTACATGCCTGTAGGTCATTAAATTAGGACTCTAAATTATATTGCCAAATTTCTGAGTTTTGACATATAATCTGTGATATATTGTTCTCTACATAGCCCACTTACCTTTTCAGAAACAAAATATATAGCCATGCAGACATATTAAACTTCTTGAGACTACATGTCCACAGATCACACTCCTGACTACATCAACAGCCATATCTGTTATTTCAATGGAATATATTTTTATAATTTTCATGATATACCGTAGTTTCATGTATGTTTTCATTTAGCTTCAATATTTCATCATTATTGGGACAATAAAGGTTAATAGTATCTTATTTGTTAAATTTATTTGTTGGCTATCTCACTATAGAGCTATTCTAGGCAGCTTTATATTTATATTTGTGCATATGAATTTATATATTTATATCTATTTATATTTGTATTTGTATATGTGCATATAGATAACAGGCACAGATTTATTTCATTATCTTATTTTTTAACTCTTATAATTCTTCTGCATGTTTTTTGCTTGCTTCTATAATTTTTTTCAAATTATTTTTAATACTCTGTATGCATATGAATTAATTGATAGTTAGAATGATTTCCATCCACATGATCACAAAATAATTTTACTCTTGTCAAAATAGCTTAATTGAGATCATAAAAAAGAGAATTATGATGTAGATGCCTTTTGACTGAAAGAAATGTTCAGTATTTCATACTCAGACTTGGCTTGGATGTACAGTAGTTTGATATGAGTTATCGTTGCATAAATCATTTCTAGAGAATTTTTGTCTCCAAACACATAGAGTAAACACAAATTAAAGCTCCACAGCTCTCACGTCTGTCATTTTGGTTTTTAAATGAGTTTGCCAAAAAAGCAATTTGTTGAAAAGTTTTTTTTTCATAGACACTCTCATGAGCTGATGTTATGGAATTTGGCAGCTTTACTATAAACATTTGAGTAGCCCAAAAGTTGATAGCAGCTTATGATGGGCAAGGCAATCAGGATATAACCAAAAGATACAAAAGACTTTTGTTATATTCCATTTCTGAAAAGCCTCTTCATATCCAATGCTAAAGGCAATTGCCCTTATCAGAGACCTTTGGCACAGGAGAATGGATTCTACTTCTGCGCAATGGCTCCTTAAGCAAAGCAGATGGGATTTTATTAGAAGGGCAATACCTTTTAATAGTTAGATATGGGCCAAGGAAAGAGTAGCCCATATTGACCGAATGGCTGAGTAACATACTGTATATAACTGGGAGGACGAAGGGAATTTTCCATTCCTAAGAGTAGCTTGCTTCTCAAGAAACAGCAGATCTATGTCAGGTAGTGTTGTTGCCTTTAGCCTGTTGTTGTTGGATTGAGGCCACTTACAAGAAGTGAGGGTGTTTTCATCATACTGTAAGCATTCTACAACAATCATCAAGAAAATTAGTCAGATCATCTTCTTGAATTTCAGCAATTGTATGCATGGTTATATGTTGGAATGCTTTAAGCATTGCCAGCCAGTATTAATAATTCCAGCTTGATGGACCAATATTCTACTTCAACAGAAAGTAATCTTTGTTGATCATTCTGCCTTGATCTCTATAGAGATCTATAAAGTGCCTATTACTGTTGATTCTAGCATTTATCCTGCTTGGTTTCAGTTCTCTTTGTTTCAAAGCATATGCAACAAGGAGTTTTATTTCTCAGCCAACTACTCACAAAATTAAATGGTGTTTAGGGCTGAAAGGACTTTTAGATTACCCAGCTGACTAAGGGAGGGTGGGGGAGGAATCAGAGTCTGCTTCAAATCCAGACTCCCAAAGTATCAGTTTTCAAAGTTTAAAAAGAACAGCAGAATAGTAGATTGCAGGGATATATAGTTAAATATATTATGCTGTGAAAAACAACAGTCTTGCTAAATCAAAAATTTAAATTGTTAGGGTTCTTTTGACAAGAAAAGATCAGAATTACATTATTAGGCCCTGAAAATGTGTTAGCCATTACAAATTTTCATTATTGATACTTTATATGAGCATTTGGAGTGCAGAATATAGTTTTATATTGTCTTTCATAATAATACTGTTCTAAAAGTGATACCAACATTAACCAGGCAATTGTAAAAAAAATGTTGATGTTTCAGATATGTGTACGTATACAACTGTGTGATGTGATACCAATCAAAACATGAAGACTTTTTTTTTTTTTATTGAAAATTTTTAAATTTTTACAAAAACAAATCCCCTTCCCATACCCCCCCCAACCCTACCTCACCCCCCTCCTCCCCAACCTCCTAAACCCTCCCCTAGACTTCCCAGAGCTGAGTACAGGCTTAATTGAGAAAAAAACTTAAAACACTTTTAAAACCTAAACAAATTTAAATACAATCATCATTCTATATAAACTCCCTCCAAAAACGCAAATTTAAACATTACTTTCTTTGAATATCTATAGCTATAATGTAAAATCTAATTTCTCCCTCTTTCTTTATCCTAATACAAAAAAATAAACATATAAACCTTTGTTGTACCATTAAAACTAAATACTCTTAGAAAACTTAAAGTAAATACATATTTCCTTCAATCTTCATAATCTTCTCACCTATCCAAAAAAAAAAAAAAAACTTAAAAATCCTAAACAAATCTAGACACATTTAGTTAAACAAATTATTTTCTCTTAAAAATATTAATAATAATATTTAAAAGCTTGAAACACTTTTAAATCCTAAACAAATCTAAATACAATCATCATTCTATATAAACTTTCTCCAAAAACACAGATTTAAGCATTACTTTCTTTCCTAAACAAATCTAGACATTTAATTAAACAAATTATTTTCTCTTAGAAATATTAATAATAATATTTAAAAACCAAATTTAAGCATTACTTGAAACTTAAACAAATTATACTCCCTTCGAAACACAAATTTATTAGAATCCCCTCACTGAAATAAACAAATTATAATCCCTTCAAAACACAGGTTTAAACAATATTATCATTAAAGGTTTAAAACTTAAAACTGAAATATATTATTATCCCAAAACACATATTTAGACATTACATAAGACATTTTCCAAAAACGATATAAGTTTTACTTCTCCCACAATCTCAATAGTAAACTTCTTGTCTAAAGTTCTCATTCAATGTCCATAATTTTCCAATAACCAGTTGCACCCACTATAAACACAAACTTCTTATCTAAAATTTTCATTCAATATCCATAATCTTCTGTCTAATAGCCAGTTGCATCTACTATAAGCACAATCCATATCGGTCTCTCTTGCCCGCAAGCATCGAAAAAAATGCGTGGAATTCTGCCCTTGAAGATCGCTCCAAAGAGTTTGTAAGTCCTGGTTGACCCACCAGCTCAGGAATCAGTACCTGTGAAACTTCCTCAACCTCCTTCTTCTGTTGGTCTTTCTCTTTACATTTATATGTTACTTTTTCTTTACATTTATATGTTGCACAAGTCTCAGGGACCGATACCTGTAAAACTTCCTCAGTGAATTCCTCCTTGTGTTGATCTTCACAGTTGTAAGTTGTACAAGTTATCCTCTGCCCGTTCCTCTCTTGTTGGTGCCCCTCAAGCTGAAATTTCCCAATTTCGATTTCAGGCAGCAATTCCACCCTTGAAGATTGCTCCAAAGACTTTGTAGGTCTAACTTCTCCCAGAGCCACCCTTGAAGATTGCTCCAAAGACTTTGTAGGTCCAACATCTCCCAGAGATTCAGAGACCGCTGAATATGAAACTTCCTTAACCTTCTTCTGTTGCTGCTTTTCTTTGGAGTTATGTGCTACACAAGTTGTCTTCTGCTCCTCAATCTGGACTTGTTGAGACCTAATAGATGGCGATGCACATACCCCCAGGACCGAAGTATAAAAATCTTTTGCTTGAGAAACAGTATTAAGTCTATGACATGTCCCCAGGTAGTTCACCACCATTCCAGTCGGAATATCCCATCTGAATAGAATTTTTCTCTTTTTAAGTTCATTTACTAGAAAAGCAAACTCCTTTCTTCTTCTTAAAATTTTAGATGGGATCTCCTTAAAAATTATGACATCTTGTGAAGCAATTTGAAATCTCTTCTTATAATAGGCTTGCACAATTTGATTGCGTAAGGATCTTTTACCAAAGTAAATTACCACATCTCTTGGCAGATTCTTCTGTGCTGCCACCACAGAGTTAACCCTAAATAATTTTTCAATTTCACTAAGTATTCCCTCTTTTTCTTTATTCAAAATCAATGCAAAGTCCTTTGCAACCATTTCTTTCAAATCTTCTTGCAAAGACTCTTCCAGGCCTCTGATTCTTAAGGCATATTCCATTTGTCCATATTGAAGCATAAGAATCTCATTTTCCATTTCTTTTTCCATACTTTCAATTTTCCCCTCCATTATGTCCACTTTTTCAGCTACCTCTTCCACATGGGAGTTCACCTTTTCAAGAACAGAAGCAACTCCTTCTAAAGCCAAAACAAAATCTTGTCTCAAGATCTTATTATTTTCCTCTAAAATCTTTTTCATTTCTGCCCTAATTTGAATTATAACATCTCCCATCATGTTTTGCAAATCCTTCATAGTTATTAGCTGACCCCCAGAAGAGGGTGAAACTGTTGATTTAGAAGCTGTAGAAATCCCTGGATGCTTTGGAGCCATCTTAAAGAAAAACCTTTAGCCCTTCTTAAAAAATTATAAAAATTCCTTCAAAAATCATAACTCCCTCCAAAGAAGGTCATTATAATAAAAAGAAAAAAGGGAAAAGAAAAAAAAAAGGAAGAGAAAAAGAATTAAAAAAAGCTTTACTCCTTCTTAAAAATTGCAAAAAATTAAACAGAAAAAAGTCCTTCAAAAAAGAGTCATTACAATAAAAAGAAGGGAGAAGAAAAAAAAAATAATAATAATTAAATAGAAAAAGTCCGTTCCAAAAAAAAAATACTTAGAGATACCAAAAACAACCATTCCAATCATAAGAAAATAAAAAGGGAAAGGGAAAGGAAAGAAAAAGAAACACCAAAAAGCCTGCCGGTCAGCATTCTAACTTCAAAAAAAAAAAAACACCGAGAGATTTGCCGATCGCCATTTTACTTTCCCTTTCAACAAAGAAAAAAAAAATAAAAAGAGAGAATAAAAATAGAAGCAAGTCTTAAAACTTAAAATCCAAATAAATCAAAGAAAGCAAAAACTAAATCCTCTACTCAGCTCTGTCCGTTTATAAAAAAAAAACTCACCAGTTCTCTTTAAGCACGGAGGTGTTTGCAACGGCTCGTTTTGTCCCTGAGGACAAAAACAGCTGGGAAGCGGAGACAAGTCTGAACTCCGTGGGAGCACTCCTTTCACCCCCCCAAAAAAAACTTGGGGGGTGCAAAAGAGGCTCTACCACTATTCAGACACTCTCTACCCCCCCCCTTTGCCCGGGAGGGGGATTTTGAACCGCTGAACAGCTGGTGTCTGCTGTTCATAGCGGTTCTTACACTTACCCAGGAGAGACGGCTACAAAGTAGCCGCCATCGCGCGCGCAAAATCCACCGGAAGTCCAACATGAAGACTTTTGAAATACTAAATATACATTTCAAATTTATCACCTGTGATAAGGATATAACTTTCATCCAGATAACATTTAAGTCTAGAGAACCATTTTAGGCATGCTTAAGAATCTATGCTTATGAACACATGGAAACATACTTTTTTTCATCTAAATAGCAATTTTTTTTATAACTTGAGTAGCCCTACAGACTCAACCTTGTTCACGTGCTGAGGTCCTTATCCCACTTGGCTTTGAAAATAGTGATTTTTTTTTTAAAAAAAGGAAAGTGTCATAGTGTAGACCAGTGGTTTTCAAATTGTGACCTAGAGACTGCCGAAAACACTTTCAAGGGTAGGTCTACAAAGTGAACTATTTTTTTTAATTTATGAGTTTAATGTTTGAGAAACACTGTCATAGAGAAACATTTTAACTTAAACATATTTTTTACCTCCAAGTATATTTTCCTATGTCCTACCACCTATAAGCTTTGATTGAAAGTAAAAATGATGGGCAATTACATTCGTGTGTTTATTTGGAAAGAACAGGCTGCTCATAAAAATTGCAGGCACCTGTGTTGCCTTCTTTTAGTCTTGTTTGAGCTTTCACCCCAGCATCAGCATGGCAATGTTGCCAATAAAGCTGTAACCTTGAAACTGGTGGGGGATGAACATATGTTGTTAGAAGCACCAACAAATAGAGTAAAGCAGACCAATAAAACATGGTGTTTTTCCTTCAAAGAGAGTGAATGGTTCAGAGGAAAAGTTGTATACAGGCACAGCAAGGAAAAGTGTAAATATAAAAGGCACAATGTGGAAAGTTGCAAGTACCCTCAATGCTAGCCAGTAACATACAGAAAAATAGAAAAAAATCCAGAGAGATTTAAGGCTGAATAGTGCTTGGAAGAAGAAAACTTTGTGAGGGAATAGTACTAGTATACAGTTTTGCATAGTAATAGCAGTTATAGAATAATTATTGGGTTATAGAATAGAGACAATAGAAAACACATTATTATATATGTTATATATATTATAATATATTATATAATTAACATATGTCATCCATTATACATTGGGATTAAATCAATAAGACACAATTTATTAAACCTTTAATACAACCATTAGAAAAACAACTAATGTATGAATCCTTTTTTTTAGCCCAAGGATATCAATAGAAAACAACCCTTTCCTCGCAGTTCAAATACATAACTGGTGAAAATAGGAAGAGGAAGGAGCATTATATACTTTTTCTGCTTTGAATTATAAAAATAAAAGTGGAATAAAAATAAATAATAAAAATAAACCACTACTAATCTTCAGTCTATCTTTTAAGACCTTATAAAATTGAATTATTGGTTCATTGCACCATCATTTAAAGAAACTAGAATCGTAGGTATCTGGGGCTGTTAAAACATCTGGGTCAGACTGTTTATCTGAGCATTTAAGTTATAAATATTATCAATTATAGATTGGAGATTAATCAAGACACAATTTATCAGTCTTTAATAAATCATAAGAAAAACAACTGGTTTAAAGTATGAATCCTTTTTTTAGCCCAAGGATATCAATATAAATTTTCCTCACCTGTTTCAAACATGAGTTATACCACAATATCAATTTCTCATGGGATTCAAGATAAAAATGTAACTACTTACATATCAATAACCTAAATGAGCTAGTATAATGTTTTCACTCATTTTTAAATTGGGTTCGCTTTATCTAATTTTAGGATTTCTATAGCGAACATATCATATTTTACAAATACTGAAAATTCAAAAAAGTTCATAAACTTTTATAAATTCATAAATATAAGCACTTTAATTTAATTTAATGGGTTGAGATATGTAACTTTAGCCATAGGATGAATATACAAAATTGAAAACTAAGGGAGACTCATATCTACTTAAAACACAATTCAATGCATTATACCAAAGCCTTTTCAGAATTACAGCAGATTCCAGCATATTTGCAACTAATCCATCATGTCAGTCACCAAACAAATACTATAGGACCGTAGTGGCAAACATATGGCACGGGTGCCAGAGGCGGCACTCAGAGCCCTCTCTGTGGGAACGTGCACCATTGCCCCAGTCCTAGGCCTTCAGCTGGATTTTATAAAACCTTTTCACTTTAGGCCTCCAACGCCGTGTGCAAAAAAAAAAAAAAAGATTCAGTCAATCAATCAATTTCAACTTGTTCAATCAATCAATTTCACCTTCTCACGGAAAAAAAAAGATCTCGCAAAGTTGGAATTGAACTTTTTAGTTCCACCCAGTCTGCCGTTACCACTGCAGCCACACCCACCCAATGGGCCACACCCACCCAATGGACCATGCCCACTCAGCACCTGACAATACATAAGTGGATTTTGAGTTGCAGTTTGGGCACTTGGTCCCTAAAAGGTTCGCCATCACTGCTATAAGATAATTGTCTATTTTTAATAAATCCAAATTGAGATGGCAGTATTATATATCAGCAGTGCCCAACCTTTCTTGCTCCCTGGACTGGCAGCAGCAGAGTGGCAGCAGCAGTGGCGGGAGGAAGGGATGGTTTCATGAATGCAACCTAACTCCCGCGCATGCGCAAACAAAAAGGGGCGTTGTCTTACCTGAACGCCTTTTCTCAGCATGATGATGGAGAATCCACGGATGGGTTGTCTTAATCTATCTGCTCCAATTAGACTAAGTCTGAAATTTAGTACCGCCCCCTCTGTGCCAACTGCATCCCAGTTTTAGGCTAAGGCGATACTCAGACTTTAGTCCGACGCGTCTGAACAATATGGGAACCAGGCCAACTGACCTAATGGGAGGGAGTGGATTCTCCATCATCATGCTGGGAAAAGGCATTCAGGTAAGACAACGCCCCTTTCTCCAGCTTGATTGGATGGAGAACCCACGGATGGGACATACCAAAGCCCTGTGTCCCTAGGGTGGGGAATTAGATTGGGCCTGGGTCCCATCCAACGTTAATGCGTGTTCTAGAACCTTGCGGCCAAATGAAGCCATAGAGGATGCATATATATCCCTCTTGTAGTGACAGAGAAAGGAAGAGGGCGATGCCCATGTTGCTGCTCTACAAATTCCCTCTACGGAGGCCTGAGTAGACCAGGCAGCTGTAGTAGCTGCGCCCTGGTGGAATGGGCCGTGATATGCCTGGGATCTCGCAGTGACTGAGACTGGTATGCCAGAGAAATACAAACTCTAATCCACCTGCGTATTGTGGTTGAAGAAACCTTCTGACCTAGTGATGAAGGGTGATAGGACACAAACAGAGCCTCTGTTCTGTGGAAAGATGAGGTTCTCTGTATATAACAATATAAGCCCTGCGCACATCCAATTTGTTCCACTGAACCTCTATGTCATTAGATGGGTTAGGACAGAAGTCCGGCAAAACTATTTCCTGAGATCTAGGATACAAGGACTTGACCTTAGGCACGAAGGAGGGGCCTAGCCTAAGGGTTACCCTGTCCTTATGGAACGTACACAGGTCCTTCCTCACTGAAGAGTAGCCAGTTCAGATATCCTTCTCGCTGAAGTTACAGCAACAAAAAATTCCACCTTCATCGATAACTGTTTAAACAAACCAGTGTCAATAGTTCAAAGGGTGTGAAACAAGAGCCTATAAACCTGAAGAAGATCCCACGAGGGGTATCTATGTACAGTTGATGGTCTGACGTTGTTAGCTCCTTTTAGGAAGGAGCGTATCATAGGGTAATATGTTAAGGATTCATTGCCACAGGAAATAACTGTGGCAAGTGCTGCTACCTGCCTGCGGATGGTGCTTGTGGAAAGCCCTTTGTCTAGACCATCCCTCAGGAACTCCAAGATAACTGGCATTGAAACCGCCAAAAGGTCAATTTTTCGAACTGAACACCAATTACAGGAGTCTCTCCATGTGGCATCGTATATTCTATTCGTCGAGGGTCGCCTGGATTGCTGAATCATAGCTATGACCCTTGACGAATATGAGTCTCAGCCTAAGGCTCATATTGTTTCGCACCCTTTGAACTATTGACACTGGTTTGTTTAAACAGTTATCGATGAAGGTGGAATTTCTTGTTGCTGTAACTTCAGCGAGAAGGATATCTAACTGGCTACTCTTCAGTGAGGAAGGACCTGTGTACGTTCCATAAGGACAGGGTAACCCTTAGGCTAGGCCCCTCCTTCGTGCCTAAGGTCAAGTCCTTGTATCCTAGATCTCAGGAAATAGTTTTGCCGGACTTCTGTCCTAACCCATCTAATGACATAGAGGTTCAGTGGAACAAATTGGATGTGCGCAGGGCTTATATTGTTATATATAGAGAACCTCATCTTTCCACAGAACAGAGGCTCTGTTTGTGTCCTATCACCCTTCATCACTAGGTCAGAAGGTTTCTTCAACCACAATACGCAGGTGGATTAGAGTTTGTATTTCTCTGGCATACCCGTCTCAGTCACTGCGAGATCCCAGATCTGCAACCTAACTCCCGCGCATGCGCAAACAAAACTTTGTGCACTCACCTGCCACTTGCATTATCACTTAAAGATTGCTATCTTTAGCAACTGTTTGAAGATATAACAGTGCTGAAACAGCAGCTTTACAACTGGTTCTCACATTTACAATTGTTGCAGCATTCTCATGGTCATGTGATTGACTTTGCCACAGTTGATATTTATGACTGTGACTGTCCCATGACCATGTGATCACCAATTACTTCACAACTGGCTTCCAACAAGGATGGTCAATGAAGAAGCTAGTAGTAAAATCGCAAACTGCAGTCATATTGATCTGCAATTAATGATCAAACAGGGAAGTAACACAAGCCCATTGTAATCACACTAGTGACAGAGTTGCTGGTTCCAATTATAGTCACTAAGCAAAAATTATCTATAAAGTTAATATTTTACATTGAAGAAAGATACTAGTCTATAATTTCCACAACTTCTCAGATATTTCTCAGGCTTGAATATTATTGTAATGTAATCATCTTAGAATGATGAAGGAAATAGAAAGAGATTAAATGACTATTTACAGGTAGTCTTTGACTTATGACCACAATTGAGCCCCAAAATTTCCATTGCTGAGTGAGACAGTTGTTAAATTAATTTTGCCCCATTTTACTACCTTTCTTGCACTATTACATGAATCACTACAGTTGCTAAGTTAGCAACAAGGTTGTTAAGTGAATCTGGCTTCCCTATTGAATGCTTGTCAGAAGGTGGCAAATGGGATCACATGATCCCAGGTTATTGCAGCTGTCATAACTATGAACCAGTTGTGAAACATCTGAATTTTGATCATGTGACCTTGGAGATATTGCAACGGTCATAAGTGTGAAAAACTGTCATAATTCACTTTTTTGAGTGTCATTGTAACTTTGAACTGTCACTAAACAAACTGTTGTACAACAATACAGGTGCCAATAGGTTGACCGAAGTTCTATAACCATTCAACTGAAAATCAATAGTTTAGGGACTTTTTCCAATTTCATTTATTGCAATGTCCCTCTGTGTCCTGTGATGTCAATGGTTATGCTAGCATAGCTTTATGTTTATAAAAATCTCTCCCATTTCATATGTTCTAGGAAATTAATAATTCACTATTCATCTATAGAAATCTCTAACTGATATAATGTAGCTTAAAAATAATAAAATTGTTGATTAATAGATTCTGCTTTGTTAAGTAACTGTGCATGATTAATCTGAACTCCACGTATAAAGTTTCACTGTTGTTTCAAATGATAGTGTATAACTTTTCGGTTTTCTCTCCAATTCCCAATATTTCTGGCTAATACATTTCAAATTGTTCTGAATGTGAAGTTCCCAATTTTAACTCTGCTGTTGTATGAGTCGTCTGTGGGGTTTCTGGCATATAACAAAAGTCTTTAACCATCTGTTCCAACAGTATAAAATTAGAGTCCCTAAGTCTCTTTTTTTGCTGATGCAAAAGCAATAATGGATTCCCTAATGAATGCTTTAAATGTCTCCCAGAGAGTTAAAGTATTAGTTGAACCCTGATTAATTTCAGACAAGTAACAAGTTTCTCTGTTAATATATTAAAAAAAAATTAAAAAAGAAAGAAATAAGAAAATGAGGAATGTCTCTAAGGAGACAGACATTCAAGTACCATCTGGAATTAGCTGATTTATAGTTATTAATTTTCAAAGTTAGAGTCATAGGAGCATGATCTGAAATTGCAATAGGGCGTATTGAAGAGTCCATAACTTCATCTACCAAAATAGAGAACTTATAGAATAATCTAATCCATAGCATGTTAATATCCTAAAAATAATTTTTAGAAGCAAAATAACATTTATATTTTGGATGCTATCACTAGGTATAGAAAGTGGAATCAGAGCTGGACTATTTCAGATGTTTAGGTAAAGGTGATAAGATTCTGTTGATATATTTCCTATCCCACTGAGGGGCAGTTTCCTTGACTGTCCAGAAAGAGCTGAACTCCAATTTGGTTTTGATATGTGTGGTTTGGTGCAAATCTGATTGTTTTTTATTGCCTACTTTGTAGAACAGATTTGTGTTCTAGTAGATTTATGTTCAGGCTTTTAATAAAAACATCTAGACATAAAATAGCTGGTCCATTAAGGGGAAGAGTTCAGGAATACCTACTTTTGAAGATATATGAGGTGGACAGCACTCTTTACTCTTTCTTTTCACAACAAAAATGCCACACACATCTGCAAAAGTTCCTTTTGTTTTGTAATTTTTCCTGGAAATACGCTATGTACAATGAAGACTGACTGGATATGCACAATAATCATGGAATATTGATTTATATAATGTGACTCTTCCGTGCTATGGAAAAATGAAATTTGAAAATACATACTGGAAAGGAGTTTAAGCTCTTAGGGATTTCTTAAGTAAAGAACTTTTCACTTTTTATTTTTACACTTCTCACATCTTTGGTAGGTATTGTTATTTATTTATTTATAAAATTTCTGTAAAGTCTACCTATGTGATTCTGGATGGTTTACAAATAAAACCATATTAAACCCATCATTAAAACCAAAATTAAAAATGGAATTAAAACAAAGTTTAAAAAAATGTTTATAAATTTTACTTTAATTGTTCTGGGACTCAGGATCAAAACAGAAATATATAATAAACATGAATAAATATATCCTTTTGATATTTCACCAGCATTTGAATGAAAATGAATACATGACTATGTATTAATATTTATGTGTTCACTTTCAAATTCAAGTAACTACATGTCACCTTTCTTCTTGTATCCAAGATGTTTCCTCACTTTTATATTTCACTAAGCCAATTTACTTGATTACTGCATTGAAAAAAGTTATTTCCTGGCATTGCTCATATGATATGCTTACTCTATATTTTGCAATTAAAACAGAGTTTCTTAAAAATCTGCAGAAAGAGAATAATCTCAACAACATATTTTTTTCTCAAAGCAAAACTCAAATTGTCCAATTTGCATGTTGTAAAGCAAAGGGCACTGGGTTTCAGAACTAAGAATGTAACCTTAAACTCACTGATTATATATCAGTACTCTAAATGTTTATACCAGTGACTCAAACAAACAAACAAAACTCTATTTTTATCACAGAGGGACTTAATTATACTGATAGTAAATTAACAAGACATATGCATTCGGCTAATTTCTTGATTTCAAGGTCACAAAGAAGTAGGCAGTTTTCTCCAAATTGGGTAAATTATCTGTAACAGCCTAATTCATATTTTTCAGTAGTTACAACTTTGAATGCCACATAACATCTGTCATGGTTATCAGAGCTTGGGTGAAAGCACCTACTTTTAAAATCTTCCAGAAGCTAGGCAGACTTAAGCTTGAAAGATAGTAATAGAAAACATAAGGAAACCATCACAGTATAAATAGATTCATAATAGATCAGACCACATCTATCTCTAAACAGATTGCTGTTTCCTGCAGCATCTTTCCTGTAATCAAAGTTATCTTTTCTGAGATTTGTGTAAGATTTTTTAAAGCTTCACATCTTGATGCCACTATTACATCATGTAGTCAAGCCTTTGGATAAAAGGTTGCTTGGGAATTATTTATACAATGTTAAAAGCTAAGGTGTTGATTCTAAATGATACTATGTAGCTTAATTTATCAGTTTTGTCTTCATGCTACCTTTGCATAGTGATTTCATTTCTGCAGTCATTAATTTCCTTGACATCTTGAAGCATGCCTTTTTCTTGGCAGTGCTATTATGCCAATGGAACTCTTGACAAATACTTTGAAAAAAGTATTTCTTTGCAATAAAAAAAGAAAAGAAAGAAAAGAAAGAAACCAAAATTATTCTTGAATTGCTTCCAAGTGGAAGCTGCAACTAATTTATTAGTAAATTGAAATGCAAGTAAGGAAAGCCTAGCATGTTGAAGATCTTTGGATTAGGAGTAGTTATTTCATGCTAGCTTTTCCTGCTTAAAATGCTCTGTTGTGGATTGTTTCTTGATTCAAAATAAACATGATTATAGAATTCCAAATATGATGTTCTTTTTTTTAAAAAAAAATCACTTTCAAAATAGCCATTTATGACTGGAGTCATGTGAGAGTTTTATAAGAAAACTTGCATTTTTCTGAGAAAACAGTTTCTGAAGAAGCTGAAATCATCCCTTCCTTTGCCCTGTGGGAATGAATACTAAAGGAAAATTGTGTGTTTCCTTCTTGCCCTCATCTAAATGTAGCGCAAGGCCTCTGGAGCCCCAAGAACTCACAATAGCTGTTACTAAGCTGTTGTTAGACTGACAGCAAAAAGCTTTGGAAAGATGGAGCAATGTATGTAGGTAGACATGGGAAAATACAGAGTTGAAAAGACTACATAAAATGGGCCTGAGTACTGATTTGATTGTGCTTCACATTCAAGCTTACCGATAAGCTTTTCTTTTAAGATTATAAGCCAGTGTAAATAATCAGTTGACCTAGGCTCCAGCTTAAAGTCTGGTTGATTTCAGTACGATAACTAAATTTGTTTTTTTTTTAATCACACCCTTTAAAGCATGTCTGATCAAAGTTAGATCACTACATAGGGCTTATTTATCTATAAATACATCCTACAATTTTCTGCAAAGTAAATGTAAACACAAACATTTTTCCAATGTCCAGATGTGTTAGATTACCACACTCCTGGGTATACTAATTAGACAGTATGAGAATGTTAATTCAGCATATCTGGAGGGCTTCAGTGTGAAACGTTAACTAAACCATGTTCTTTGTTGGTTAAATAAACAACCTTCCTATAATATAAAATTAGTCATGTTTAACATACAAAAAAGACTAAAAGATATAGGGGTGGTATGGAGAAGCACACTTTCTACATCCCACTAGATCAGTGGTTCTCAACCTTTTTATATGGCGACCCCGGTCAGAAGCAGGCGGCGCGCATGCGCGGTGCCGCCCCCTGCGCGGCATGCATGCGCGGGGCTGCACCCTGCGTGGCACGCATGTGTGGCACCGCCCCATGCGCTGCCCCTGCATGGCACGCATGCGCTGCGGCGCCCCCATGCACCGCCCCTGCATGCATGCACGGCACCGCCTCCCGCACCGCCCCCTCCGCGGCACGCATGTGCGGCGGCGCCCCCTCCGTGGTGCGCATGCGCGGCAGCTCCCTTATGCACCGCTCCCTCCGCGGCGCGCATGCGCGGTGCCGCCCGCTGCGCCAGCTGACGAAAAAATGGCGGATCACGTTGTTTGGCAACCCCCGTGAAATAGAACCGCTGCACTAGATGATAGCATTTAAAGGAAGGAACTTGGAATATGCCCACTCTATCCTATCAAAAAGAATGGGGAGATACCCTTAGTTACCCTGAAATTAACCCAGCTTGGTGCTACATAGTAGCTTAATGGTACTAATCAGCATACTGAATTGCAATTAGAAAACAACTGGGAATTAGTGCACCTTGTACAGCAACATTGTGACATGGGCAAACCAAAAGGTGCCCAATACAATGTGAGCAAACTAACCACTCTCTCAACAATATTTCTTTACCAGCTGAGTTATCCAAGCGGGTCACATTCAAGTATGGCTTCCTGGAAAATGGGCACAGTACCCCTCTTCAAAGATGTATCAACCATCACTTGGACCTGACTACGTGCCCTTTTCCAGTAGGACTTGACCAGCTAGGAGAGACATGTATCCAAAACATAGTCACAAGAATCCTATCTACTTATTCAAAATCAACCTGTTCCTAAGTAAGCCCAGATATATCTTACTGACTTCTTAGGATATGCTCAGTTATTGTCCAGCTATTCGAGTAAACTCAAACAATAGTGTCTGACAGATGCTGAGCATATTCTTTGTGGTGAGCCTGAAAGGTTTCCCTTGGCTTCTCCTTACCCAGAAGGGATCTGGTCACCTGAAACAGGACTGTTGGCCAGATATTGGCAGATATGATAAGATTAGAGAAGTAATGAATATTAGCCATTCTCACAGAAATACATACATACATACATATATTCTGCTTTATGTTTCTTACAAAAATAAAAAACCAAAAAAGGCAGGAAAAGAAACTTGGAAGGAGAGACAGGAAAAAGAAAGAAACAGAACTGAACATTTGTCAGAACAGAAAAGCAGATTGTTTATCAAATAAACAAATAATAAAACATTCCACTAAGCTGTAGTTTATTTAACTAAGAATTATTGAAGAAAACTTTCACAGTGGGCTTGGTTGCATAAGAAACCATGAGTCACAAATCAAGAGTTATTATCATACATATCTTGGGGATGCTTAAGGGAAGAAGTAATAAATGTGCGTCCTGGAATCATATTTCAAATTCTGCTACTTACACACTTGCATTATGACAGAATGGCACTGTGGCCTAGAAGTGAAGATGCTCATCTCCCATGTGGAAGGTTGAGAGTTCAATCCTAGGCAGTGACAGATGTTTCTCTATCAAGGCGCAAAGAGAAAATATCCATGCAGGTATCAGGAAGGGCATCCAGTCAGTAAATGCTTAAGTTCATTCATTCATCCCAACCTAATCCTCAAGCAAGGAATTATAAGGTCCTAAAAAGGGAAAAAAACATTCTTCATGACACAAGTAGAAAAGAGTGGGAACTTCATTGTGACATTAGGTCACTTTGATATCACTGAGCTTCAGATAACTGGTTACAAGAATTGGATCAACATAACATGTTAAGCAAAGCTAAACAGATGACAAGGCTGAGTGTGATTGTGAATTAAACAACAAGAACTGAATTTGTTATAAATATATTATTCTAATTGGTTGCACAGTAAGCCAGATGTTTGGCATTTTTAATCACTATAGAATCCTTCCCAAGGACTTGCCATTGGAAGACATTGTGTTTGATGCTGTTCAAAGTACCATCACAGGATGTAGGTTGTTCGAATAAAGCTGTTTTTTGCAATAAACTGATGGTGATTTGTCCATTCTTACTACTACCATCTTTGTTTTCTTTATCATAGTCATTATACTTCTATTTGCAAATCTTGGTATTTTATGATTTTTTTCAGTGTCCAGACTATTTTGTCTTTCTTATCAACAACTGTTCCCTTTGGGGTGTTATGTGGCAGATGCGTGTCTATTTGAATTCTAAAGTCCCAGAGCACTTTAGTTTCTTCATTTTATATTAATTTTGTCTATTTTGTGGTTTTGCCAGTTCTTGCATGTAGGCAAATGGTATTTCTTGTATTTCAGTGCACCATTATTGCTATTTTTTCATGCCGTTGTTTGTATTTAGCCTGTGCAATCTTTTTGCAGCAGCTAACCAGGTGGTCCACTGTTTCTTCAGTATCTTTGCAGAGGCAGCATTTACCTTCTATTGCTTTCTTCTCAATTCTTGCTTTGTATGCATTTGTTGTTAAGCTTAGTCTTGTGTAGGCAGAATTAGCCTTTGTCTCTTTCTTCAAATTTCCTGCTTTTAGCCATTGTCAGGTCTTGTTGTTATCTGCTTTGCGTGCTATTTTAAGATCTGGCCTTGTAACACTTTGACTTGGTATGTTTGTTTTCTATTCTTTATTTAGTATTTTTTATGGGCCAGTTTGGTCTCTCCAATACTCAGTAAATTTCATGGTATACTAGCATGGTATACTAGCATGTTCTTCATTGCCCTTTGGATATTCTTCCAATGCCTTTTTTTTTCATCAACTGTCTGGTATACTTGCAACATTCCACGCCCACCTATTTTATTATTATTTCTTCATTTTAACCAGCTTATGCTACTTCTTTTCAAGCCAGGTAAATTGAACTCTGACCAATGCAAAGCCCTTCGTGTCCTCTAAAAATATAACCTACAAATAAAACAAGAAAGCAAAAATAAAAATAACTCCTGCCCCCAAGAATACAACTCCCTATCACATCAAGACAAATATAAACTAATATCAGATATAACTTTAGTTGAAAAGAAGAAAGTGTATCTTATTTATAGTGTGGCAATAGCAGAAAAGAGTAGAACAGAAGATAAAGAATTGGAAAAAATCACAAAATATCATGATCTGAAAATTAATATTGAAAGATTAGGGCATAAACCAGACATGGTGGTCCCAGGGGATATTGACACACTGGGATCCATAAAATTCTTGGATGGCATTTAGAAAATCTGCATATTGAAAACATTTTCATCTGTCAATTGCAAAAGGCCACACTGCTTGGATTTGCACATATACTACATTGATACATTACAACATCCTAGGCTCTTGAGAATAACTCGAACATATGAAGGCCAATACCAGCTAAAGAATTGCCAGTTGTTCACATTTTTGTGGGCAAATAATAGTAATAATAATAATATCAAACCTCCACATATGCCTATTCCAGATCCTTGGGAAGGGCTCAATTGGTGGATAAAAATGCCAAATCCAGTTTGAACATCTATCTGACTGTGCAATGTTGATCATAAAGAAAAAAGTCGGGATAGTGGATGTTTCAGTACCTGGAGTCAGCAAGACAGAAAAGAAAGAACTGAAGAAAATCACAACATTTTATTTATTTATTTATTAAATTTCTATGCTGCCCATCTCACTGATACAGTGACTCTGGGCACCTTACAATATAATAAAAGTTAAAAACTGGTAAAACAATTTAAAATTAGAAAACATTATCTTGATTTTTTAACCTTTAATTTTTCTAATTTTAACTTTTATTTATTAAATTTCTGTGCTGTCCACCTCAATTTCCTAATTTCTAGTTTAAGCATTTCACTAAGAGATCTCCTTATGTATTTAATGTTTTATTACTTTACATAAATATCTTGTATAAAGAAGCTCAGAATGTTCAATCAAGTGCAAATCTATACCTATTTATCTGGGAATAATTCTCATGTAACAATAGGAATAACCTCTGAGCTGTATTGTACTGCACATGGAGAATAATCAGGTTTCTTTCTAAACAAGCTATTTTAGAAGTTGTATTAACTAATTCTTAATTTTTCACCTCTGCACACATACCTATCATAAATATACAAAGCTTTTTCTATTAAAAATTACATATTCAATTCAGCAATTTTAATCTTGGCAGGCTGTGAATTACAGGGCTTTTCTCTTACTAATCAAATCAAAGAAGCCATGGAAGTATTTATCAGTGCCTCACATGGCAACTGCTGGGACTCCCTGCATAAATGGGGCATAGCATCCTCCCCTCAGTGTGACTGTGGGGCCCCATGTCAAAATGTAGATCTTATTGTGACTGCCTGTAAGCTGAGGGCATATACTGGTATTTGCTTTTTTAAAATATAAACAATGCTGTGCTTCAATGATTAGACGGCCGAGACATCAGTATTGAACATAGATCTTTTTAACATTTATATTTCATTGTGTTTACTAATGTAGGTTAAATGTTAAGATATATTGCTAGTTCATGTACGATACGCCATACACTAAATAAATAATTTTCTATGTGTACACTGATATTAAAATAAGGCACAAAAATCTTTATTCATGTGCCTTGGATACTATCCCATGATATCTGAGCACCACATGAACGCCACTGACCAGCCATAAAAACAAAACAAAACAAATAAAAAATAATGATCACTTTCTTCAGTATTTTCAGACATTCAGCTTTGTGGATAATCCATTGCAGGACATTAATTAAAATAATCAACAACCAACACTTCCGCAAACATAATAACTGAGGTGTATTTCCTTTCAGGCAGAGGCTGTTAATATTTGGGGTGTTGTCCATTTAAAAAGGAAAATCATGTTACAGCAAAACTTCCTACCCACAGAGCAGAGAAAATAATGATTTCATTTGCATGTCACAAAAAAAGCAAGTGTTCAAAATGTTCATTGATCAAACACAATGTTCCAAAACTATCTCACTTCTTTGTTTTACATTCATTTCATGTGAGCAATTTTGAGTAGGAGGAAAAAAGCTAGAAGCTTTAGAGCATTTCAGAAAATACCCACCATTTGGTGCAATCATGTGCATTCCAAAAGAGGTAGTAAAAGGCCTTTTGGAGCCAAGGAATAAAATTAAGGTGCTTCAAAGATGCTTTCAGAGGGCATCTAGGACGAATGACTTATACATCAAGGATGGCAGGAAAAAAAGCAAAGCCCTTAGCTGCCCTACTCCACTTTTAACACAGAGAAATGTGTTTTTGTTCCATCTTTAAATTAAGGAATACACATTTTTGAAGTAATTAATGGCATAGGTAGGAGGAAAAAACAAGTTAAGTCAATAGAATAGTTAGATTGCCAGGATTGATCTCTAGCTAAGACAATAGCATACAGGCAGTAGTGCAAATCTCAGCATGTAAATTATTATTAGAATCATCAAAATTGATTAGATCTCACTTTTGTTACACAGTGTTTGTAGTTTTAGCAATCCACCACCCCTGCACTTATCACAGAACAGAGAAGATATAATTGTTATGTAGTGATCAACAATCCAAAATATTGCAAGGATTAATTATGCTTAAATCTAACAGTATCTTCAGTCATAAAATCTTACCTAAAGATTGCAGACCTTAATTAAAATTTATCCTTAGAATAATGGTTTGCCAACACAAATCTTATGGGGAAGATTGCCCTGATTTTATTTGGTGGTTGCTGCTGTTATTACTATAAACCTACTTTTCTGACAATCATGGTGGCTAATTGCAGAAAGAAAGAAAAAACAAATGCAAAACGAATTCCCAAACTAGTACAATTAAAATAAACTGTGGTTATTTTAAAAATAATAAAGCCAAAATTTAAAATAGTTTCTTCTGTCTCTCCATCTTTCTGCTTTATTTTATTAATAATTGGGATTCTTTCCTGACAGCCAGACAAGCTGTTGACCTAGTTTTGTACATAGTCACTCAGGGAACTGCATTTGTTCTGGCTCTGTGTTGCTCTTACACTTCTTCTCAATTTTGAACATCCCCTTTCAGAAATATTGCAATATGAATCGTCTCTCTCCTAGCAACATGAAAAGGAAAAATGTAGGGAGAAGAGGGGTCTGTATGTGACTTTTCTTTTCTGTACTATTTGAGCACGCAACAATGCTGTGTGCATATTTGCACACAGCTCATAATTTTGCACTCTGTTTTCCAGGCCACGAAGTTATAAATCAGCATGATCACAGCTGCCATTATGTATCTGCTCAGTGATTAAGATTCAGGGCCAGAGATTTACTGTGCAGCAATTCTAGAGAGGATATTCTTAAAAAAAAACATGCCTTAAATATAGAATTGAAATCGCACATGTATCTTTTTTGTAAGTGTTTGGCACTAAGAAAAGATCTACTTGTTTTTTCAGGCTTTGAATTAAATTTCTACTGCTTTATTTCAGGGTCTTCTCCTCCCCATTTTCACTATTTATTTTATGTTCTTTGCAAGGGTTGTACTTTTATGATTTTTCACTATATTGTGTCATTTGGGGGTCATTTTATAATGAAGAGTGTGTGACCAGTTAATTTCAATAGATCATATTGCTGCCTTGCCAACATGGGGAAAGAAGAATAACTGTTCAACTGCAGAAATCTGCTACCAGCTAAAATAATTTCTGATATAGATCTGTACAAAGAAAGAATGTCTCACATCACTTATGTGCTTAGTTTCTTTACCACTTTGGCAATCTATGAGAATTATAGATGCTGATCCTCTCCCAGCTGGTTCTTAGACACCCCCCCCCCAATTACAAGACAGTATGGATATGAAGCAAGTTTCCACAAGTGCCAGTCCCCAAATCTTAGAAAACATGTTCACATTTTTCCTGCCTTTTTTCAAAAATAAGTGAAACATATAGTATTAGTACTATCTACAAGTAGTCCTCGGTTTAACAACCATTCATATACTGACCGTTCAAATTACGACAGTGCCGAAAAAAGTGACAAGACTAATTCTTGCACTTGTAATAATTGTGGTTGGGTGATCAAAATTTGGGTACTTTTCAACCACCATGGATGACAACAGATACAGCATAAGAGGTCGTGTGATCACCATTTACAACCTTCCTAAACAGGCTTCTGACAATCAATGGGGAGAGCTGTATTTACTTAACAATCATGTGATTCACTTAACAACCATGGTGATTTGTTTAATATCAAAAAAGATAATAAAATCAGGCACAACTCATTTAAAGACCACATCGTTAGCAATGAAAGCTCTGGTCTCAATTGTGGTCATAGGGTGAGGACTATCTGTAGAAGTTTATCCTATATGTATAGGTTTCTAAATTTTTTTGCCGCACAGACTACATTCTATGCTTTCTTAGCTTAGCAGTTAACCAAAGTTTTGTAATGTGCCCTTGTGTTCTTTGTTATTAGGGAAAAAAGCTTTCAGTTCCACATACTACAGTCACATGAAGTGCTGGGATGCTATATTCACAGGATCTGCTAGAATTCCACTTTCACTTTGATGTGCTTTGCAATGCAGATCCATCACCATGATAAAGAGAAAACGTTTAAGGGCTTCCTGTAGTTTAAAACACCATCTATTCTTGCAAACATTCCCCATTGTAGCCTATTAGAAAGACAGTTTTACAAATTAGCAGACAATTTTACACAAGCTCATATGAAGTATGAATGGATCCTTTCATTTATGAATATGCTAGTAACATGTGTGTTTCTTTGTTTTTTAATTCACTGGAGGGTCTGGTGGGTTGTTTCAAATAGAAAAATGAACATTGATTGGCTAGTAGTTTACATTCAGCTATTAGCTACAATACTAAAGAATGATTGCCTGGATTCTCTGAAAGCAAGATTCACATACCATTCTGGAAATGTATGAGATCTGTAGATAGTGAAGACATGTGGAGAAAATGCAAGTGTATTTTAAAGTGTGCTGCAGAGGATGGCAAATGTAAACTGTATGTGTGGCAGATGTTACTAAATTTAATAATAGCAATTGCAGAGTCAAGTCATCACTAACCTGTCCTACAGTTGCCTATTTAGGGCTGTTTTTCAACCACACCTTTGTCAATTGCTGTCAGCCAAATCAACTTATTTTGTTAATAAAAAATTTTATACAGCTAATTCGCTTGTTTGTTTCTTGCTGAGGATGTAAAAAGACCCCAAGGTGAATCTGCTTTATTTCTGGATCTTCCACTTCTAATCATAGAAGCTCACTTTAGATAAACAGAAACAAAATAAAACAAAAAATAATTTGGAACAGTGGATGTTAGATTTCACAAATGTCATAGATCTTTTCTAGGAATTGATGACGGTACAAGTTTAATGGATTCTTTTCTGACATATTTTAAACCTGAATGGTGATGATTAACTTAGATTCCTTTTTGCCTTTGCAGTTGCTAATTTGATTTTCAATGTATTATAAATCTTCTATGAAAGGTAAGTCCAGTTGAATTTGTTAAATAGAAGAGAACAGAGCCTTAAGAGAGTAGTAGAGGCATAAATCAGTTAGATTTTAATGTGGGTCCAGCAATTATTTGCACGTTTCTTCTTTCTAACAAGGCTTGGGAAACTTCATGGACCAATTCATCACCATTCTCAATTTGCATTTTTTTAAGAATGTAATCTTCAGACGTAAGCTGTAACACCACTTTTTTTGGTTTCTTCTTCCTCCCCTATATTTTAATCAACTTATCAGATTAAGTTTGTGGGAATGTGAAGTTTTATACAGTGCTTTGTAATTGAGCTAAGTAATTCAGATTTTGCACGTTTTGTGACACAGCCCAAATAGTTACTTTTTAACGTTACTTTTTTTAATTTAGGTAACATAGAAACATATTCAATGTAGGTGACAAGAAAGAGGTAGAAGAAGCCTCGGGGTCATACTCTGCCATATTGCCAACTTCGCCAGCTTTTCTTCGCTCAGCCGCAACCCACGTGGTGGCGCTGTTGGCTTACGGAGGAAACACGCAATGAATGAAACGCTTGGCGAATCCTTTTCCCTTTTCCCCCTCCCCCGCCTTTTTGCGTTTATGGGTCCATCCCTTAAATGCACAGCCCAGAAAAGGGAAGTCCACTTCCCTATGTGATCGAGGACAAACAAGCAAGTGAATAAAGGTGTTCTTGAAAGAGACCAGGTTGCTTGCAACGTTGATCTTCGCCGGCCACGTGCGCTCCTATTTGGAATGAAAGCTGCTGGTGCGCGTAAAAGACCTCGGGGACCGAGCCATAAAGTAGTTCCTTTCTAAGAATTAAGCGTCCCTAGTGGAAAGAAATTGCTCGCCGTCCGGTTTATCAAAAAGTCAGCTATTAGCAGGCGGATTTGGTGATCTCGGAGGAATGCGCTCCGAGGGGAACTGCCAGGATGGGGAGCTTTGGCGTAAAGGAATATATTTCACCCCGAGACACAAACGCAAAAAAGGATATTTTCGAAAAGTGGTTTGTTTCTTGTTGCCATTGTCCTATTTACGAAACGTTGTCCCCTGGTTTTGGGGAGGACCTTCTAAATCGCGGAATCCCTGTGAATACCTTATTTCAGTTGGATTAGAGTCTAATCATTAGACGAATAAAAACACGGGTGGGCAGTGGATGTTTCTTACGAACGACCACCTTTAAAATCTGTTAGAATTGGCTGGACCAGACAGGAAGCTCCTTAAACATCTAAAGACGTGAAATCCTTCTCATTCCTTTCTCTAAATTTTCATTCTTCTATTAGTCGAAGCATCTTTTTTTTAATCAAGCCCTTTTCCTACAAACTGGAGCAGTTTAGTCTGCTTCAGTTCTGGTGAAAACGTTCGTACACAATGCAGGCGAAATTATCCTGCAATCTTAGTTGTCTGTAATGTATGCCATTCAAGGGGAAAAAAAATAAGGATACAATTACAATAAACCTCAATGTAATAAGCTTGCCTTTTGTTATTTTTATAAAGATTTTTTTTTCCTAATGTGGGAGGGGGTCTATTTCAATTCTGTCAAAGAAATCCATGTCGCTTCCCTGCTGGACATTTAAATCCAGGAGATCACTCAACTGGTTCAGGAACTTCAGGGGAGAATAAGAGAAAAACCGAGAGGCGTCCTCTTAATAGGAAACCCAAATGAGTTCAGTGCGATCCGCTCGCAGGTAAGTGGGCATGAGAATACGAGAAAAGAGCGTTTATTGAACCAAGCTTGGAGACAGAAAAGTACAACAGTAGACGCCTACTTGGGGAAGGAGAAAAACAGCAAAAAGGCTCAGACCGTCCGCCAGCCACTTCTGCATCTTTCGAGGAAGCTCTGAATACGAGAGGAGCCAGGAGGAGGAGCATGGAGGGCGTGGTTTTAGGAAGAGGGCGTGTCTGGGAGGGATTTTCTCTCAAGCAGTTCTTCTGACAGGCGAATGGCGTTGATGGACGGTGAGACGTCACGATTCCTCCCCCCGCCCCTTTGGCAATGTCTACAGCCTGCTGCACTCCCAATTTAAGCATTTATTCCACTGGGATAGAGGAGTCTAGAGCAGCGCTAGCACCAAAAAACCATGGCTGGGATTGTATATTTCACCGTCTTTTCGCTTCTCTTTGGGATTTGCGAGGGTGTCACCGGTTCTCGGATATATCCGGCCAATGAAGGTGAGTGAGAGAAAAAGGGTCCCGAGCCGAGACTTTCCTGTCTTTCTCGTGTGGCTTGTATGGGCAGGGAATTGGGTCGGTGCGAGGGTCTTCTGTTTTGCAACACCCGCTCCTGTGGACCAAACACTGGGCAACTTGATCAGGCAGACAACCTAAAGTTCGACCTCCCGCCTGCATAAGAAAGGACGGACAGCCGCTAGCTTAGCTCGCGGCAAACTTAGGCTGGTGGCGAAGAGCAATGGGCTGTTTCAGAAGCTTCGCCCCCTGCTAGCCCGCCCTTCGCCTGAGCTCTTCTCCGTCTGTTGGACGCTCCAGAGAAAGGCGAAAGTTTGGAGAGTGTCGTCTGGGGATGGGCAGCTTTGTGACCGTCCGGTCGGCTTGGATCGGTCGCCTTCCGCAGCCGAATTTGCCGCAGACGTGACAGCTTTGCGCGCGTCGGCAGAAACCCGCGTGGGAGCTTGACCTGGATTTCTAGACGGAGCTGTTTTCAGCCAGCCAGTCTGGTGCAAACGCGCTCTTTGGTCCATGAGAAAAAAGCCCCCTTTGCTAAATAGCCAGGGCAAGCAAGTTCCGTGGATTTGGTTAGGGTTTTAATTTATTCTAGACCGTCGCCTTAAGGTCAAAGCAGCCTTTTTCCGAAACGGGACTGAGCTTCTCTGTCTGCCCGCATTCTTCCTTTCAGCACCTTCTTTGCTGCGGCCGTGGGGCTATTTTCTTACTGATTTAACGTCTTGGAGAGGCAACGTTAAAGCAAAAGAAAGAAAACCATTCAGGGTTTGGGGTGGTTTTTTTTTCCCTTTCTTTCCAGCCTAATCTTACATAACCGCGGACGCGCGTCCCCACACATAAACGCGCGCGGCAGCGCGGGCTTCAGTCGATTGCGCGCGTCGAGGTGACTTACGTGCTACGAGGTGACACGAACCTGCTTGACAGGAAACTGGGTGGGAGGTGCGCGCGTGAAGCTATGCGCGTTCCCGCACTTTCTCCCTCTCTGTGAGATGTCCTTATTTATTTCACTCCGGCTTCGGCCGCTGGGAGTCAGATACCTGTAACTTCAGCTTGAACGTGGTTTTATGATATGAGATGCCTGGGAAATCACTTGGCGCGTAAGACAAATAGCGCCAGTGAGTTATTCAAACTTAAAAGCGAGAAAAGCTAAGGATTTTGCAGAATAATTTGCCAAGGGTTTTCCCCGTCACTCGTTATATTTTTCGGGTCTCCTTCTGCTTTGGTTTCTAGCATCTTTGTTATCAACCAGCAGTTTGATAGCTCTTCATCTGTTGATGAAAGGAAAGATCGTCTGCACACAAATAGGCTTAAGCAGAACAATGCCCCGTTGAAATAGGATAAACCCATAGGTCCTATTTTAAAACGTTGCCTTAAAACCTCATGTATGATTTATACGGAATCTGTGGTTTTGTAGACTTACTGGGGTGGGGTGAATGCTGAACAGCTGAGATTTCATTTATTTCGTCTCAGCATCTTTTAAGTTATCTGCACTGGGGAGCCATTTTTCACTCTTAACACCCCCCCCCCAACTCTTGTTTCATTTTTAACAGGAGCCTCTAGAGGTACAAAGAATGCAGTGCTGAAGCTGTTCAGATTTTGGTTTCCTTTCTTTGTTTCTTATAAAATACATGCCCCCCCCACCCCCATATAGTGCTGGAAATGTTTCCTATACAACATAGCCCACTTTTTGCTATTCCCTTATATGTGGAAATACTTTAAAAATCATTCTGCTTTTCTTGCAAGTGCCAGTAAATACCCAGAAGATGGCACGACCAACACAATATGTTGCATTTCTTGTTTATAGTGACAGTAGATTAAGTTATCTATTAAACCTGTTTCTGGATTCACTGACATTTTTCTATGAGATGTACAATTCATAAAGAGAAGTGCCAAATGATGTAAACAAGTCTTGTTACAAAGTTTGTGAAATTAACATTTTATTTCATCTTGGAAGGTCCATCTATCATGTAGCATTGTCTCAGGCAGTCATGTAATAAAGATGAATTATGAGTAGGTGCTTTCTGTACACATTCATGAGAGAAGAAATCTCAATGAGCAATATTGCACTTGCTTTTGATTAAACACATATAGGATTATATTGCACACAGCATTCAAAGACTGAGAGTGTCCTAGAACATTTTATCTTAGTTTTTTGTTTTTTTGTTTTTTAAATCCAAACCAATTCAATTTGGGTCCAAGTGTTAATCCTTATTGAAGATGACCTTTGAGACATGAATTAAGAGGTCCTAAATGCAAGTCTGTCCCATCCACAGAATCAACATGTGTCTTAGTGAGATAGTGTAAATAGGTTTGGCATCCTATTTATGTGTGCTGCAGTGAAAAAATTGTTATACCTGTATTGATTTCTCCTAAGGGATGTTGTAATAATTGCTGGGATTTGTGAATTTGAAAATGCACAGTGGATTAGAATCAAAATCTATGAAAAATGGCCTTAAGGATAAGCAGGATATATGTGAACAGGACTTGGATGGGAGAATACTAGGAAATTTTAGAACTGTAAATTAGACTGTGAAGTAAAAAAATAAAATAAAATAAGCCATAGGCAAATTATTTGATATTATTTTCAAGAAAATGTCATGGATATGTTCATGAAGTCACTAGGTATCATGCTGCATTTGAAGTAGACTTAGTTTTAGTTATAAATAGCTCAGGTCACCTTTCTTTTTTTTAAAGGATTGTTTTTCAGTGAAAAAAATTGAAAATATTTCAGTTCAGTGTTCTTATTATTATTGGTTGATTACACAGCCAGTTGTTAATATTTTTATCCACCTATTAAGTCATTCCCATGGACTTGGAATAGATAGATGTTGTTGCTTAATAATATTAAAAACCACATCAAGACAGTTCTTTACTGGGGTATTATTATTATGTTGATGATGATTGGTTGCATAGTCAGCCAGATGTTTAGATTGGATTTGGCATTTTTACTCACCTGTCAAGTATTATTATTATCATCAGATCCACAATATGGTTTTTTGTATATATGTTTTAAAATATGTATTCTAAATAGGAATGAAACATTCCTATTTATATTACCATTGGGAAAATACTTATTTTTTTGGTTAGTAGTATCTTCCTTTTCTTGTGTAGCTCATTTAATGATGCTTTTTGAAACATCATCTGAATTTCAGTACTTGGGACTTAATGTATGTTTTTCTTTTGCAGTTACCTTATTGGATTCCAGATCAGTTCAAGGTGAACTTGGTTGGATAGCAAGCCCCTTAGAGGGAGGGGTAAGTTCAGAATATTTTATCTAATCAATAAAAGTTTGAAATTATTAGTAAATTTGTAATGATACTTGATAGCCTTTTCTTCACTGATTGGCCTTTATGATGGAAATTATACTTTGTTGGTAAAACTGTATTATTTCATTATATAAACCTGGGATACCTGTCATGGAAGAATCTTAAAACAACAACAACAATAATTTTAGAAACAGGTGTCTGTTGAAGAGAGTTGAAACCAAGTCAGCAAATTTGTTAAGTCAATTCTATTTAGGGAACTGAATATATATTTGTGATTTCCAACACAAATGTAAAATATTTCTTCAAAAATCACTTATAAATACCAATTTTTAAAATAAATGAATTATTATTTTTTTCATTTTGATCAAGGACAAATCCATATCTCTTCTTATAATTTTATAACAATAATAATTTATATGAATACTGTTCTTAAGGATGTGCAAAGACTACAATTTTATTTATTTTACAGAGGAAGTGAGCAGTTAGGTTATCTTTAAACAAAGTTTCATCTAATTTTCAGATAAGGATACATTGCCCATATTGGAAAATATTCTAAAGTGTGAAGTCACAATCATTCCATCAATTTATCTCCTGATCAATAGAAAGATGAATGTTCAATATTGCTTTTAAAAATGTTAATATTTAGCTGTAAATATTCATGTTAATATTTAGCTGTAAATATTCTTTTTGTTTGTCAAATATCTACTTTTTTGTACAATGATAAGAGCATTGTACAAGCAGAACAAGAGTTTGGTCATCTATTAGTGAATGAAACAAGACATTTGTAGATCTGGATACAGAGAGAAACTAAAATCATAACTTAGTTATATGCAATATAATAAAGAAACTTTAAATAAATAGCATGTGGCTTGATATGATAGTTCCAAGAAACTCAAGAGTATTTCTTACTGGATTTAATGGATAACCATTAATACTATACATAACATAGGATCATATATTTTATTAAATAATGAAATACAGCTTTCCTTTTGCTACATAAGCAGGGCTAAAAGGAGAACTGTTTCAAGAGTAAAACTACAAGATGCATGGTATTCCCAATGACCACAAAGCTCTTTAAAATTAAGCAGACATCTCACCTTAACTGTATAAAGGCAAGCTATTCATATCAACTGAAGGTAAAGCAGAAGTTTTCAAACACCATCAAATATATAATAACCATAGATGCAGTTCTTGTTACTAAAATACATTATTCTTTAACATTTCTTGTACATTTGTGTTTGTGTGCTTGCATGCAACTCTCTCTCTATGAAAGAAAGGAATGTGAGGTTATTTATTTAGAGATGCATTATGCATAAACTTTGAAATAGCCCTTTGATGGGAAAATAGTCAATTGTCCAATCCCCATTGTTGCTATGCCTGAACTTGACTGCAGCCAAGTTGTGGTCTGCCTCTGCTTTTCCTGGAACCCCTCCTCCTTTTCTTCAGGCAGGAGAAAATGATTGGCAAGCTACTGGGTGTAGGCAGCATATATTCACTGCTGATTGCAGCCAATTGCCCTCATCTTTTGACAGTGGGAAAGCTACAGCTTTATCTCAGTAAGAGTCAGGAATTCTAGTTAATGCCATACCCTGAAAAAGTTAATAAATTAGCCTATCTTTTTCTTTGATAGCTTTAAATATTTTAATTTTGAATGAAAATAACTTCAGCCATCTAAAAATGCTGAAGAAAATTAGTTATTCTCTATTAATATTATTTTTTTCTAAAAACAATGGGAGAAGTGTTTTTATGATAATATACGATTAATTATATTAAAACGTATACATGACAATGATAAAAAGAAGCATAAAGAAAGCTAGTCGGCTTTCAAATCTGCCTGTAGGAAAGCTGGAAAAAATAGTTTCCTATCCTTCAGGTTTCATTCAGAGCTGTTTCATTCAAATTTTTCAAAAATATCCAAGATATTATTTAAAGATAAACCCTGTTTCCTCTTATATTTTATGGTGCTTTCTGTATGATGCAGAATCCCATGTTACCATTTAAGAAGTGGTTATTTCTGAAATGTGAAATATTTTATACATTAATAAGAGAGATTGGAGATGAAAATAGGTCATTTACCCAAATGAATATGCCTAGGACTGAGTCCATGGCAATCCTTGAAGAACAATGTATACCCTATACATTTAATTAATGGTTTATTTTTAAAATTTGAGTTAAAAGAAACTGTTGGTCTGGAATCCTTTATCCTGGATTATTAAAACATAGGAAGTCTGTTTGACAAAACTGAAGAGGTGGACACATTTAATCTTTGACCACACACTTTATCAAACAATAATTTATTTATCTGGAAATTTGCAGATTTATTATGTTTGGCTTTTTACTCATATAAATATTAAATGAAAAGTGCAATTCTGTTGAGGAAGAGAAGAAGTCATGACCAAATCCTATGAGGAATTTTTCAGCAAAGGGCCTGTGTTCTTTTCACAGAATTCAATAGGCTTTGGACCAGCCTTATAATTTGACTTGTCTTTTGTGTAAACATGCAAAAGGAAATCCCATTGACCATTTTTATTCCTTCTTCTTTTTTGTCCCTGCCCTCCCATAGTATAGGGTATTGGTTCATAAAGGGCAGAATTGTAACACAATGCTCATTTCATGGCAGCTGTAAATTAAAGAACTTTGTTGCTCACTTTGTGTGCTAGCATTTTACATTGATAGATGGCTTTGCAGTTTCCCCTATTATCCGTGACATAGTTTGACTTGGTGGATATTCTCTCTCTCTCTCTCTCTCTCTCTCTCTCTCTCTCTCTCTCCCTTTTCTTGAATTCTCAAGTATCTCTAGACAATAACTCAAATATTATCATCTTGACTCTTGGGGGTTAGCTGCCACAGCTCTATAAATAAATTTTAGTTATCCAGCATTGTATTTAAACTCAAGAGCATTTAATGGTTATGAACTTTAATGACTGTGAACACAATACAAAGAAGAGTAGCTTCGATCTTATAATATCCACCAGCACAAGCATATTTATTTTGCTCACTGATGAAGCCTCTGAAAACTATTTTATGATGCTATTCTATTGTTTTGGGTTCATGTGCTTCATTGAAAAAGGTTGGATTTAGTTAAATTTTGTATAAGTGAGGGGGAAAAGCATGTTTTCCTCTGTCATTGATCCTGAATTCAGCAAAACCAAAATCAATGTATTTATTTATTTTGCAAGCAGTACTTTTCTTATCCTATTACTAATATAATAACATTTTAAAGCTCTTTTTGACTGATACTATTCTTTTCTCTCACTCCCTTTTTAAAAAATATTTTATTCGTTTTCCATTTTTACAAATCACAAGTGCTTAGTAAACAACATGTTGTCTGGGTCCATTTGCCTTACTTACTCTCACTCTTACTGAACCTCTGTAAACAAAATAAAATCAAACTCTTCAGAATAATTTTTTGTGTGGTTGAGTGCACAGGTTTGTGTAGATGTATGTCTATACTAACTACCCAAATGTTAAAGAGAAAGATTAATTATTACAATCACCAGTGATAAAACTGTGGTGTCATTATTCCTATTTGAGTTCTTCAGGAACACAGACTGTCTTGGCTCGAAAACTATCTGTCTGTCTGAAGACAGATTGTTTTGAAATACATCAAGATGTGCACCGTAAAAATTAAAGCTTTTTAGCATTGAAGCTATTTATTTTATTATAATGTACATGTGCAGTATAATCCTTCTGAGCTGAAGAACTGAATCTTAATCTTTGTTGAGGATTAAAAATATTCTTCCATGATCCAGTATCACTTCCATATATTTAATAGTCTGGAACTTGCATTTTAGCTAATTTATAGCTTGTGTGGGTAATAGAACTGAAGATGTTGGAGTAAATGAGAAAGACTAATCCTGAACAAAAAACAAAAAAAAAATATTGCACAATGGAAGTTGATTTTTTTAAGTGAAAGTTCTGTTTTATAAACTTTGTAGTCCATTAAAACAAACACATATATATCTCACATAGAGATATTAATAGTGGCCTGTATTTCAGGATTTTGATATGAATTACTCAGATAATAACAACATTTCCTATAGTGAAATAGATAATCCATCTAGTTCAGTTTCTTCTATATTGAGTGGCAGAAGCCCTCCAGAATTTCAAACAAATTTCTTTCCCAGAATTACTTAGAGATAGTGGTAATTGAACCTGACACCTGTTGTGTTCTGTTACTCGGCTATGATATATGCAAATCTCTTTAAAGATACCCATAAATTTTATCTTTCTCACACAATATGTATAGGGTATGTTGTGTGAATGTAGGGATTGATCACACTAGGCATCTTCTAGCTTCACACTGAATACTGATTTAGATATGACAGGAGGAGATTTTTCTGCTTACTGTTGATTATATTTAATTGTTATTTGGGATTCTAATAATATTGTTTTAGTATTGTTTTGTGTTATACATTTGGTATGTGAATGTGAAGGCATAATATCAGAATAATCAGAATAATTGATGATTAGAAGTGATTAGTTCTTATTTCTGCTCTGTTTCTGATGGATATCTGTGGTCAAGTTCCATATCTTCTCTTTCTTTTTTGCTATATAAACAGAACATCTGTTCAACTGATACAGCTGTTTTATTTTAATGCAGCTCTTATTAGCAGTCTGAACCATTCAAATCATGCTATCTGGCAAATAGAATGTATGCTGGCAGATTGATCATTGACTTTCTATTAAACTAAAAAATTCTAACTCCCCTACTCCCTTAAACTATACAGCTTTTAAAAGCTAATTTCCTCTTGAATATTGTTTTAGTTAATACAGATATATGAGGCATCCTTGATAGTTTGCATTAATGGCTGTTGTATAAAAACCAATGAAACCAGTATAGAAATAATTTTTTCTGGTGAAGGTTTGATTGTATATTTTAAATGATTTTATTTATGTCTATCTGTCTGATTATTCACAGTGGGAGGAAGTCAGCATTATGGATGAGAAAAATACACCAATCCGCACTTATCAAGTCTGCAACGTCATGGAACCAAGTCAGAACAACTGGTTACGGACTGATTGGATTCCCCGTGAAGGGGCTCAAAGGGTTTATATTGAAATCAAGTTCACACTAAGAGACTGCAACAGCCTGCCAGGTGTTATGGGAACTTGCAAGGAGACTTTTAACCTGTACTATTATGAATCAAGCAATGACAAGGAGCGTTTTATTCGAGAAAGTCAGTTTGGTAAGATTGACACCATTGCTGCTGATGAGAGTTTTACTCAGGTAGACATTGGCGACAGGATTATGAAATTAAATACAGAGATACGTGATGTGGGTCCATTGAGCAAGAAGGGATTTTATCTGGCATTCCAGGATGTAGGTGCTTGCATAGCCCTGGTGTCTGTTCGTGTCTTCTACAAGAAGTGTCCCCTGACAGTACGTAATCTGGCTCAGTTTCCAGACACAATCACAGGAGCTGATACATCTTCTTTGGTCGAGGTTCGTGGTTCATGTGTCAACAACTCAGAAGAGAAGGATGTGCCAAAAATGTACTGTGGGGCAGATGGTGAATGGCTGGTACCCATTGGCAACTGCCTATGCAATGCTGGGTATGAAGAGCATAATGGAGAATGTCAAGGTAGGCCTTGTTGCATTATACTGTTCATTAAAGGATGGTGTATGTAATTGAATCAGAAAGGAGGCTAAATTGAAGAAAGCTAGTAATTAGCAATCCCTGTGGGGATGCAGTGGGACAGCATGGTCTAATGAGGAAATTCAGTACTGTAGTTCCAGGAGGCAGAGCTAAAGGATATATAATTCTGAAAGAACAAAGGAATTACCATAAGATGTGTATTATTATTATTATTATTAATAATAATAATCTAGAAATTTTTGTTTTTACTTTCATGATAGAAAATAAAGCTTTGATTTGAAAATTCTTCTTAGTCTATTTCAAAATAACTCTACTGTCTCACTTGAGAATTCTTCTAATAAGTAATCCTTGAATGGATGACATGACTGCTTTAGTGACATATTTTTATTTCTCAAAAAGTCTCCATTGTTTCATTTACAAAAGAACTTGCTAGGAGACTGGCCAGAAATGCAAAAGTCATCTGTTTTTCCCCTCCTTTTCCTATCCTCCACAGAATTAGGGATTAACGTTCATATAAAAGGCAGCTTATTTTAAAGGAAAGGAAAGAAAAAGAACTTAAATCTTCTTTGTGATTCTCTTGATTTTTAGTTATACATTATTATGATTTTATAAGTAGACTATAACCGATTATGGACTTGATTATTCCTGTAAGCCACCTGTTCAAGACAAATCTCTAATAAATTCTTTTTTTCAAAATAATAGCTTCATTTATTTTTAAAGTAATAAGATTTAGGGTACTGTGTTTGAAGTATTTTAATTGCATTTTGCTAAAAAAAAATCCCTTTTTTAGTTAGTGTGAACAAAACAAACATCACACTATTTTATTTTATAAAATTAATATACCATAGCAGTTTCATCCCACATCTAAAATAGATTCATATGATCAATTTATAGGCAATTTGAAATTAATTATTACTTGAGATAAACAATTTTTCTAAACATTTTCCTTTACCATCATGTATTAATCAGATATTTCTATGCTTATTGAAAAAGAATTGAACATAACTGCTTGACACTATAATTATGAGCTGTTGGAGTGAGAACTGAAATGTGGCTAGTATAATGACAGGGCAACATCACAAAAGCAAGTAATTCTCTCTCTCTGGAAAAGAACAGGAACATTCAAAATGTTTGGATGCCTGGTACAAATAAATTGTTGCCAATATACAGATATCATACTTGAAGTGATCACATTATGAGACAATTAATATGTAGAAAAATATTTCTGTTTTTATTAGTTTCTGTATTTCTTTGAATTTAATTTTATAGAATTTGGTTATGAGGAAACAGATGGATAAAATTAGAATATTGGCTATTAGATTTCCCCAAAGGAGGTGCTGAGGCAATATTGGCTCACCCTGATTGATGCAAAACTAAAACACTCCTTAGTCAGTGACCCACACTTTATTATTTAATCAGCTGACAAAGGAAGCCTTGTTTTTGGAAGTTTGGAAAACAAAAAAAATACTTTCTTATAAAAATATTTTAAAAAATGGGAAAATAACCTAGTAAATACATTTCATTATCTTTTTTAAAAACAACAACAACTTATACACATACTTTACAGGACTATTCCCCCCCCCCCAATAAGTAAATATCAAATCCAATTCTGTATTTTGTTTTGAGTCTCTGTCAGGTTAATACCAGTTCATTAAAGTTCCTTGAAGTGAATGTAAACCAATAAACAACACAATTTTATCTCCCAATTCCATGATAATATATGCCTGTTTGTGAATACATTTCCTGAACTCCAAATTTTAGTAGTTCTGAATAATGACATTGATTCTGAATCCAGAGCGTTTTCTTGTAAGTATGCCACAAAGTTAGGAATTAAATATCCTCACATTTTCTTACTTTACCTAACATTATAAATCAGCTACTCTACTGTCCTTCTAACTCTTGGGTAAAAATCATATAGATGTGTTATTATGAAATTGGAAGACAGACATAAGGGAAGATAAACTTATTAGATCTACAATATTTGTTAACTGTCTACTCAAACTCTTTTTCAGTGTTGAAACTTGGCAATATAAATGCAAGAGAAGGTCATAGGTCATTCACTTCCTCATCCATCTTCCTCCTGTGATCCTTAGGTCAGAATTAAGATTGATTAAGATCTTAAAACCTGAACAAAGGTTTAATGGACATACGATAAGGCAGAAGGTGCTTCTATTATTTGAAGCTATAATAATATTCATCTATTGAAAAATTTAGAACATTGGAGACCAAACTACATGTGTTTATGTGTATATATATATATACACATACACACACACACACTCACTCACACACACACACACACACACAGAGAGAGAGAGAGAGAGAGAGACATAATATCTATATTTATATATATATAATGGTAGTGATAACAAAGAACGCTTAGTAGAAAATAGAGATTATATTTACCTGATGGTATCTGCATTTCTTCCTCATAGCTCCAAGTTCATTCAGCGTCTTCATCTTGAATATTATTCTCTGAAATGAAAGTCTTTTGTTACTCATTTTTCTCTACAATATAATTCCTAGATTTTGTACACATACTGTTTTATATACTTCACCTATTTTTACAACTATTTTTGTGCTGGCTGAATTTCTCGTTTCAAATTGAAGAAAGGGGAAAAATGCATTGATTTACAAACCTTTTGGGGCAAAAAATATGAATGGGAAATATATTCCTGAAACATGAAATTGCCTTTGAAGTCTATTGCAAGGTGAAAATAATTACTATTTTAAGATAAAGTTCAGCTTGTAGGTGATTTTCCCTTTATAGAATTTATCATTGACATTTAAATTATTTTATTATACAGACTAAGAAGAAATCAGTAAACTGAACTAATTTCCTTATTAAAATGAAGAAATGCAAGGGAAACATAGGAAAGGCAATGAATACATTAAACAAGTAGGAAGATGCTAACTCTCTGAAATTGTTGTCATGCTCTGTGTGAAACTAAAAGTAGCACTTGTTCTTTAATAATTATACACCATAAAAATCCAGGTATACACACACAAACACACACACACATATATATGTATATATATATATATACACATATATGTATGTATGTTTCAATAATTTAGTATTTCACAGTGCTAAATACATTCTTAATTTTATATATTATATATAAATATATATATCAAATTTTTTAGAAGTGTTGAAGTATGGTTTTGAGATATCTTCTCTTTTTGCTACTTTTGGATTTTTCCTTTTGTCTTTAATTATGGGATATTTAAGATTCAATTACTTGAATCATATAAAGCACTTACCTTTGTGATTTTAAATACTTGAAATAATATAACTGGAGAGTGGATTTTGTTATTATTACTATATTTTCTTTTTTCATTACATTTTTAAATAAGAACACCTATTTTGTTTGCATCTAGCAATCATAAATATAATCTCACGGCTTCAGTGTTGTAGGAATCTGGCTTTGTTTTTTTTTGACATCCATGACTTTTGATCATGCAACTTCACAGATCAACCTCTGGATGTATCCAGAAAAAAAGTACATTTCCATTTATAAATTAGATATTTTCAAGTATTCAGAGCCTTTCAATGTATTTTCATATCTGTTCTTTTAAAATTAGTAAGGCTTCCTATTGAATTGACAATGAGATTGTATTGTAAAATAGTGTCAGATACAGGGAGGTTTGTATAGAGAGGGAAGTCGTGGTTTTTAAAATTTGCAAACTAATTAATTATAAATAAATTGTGACATACATAATATAGTTCATTTGTTCAATTTTCCCCTTCCTCTTCCCTCATGTTGACTACCGAAATAATTGTAGTTTATTTTCCTTCCTCGTTTAATATGTGTAGCAAATTGTGGCTAGCCTTATCAGGTTTGTATGAATTAAATGTGAAATGTTTATGGTTTACTTATAAAAGTAAAATATTCATTCTAATTTGTGAGCTTGGCAAGATTCTGAGAAATATAGCCTGGCAGTTGCCGGGTTATTTATCTGTATTTAATAGCATGGTCCAGTGATCTCAGATTTTTATTGTAGTTGCAATAATATGTGAGAAAGGAAGATTTCAAGCTATCTCTTATAGCTTTTGAATCCCTCTGTCTTTTATCCTTTCTTTGCTCGACTTTTAACGTGAGATCAAATTCTCCTCTCATTCTGTCTGATTATTTCGTTCTTTTGATATATTTTCTGGGAGCAGGTGAGGTTACATAGCTTCATGAGCTGGAAATAATTAACACTTCCATGACTAAATGGTCACTTTATGAATATTCAGGATCAGTTTCTCCTACCCTGGGAAGCAAACATATTTGTTCCATTCTCATTACTCCCACTGGAAGCCAAGGAAGTTTCCCCTTTGAATGGAAGAGTGTCAGCTGTCTGGCCAGTTTGCTTTCTGCATGCAGCAGATTCCTCATTTGCATATCTTGTATACATCCTCATGCAAAATAGTCCCACCCGTTTCCCACTTTCACAAAGGAGATAAGAGCTTCCTTTGGAAAGAGTGAAGGAGAAGCTCCTTCTGTCTATTATGTAGATGCTGAAGACTTGGGTTTCATGCAAATGAACTCCATTTGGGTTTAAAGTTCTTTGTTTAAGAGATAGGGATGCGATATTTGCACAGTATTTCTCTTTACAGCTCAGGCCTTCAACTGTAAGAGTGTGCTTTCATTGTTATCACATATATGTAAAATAGGTCTGGGATATCTTTGTGGGGGAAAAGTGCTAACAATATACTGTATAGAATGGCTGGGTTATGAAGTGAAGCATTTGCACCTTAGGTGGGATCTTTCCCCTGGGTTTCCAAGGTTGGAAAATTAAAGTAACAGCCTGGGTTAAAGAGGGTGGGTGAGGTAATATATTATTGCACAGTTAATATGAAATGGTGATGCGCTGAACAGACGGTTTTCTGTTGTGCTGACTTTAGCAGTCATAAATTTAATATGAATCAACTCAAATAAAATTGTACATGGCTCGTAAGAGAAAAAGCTGTGATTATTTAAGAAAAAATACAATAAAAATATAGCTACAATATTTTGAACAATTATTATCTCTGTCCCCTCCGTTCATCATGCAATCCTTCACCTGCTGTAGGATCGAATGTTGCTATAGGCTGCAACAAGCAAGCTTTCATGGAATATATCAATTGAAAGTTTGTTATTGATTATACAATAATGCTATGCATACATGTTTCACTAAAAAAAGAAAAAAGATTGACTATTTTCATTTTGTGTCATATATATCAACAGTATGACACCAGGACCAAAATCCATTCTAGATGTCTTCTATAATATAACAGTAAAGTATTGATTCCCTGTCTTGTGAATATGCAAACAAAGCATTTTGATGTGCAATTAGTGCTTAATTCAAAGTTAATTTCACAGAGCAGTAAACTGCAGAGTGTCAGGCCATGTGGCATAATTAAGCAGAGGTTTAGAACAACAAAGAAACATGCAGAAGGAGTTGGTTCATTTCAGAGACTGAATGGAAACAGTGAGACGTTTTTCTTCCAAGGAACTGAAAAATGGAGTAAGGATGATAATGGATAACACTATACATTTCCTGGCTCTTCTTTCCTACCCAATGGTTATACTCCATTTAAAATTCTTTGACTATAAAATGATAAAATTAATAAAATATTTATATACATAAAAAAATTCTCCATACAATTAATACAATTTTTCAGGAGAGTTTGCTTTTTACGCCAGTTCTTGCAATGGCTGGAATTATAACAATTATAACAATCAAAATATGCAAAAATATAAAGTCTACAGCAGCTCTTGGAAGAATGTTATTATTTTAGTTTGTAATTGTTATTACTCATTCTCAATAATTGTAGTAGTGGTCATCTTTATTTACCTTTATTAGCATTTATTATTTATTTATATTTATTTATTTATTAAATTTATATTGCTTACTACTTGTACAATTTTCTGTTAAGAAGAAGAGAAAATAGATTAACCCAATGCTTAGTTCTCTTTAGGGACAAGTTTAAAGATGACAAAATGAGTATTACCTCATTAACATTCTTCATTAAAGAATCTGTGATTAGAAGGAATCACTCTTTTTTATTTTCTCCAGACTTCAAGGTTATTTTTTTGGAATATGGCCATTTTGGAGAGAATTTACTTGTTCAGAATTGCTGGGACTTCAGATTTTTTTTTTTTTTAATCTTGAAAATTTTTATTTTTTTAAAAACATACAATCATTTATAAAAGTACAATAAAATTTTAAAATAGAGAACCCCCCCCTTACCCTCCCTCCCACCCCCACATCCCCTCCCTTCACTTCCCAGAGCAGAATACAGGGTTAAGAAAAAAAAAGAAAAAGAAAATTATAATAATTAAAAAAAAAGAAAAAAAAGAGAAAGAAAAAAAAATATCATAATCAACCTTTAACTCCATAACTTATAAAACAATTCTCTATAATATTTGATATTCATTCATAAAATAAATAAAACTTTTTAATTTCATATTTTTTCTGAATATAATCTATCCACCTTCCCCATACAGTAATATATCTTTCTTGTGTATGATCCTTTAAATAAGCAGAAATTTTTGCCATTTCTGCAAAACTAGATACTTTAAATATCCATTCTTCTAAAGTAGGCAAAGAATCTTTCTTCCAATATAGACCTACTAGTAACCTTGCTGCAGTTAATAAATTCAACATCAAAGTAGTTTCTTTTTCATTTAAGTCAACAAAAATACCAAGTAAAAATAGTTGAGGAGTAAACTTTATCTTCTTTCTAAAAATCTTTTGAATGTTCCACCAAATCATAATCCAAAAAGCCTTTACTTTTTTACAATTCCACCAAATATGAAAGTATGTCGCATCATTATTGCCACATCTCCAACATTTGGGCTGTATGTTGGAATACATACAAGATAATTTTTTAGGATCTAAATGCCATCTATAAAACATTTTATAAAAATTTTCTCTCAAATTTTGAGCTTGTGTAAATTTAACATTTCTTATCCAAATTATCTCCCATAAATCCAATGAGATCGGCTCCTGTATATTCTGAGCCCATTTAATCATACAATCTTTAACCAATTCTGTTTCCGAATCTAACTCTAATAAAACATTATATATTCTTTTTATATGAGCCGGACCTTGGTTTTTAATCTGAATAACCAATTGTCTATCTTCTAGTGTTATTCCCTCTTTCTTGTCTACAGTCCATCTATCCATTATTTGTAAATATTGAAACCATGACTGTAGAATATTTTGCTGCCTTAATACATCTAGGGATTTCAAATGCCAATTCGAACCAGAACAAATTAACAATTCTTTATATGAAATTTTATCAAAATTTGTCCCCTTAGAGGTTCCCTCAATTGCATGTCTGGGAATCCCCCAGATAGGTATTTTATAATTTAATCTATAATAATACTTCTTCCAAACACGAAGTAAGGCATTCCTCAAAATATGTGATTTAAAAGTCCGATCAACTTTCTTATTAAAAATTAAATATGCATGCCAACCATATATTAAATCCCAACCTTCCAAAAAAAGAATATCCATATTTGTTAAATTAAGCCAATCACTTAACCAAGTTAGGGCGGCTGCATCATAATATAATTTCAAATTGGGTGCCTTAAGTCCCCCTCTTTCTCGAGCATCCTGTAATATCTTAAATTTAACCCTTGGTTTCTTCCCGGCCCATATAAAATTATTGATACCCTTTTGCCATTCCTCCAAATTTGCCTCTTTTTTAAGAATAGGTATCATCTGAAACAAAAAAAGAAACTTTGGTAGAACATTCATTTTTACAGCTGAAATTCTCCCCAACAATGACAATTGCAATTTTTTCCAATCTATTAAATCCTTTTGGACTTTTGCCCATAGTGGTTCATAATTGTTCTTGTACAATTTTCCATTTGAAGCAGTTAGATATACTCCCAAGTATTTAACCTTTTTTACCATCTGAAAACCTGTGGCTTTAATCAAACTTTCCCTTTCTTTAACTGACATATTCTTAGATAATATCTTAGTCTTATAATTATTAACTTTAAAACCAGAAACATTCCCATACTGTGTTATAAGTTCTAATAAACCATCAATCGCCTGATTCGGCTGTTCCAAAATTAAAACCAAATCATCCGCAAATGCCCGCAATTTATACTCATTCTTCCTTATCTTTACACCCTTAACTAACTTCGATTCCCGAATCTGAATCAATAAAATTTCCAATGTTAAAACAAATAACAATGGGGATAATGGACATCCTTGTCTTGTCCCTTTTTGAATATTGAAATTCTCAGTCAATCCCCCATTTACAACAATTTGTGCAGATTGCTGCTGATATATAGCTTTAAGTGCATGTAAAAAATTATCCCCAAAATTCATTTTCTCTACCAAAGAAAATAAAAATTGCCAGTCCAATTGATCAAAAGCTTTTTCAGCGTCCAAAAAGATAAAAGCCACAGGAATCTGATTATTCTTATCCAAGTACTCAATTAAGTTAATAATTTGTCTAACATTATGTTTCATATATCTCCCTGTTATAAATCCTGCTTGATCACTATGAATCAAGTCTTTCATAACCTGCATTAATCTATTTGCCAAAATTTTTGTAAAGATCTTATAATCAACATTCAATAATGAAATTGGCCTATAATTCTTAGGCTCTGTAAGATCCTGATCTTCCTTCGGAATCAGTGATATAAAAGCTCTTTTCCAAGAAGGAGGAACTTGCATACCCAACAAAATACTATTAAAGAGTTCCTTTAGTGGCTCTATCATTTCTTCAGATAAAATCTTATAATACCTAGAAGTCAGTCCATCTGTTCCAGGAGACTTTCCAACCTTTAACTGCTTAATAGCTAAGCCAATTTCCTCCACAGTAATTAAACTATTCATCCCATTTTGTTGTTCCTCTGAAAGTCTAGGAAAATGTACTGATTGTAAATATTTATCTATATCCAAACCCCTTATATTATCACTTGAATATAATTTTGTGTAAAAGTCCAAAAAGCTTTTTTTAATCAAATCTTGCTGAAAAACCTCAGTACCTTTATATTTTACTTTCTCTATAATTCTAGCTTTCTGTTTCTTTCGTAACTGATAAGCCAACCACCTCCCAGGCTTATTCGCATTGCAAAAAGTATTATGTCTCATATACGACAGATTGGTAGCCACCTGATCTGCCATCAACATGTTAAATTGTTCCTTAAGCATCTTTATAGATACCTTTAAATTATTATCAGTAGGGTTAAGAACCAACTCTTGTTCTTTTGATTTGATCTCTTCTTCTATTTCTCTATGTCTTTGTGACCCTTTTTCCCTAAAAACTTTATTCAATTGAATCAAAATTCCCCTCATATATGCTTTACTAGCGTCCCACACCATAGACATCGATGTTCCCTTATTCATATTTATAGTAAAAAAGTCCTTTAAATGTTCTTTACACTTTTGTACGAACTCCTCCCGATTAAATAAGTTCTCATTCAATCTCCAGGATCTTCTATTCCCGTCTTCCGAATATAACTCCATCCACACCGGACTATGATCTGACAATGTTCTAGGAAAAATTTTCACCTTCCTCACTCTAGGGAGGAAGTCACTAGTAATCAAAAAAAAATCAATCCTTGAAAATGACTGGTGTCTATCAGAATAAAAGGTAAAGTCTCTATCACTTGTATTCCTTTCTCGCCAAATATCAATAAGCTCCAATTCTTCCTTCAAATCAAAGAAAGTCATAGGTAATTTAGTTTGAATAAAAGTTTTAGAGGAACTTCTTTTGTCTATAGTTGGGTCTAAAACCCCATTCCAGTCACCCATCAAAATTACCGATTTATAATCCAACTGAGATATCTTGCCATGCAGCAACTTATAAAATTGTTTCTGTTGTTGATTGGGAGCATATAGTCCCACAATAAGAACCTTTCGGCCTTGTAATAATAATTCCACAAAAAGATATCTTCCTTCAGAATCAGCCTCAATTAGTTTAGCTGAAAAAGTTTTCTTCACATAAATTACCACTCCCCCTTTTTTCCCAGGGGCTGGAGCAGTAAAATATGTGCCCAGACGGGAATTCATCAAAAATTTAGAATCCTTTAAAGTTATATGAGTCTCCTGCAAACATATCAAATCATTATTATGTTGTTTCAAATAATGAAAAATCTTTCTTCGTTTCTGGGGCACGTTTAAGCCATTAACATTCCAGGTCAGGAACCTGACCATCTCCACCGGCCTGGAGCCTCTGGAGCATGGCCTGCAGATCTGCTGTCGAAGATCTTTTTGGTCTTGCCCCTCCCACAGGCTCTGTAACAACCAAACTTTCACCACTCTTCTGCAACTGCTCTTTTTCTTTACGTTTATGGGCAGCTCGTGTCATCCTTTGCTCTTTTATGTCAGAATTCGGTGCAGCTTGTTCCATAACCATCATTGATGAGGCTCCTGCCATAAGAGACTCTTCCGTCATCCTTATTTGTGGAGGTGGTGACAATCTTGCTTTTAAGATAGACTGATAAAAATCTCTTGCTTTGGAAACAGTAGTTAATCTGTGACGTATCCCTTCATAATTTACTATTATTCCTCTTGGAATCTCCCATCTGAACTGAATTTGACGATGTTTCAACTCATCAGACAAGAAAGTAAAATCTTTTCTGGCTCTTAAAATTTTTGGAGGTATCTCTTTTAAAATTATCACGTCTTGATCAGCAATTTGAAACTTTTGTTTGTAAAAAGCCTGTATAATTTCATTACGGATAGATCTTCTAGAAAAATAAATAACCACATCTCTTGGTAGATTTCTCTGTCTAGCAACCCGTGAATTAACTCTAAAAAATTTTTCTATCTCATTCTCAATTATTTCAGGCCGCCAACCAATATTAGGAGCAATATCTTTCACAATAAGCATCTTTAAGTCTTCCTGAGGGTTCTCCCTCAGGCCTCTGATACGCAATGCGTGTTCCATCTCCCTATATTGTGAAATGATTTGTTCATCCTGTGTAATTTCTATCTTGTTCTCTACCTCCTGCATTCTAAATTCCATCCTTGATGCATTTTCAGTAATCTTTTCCATCTGGTCATCAATCCTTTCTATGTGCAGGGCTAGGCCCTGAAAGGCCAGAAGGATATGGTCTCTTACTTGTTTATTCTTTTTCTCCAATAATTCTTCTGTATTAGCCCTCTCTGCAATTATAAGATCTTTTACCTCCTCCTTAATATCCAAGGCATGCTGTTTTAAAGCATCTTGTAAATCATTAAGAGAAATTGCAGGAGGAGGAGGAGAAGGTGGAGGTGATTTTGGTTTCTGAGATGCAGGCTGAGGCATTGGAGAAGAAATAGGAACCTTAGGGGCGGGAGGCAGACGTTTTGAAGCCATTTTCTTAAGTTCCAAGAAGAAAGATTCTTATTGAAAAAAAAAAAGGGCACAGTTCTTTTAAGTGTTCTTAAAAAAAAGAGAAAAAAAATAGAGAAAAAAAGAGGAAAGAATAAAAGCCAAATTCTTACTTCTGTATTTAAAGAGTTAATCTGTATCCAGGTTTTACTCTGTAATGCAAATCAGGCAAGAAAGACGATCGCCATTTTAGTTTTCACTTTCCCTTTCTTCTAAAGGGAAGAATTCAGATTTTTTGAGACATTGGCAGAAATAAACAAGAAAGTGGTCAAAATGGAAAACAACTGATAGGGGTGGTCAACAAAAGACTACTAGATAAGTGGGCTAGCCTGCAGTTTGCATTGGATTTGTCTTAATATGTGCAATGGTAAATGAGAATGATCTTGAAGGGTATGGGGAAGAGATGTTTAGCAAATGATGAGACAATAGAGCAGTGGTTCTCAACCTGTGGGTCAGGACCCCATTTGGGGTCGAACGACCATTTCATGGGGGTCGCCAAACAACGCAGTCCGCCATTTTTTCCCCTTTTCCTTAGCTGTGCTACTCCCTTTTATTTTATTGGCTTTTGAAAGCCAACAGAATAGACTCTCTTGAATAGAGTCTAATTCTATTGGCTTTCAAAAGCCAATAGGAATTGTCCAGGCTGTCTCTGCCCTACTGAGCCTACCAAAAGTCCCATTCTGCAAACGGTGCTACACCAGTTGAGTAGTCCTTGACTTACGACCGGTTGAGTAGTCCTCGACTTACAACCGGTTGGGGGTCACAGCATTAAAAAGGTTGAGAACCACTGCAATAGAGGGAAGAGCTCCCAATAGCTTAAAGATCAGGGGAAGAAAGTTAGGAAGGACCCACCCTAATTGGTTGGACAGATAAAAGTGGTTGTAGGAAGTTTGTACCTTCAGGTTTGTAATAGTTTTTAAATGCAGCCTTATAATAAAGTAGAATTATCTCAACATACTCATGTTTCCTGCTTAGTTTACCTGGGGGGAGGGAGCTGACAATATATCATGTGTCTATACTTATTTCATCAGTGTCTATACATAGTTCTCCTTTTCTCCTGTAATGAAGGCTAGCTAGAGTTATTTAACAGATGAAAGCAATCTGTGAGTTTATATAAGGCAGGTTTTTTTCCTTTTATAATGCATCCTCTTTCTAACCTTCTGTTGGCTCCATTTGGTTTCATTCCTTGTGGTAGGCTTAATACAGTTTGTCCTTTCATTGTGTTTGAAAGTTGTAGGGGTCTGGATAGGGGAAAAACAAGCTTCAAATGAACCCTGGTAAGACAAAGTGGCTGTGATTATGGAGACACTCAGGATGTGAATATTTATCATATTTAATTCTGGATGGCATTGCACTACCCCAGACAGATCCTGTGCACAATCTGGGGGTTCTCCTAGACTCAAAGAGTGGCAGTCATGACTAGAAGAGCCTTTGCACAATTTGTGCCCTTATCTGGATTGTGAGTCCTCACGTGCAGTCACTCATGCCCTCATCATTTCTCAATTGGACTATTGCAATGCGCTCTACATGGGGATACTCCGGAAGAGTATTTGGAAGATACAGCTGGTACAGTATGCAATGATGCGGACAGTTCTGAAGGTCCTTAGGATGGCACATATAACAATGCTGTTGCATGAGCTGCATCAGTTGCTAGTTTGCTTTTGAGTTGAATCAAGGTGTTGGTTATTACCTTTAAAACCTTTATGGCATGGGGCCAGATTATCTGAGGAGCTTTCTTGCCGCAATTGGATAGGCCTGCCCACATGTTCCAGTGGAAAGGGCATGCGGTGGACTGTGTCTGTCATGGACTTTCAATTAGTGGGGTCAAGAAGAAGAATCTTTTCTGCTGTAGCCCCATCCTGTAGAACATTCTACCACCAGAGATAAGATCTGCCCCCACCCGTTGACTCTTTGAGAGCTGAATGCAACAAAATTTCATTTTAACATATGCCAATTAGTTTAATTACCATTACTGTAATGTTGTATTACTTGTTGTAATGTTTTATTTTTCTCCTGCTTGAATGGGGGGCTGGTTCCTTCCAGATTCCTATTCTATTCTATTCTATTCTATTCTATTCTATTCTATTCTATTCTATTCTATTCTATTCTATTCTATTCTATTCTATTCTATTCTATCCTATCCTATCCTATCCTATCCTATCCCATCCCATCCCATCCCATCCCATCCCATCCCATCCCATCCCATTCCATTCCATTCCATTCCATTATTCTATTCTAGTTTTGCTGGTTGGCTTGGGTCCCTGATGGTGCTGTTTGCTGGAAGTGTTGCGGTAAGAGAGAATACCTCACCCCTTCCTATCATCATCTTGCTTTTAGCTCTTATTCATGTCTTATTTAAACTGTTTTTTATATTTACCTTTTTACTATTTTGTGAGTTGTGCAAACTTACAAATGCTCACTGTATTGGTGAAATGGGCAGCTAAATAAATAAATTTAAATTCTGCTTCCATTTTTACCTCTTCTGTTATTTTTTCTTTATTTTTCTGTATTTCTATATGGCTTTCTCAGAGACCTCCCTAACTTTATTCCAACAATAATCTTGTGATGTAGGCTGTAATGAAGGAGATTGACTGGCCTCAGTTTTCAAGTGAGTTCTATGTTCAGTCAAGTACTTGGATCTGGGCCCTTCTCCTGTCTAAGACCAATATCTTAATTACTGCAGCATGTTATACAAGTGAGTAATACAGTATCACACAGACTAACCTCAGTGTTAAAATTATCCTGAACTTGATTTTCCTGCCTATTTACTTTAAAGTTTTCCAACCTGAGAATTTTGAGTGGATTGCCTATAGCAGCTAACACTCCCTGGTAGTGATACTGTATTTAGACTCTGACGAAAATAATTGTGAGATTCCCTTGGTCTTCATACCTGTAAATAAATTACCTTCTGGATGGAAAAGTCAGAGTGGAAATTGATTTCAATAATCTTACCAGACATCCCTTGTTCAAATTCTACTGTTAATCCATTGACTATCATAGAAAGAATTAGCCCGTGAAGTAACTTCTACAGTAATTGTTAAATTGTTGGACTGATCAGAGAATTCCAGGATCATATTCTCAGTCAATGAAAGGGCTCATTAAGTCAATTTTCCCTTCTAATTCTCGCTACATTGTACTGCAGTGGTTCTTACCTTTTCCTTATGCATCATCAACACTGAATGTTCTTAAGGACATCCACATTGGCAATGTGGAGCCTACCAGCCTGGAATTTATTATTTATTTATTTTATTTGTTTGTTTGTATCTTGACTTTATTATTTTTACAAATAAGGCAGCGAACTTATCCAAGAGATCGTCCTCCTTTTATTTTCTCCACAACAACAAGCATGTGAGATGAGTTGGACTAAGAGAGGGTGACTGGCCCAAGGTCACCCATCTGGCTTTCATGGCTAAGGCAGGTCTCCTGTTTCCTAGTCTAATGCCTTAACCACTAGACCAAATAGGCTCCAATTATCATGGGTTTATTGTTGTACTAAACAGTATTGCCTCAGTCTGGTGCAGAATTTGTTTAAACTTCATCTTTTTCTAATTTGATGCTCTTCAGATATTTTCAAACCTTTAATTCTCTCATTGGAAATTATAGGAATTGAAGTCTGACATGTCTGAAGGGCACTGGAGGAGTTTAAAACCAGAGAGCAAAAGATGGAAGACAAATGCCCTTACCCTTTTTGTTGTGTCCTGAGCCTGCAAAAGTAGGCTTGGGACGTTGCATTGATCCCGGGCATTCCAAAAGCTGCCCGGGACCAGACAGAGCGGCGCCGGCCTTGTGTGCATGCGCAAGGTGCGAAAATGCTCTGTTCCTATTGGTTGTCACTGTCCGGGTTTCTGGCCATATAAAAAGGCCTGCGTGCCTTTTGCTTTTGCTTGGTTGTTGTAGAAGGAAAATAAAGTGTTTGTTCAGCATCGCCATGTGTCTTCATCATTCGCTCGCGAACGAAGTATACAACACTTTTCCTTTACCAATATAGTTCTATTTTAATGCCATTGGTTGACACTATGTTCTTCCCACTTGAAGTAATTGGTGAACTTCTAGTTGTATTTGGAACTTCTAGTTGTATTTGGAACCTTTTCTATTTTCAAGAACTAACTATTACCAGTTTCTCCTTGGCATGAATTAATTGTGAGTTTTGTGTATATTATGGACATGATGACCATATATGGTGAAGCAGTTTGTAAAAGTAATTCTTTTTCTGCAAAAGAATAATAAAAATAATAAAGTAAAATAAAATACATTATTTGTGTGTTTCCTTTCTGGAATTGCCTTCTGCACAAAAGATGCTTCTCCTGAATTGAATGAAAAGTCTGCTGTCTTTCTGTGGTTTCATAGATGAATTATGAAGGGGAGCTTTTTAAAAATAGTTATTAGAATGAAGAGTTTGTGTAAATATATGTAGTTTTATTAACTACCAGTTCTAGATTTCATTTATTCATTCATTCATTTATCCATATCCCATCTTTATTAATTTTTACAAATAACTCAGGGTAGTGAACATAAGTAATACTCCTCCTATATTTTCCACAACAAAAACCCTGTGAGGTGAGTTTGGCTGAGAGATCACCCAGCTGATTTCATGGCCAAGAAGGATGTGAACCACTGTGTCCTGCCTTCTAGCTTTTGGGTATTCAGAAAGTCTGCAAAGACCTGATTCTTTGGACAGTTCCTGGGGAGAGTATTTTTATGTGGTTGTTTTTAACTTCAGTTATGGAGAGAAAATTGTTCACCACTTAGTGTCAGCTGGAACTAGAACAATCCATAAGCCCTGTAAATAAACATACAAATAAGTTTGACATAATTTTTGTAATGAAGGAAATTATATTATTTTCATCATTTGCTTAATGACACGATTGCTGAATGATGTAAGATGATACAAATGATACTATTTGAGTAATTTGCATAATTATGTTAGGATAAATGATGCACCCTCTGATTTAATAGATAATTTGGAATAATCTACATTCCCTCCCTCAGTTGGTCCATTAAATCAATAGCCTACGATATTTCGGGATGAAAAAAATAAAATGTGGACATGTGAAAAATCCGCTCAAGGGCTACTGCTTTGATAAAGAAATTTGAGGGAAATGGAAAATGGAAGAAATGAAGCTTTTCTCTGCTTAAATCTGGATCCATTGAAAATACCATTTTTTAAATTACAGTGAGCCACATCTTACCATATGCTTAAGCTTCAGCATCATCTAGAAATGTCCATTAATAATAACTTACATTATGGGAAAGATGCTTTACACAGCACTAGTTCAAAGCTGCAGTAGAGTGTCTTAATTATCCAGATAATCCTGTTTGCTTGTATTTTTAAACTATGAACTGCTAGGTAATTATTCAATTCTTAATAGAAGTCAAATGGCAATGTAAACAATAATTAGGATGTTAGACAGACTAATGCGCTTCAAAGCAAATTAGATTTTTTTTCATACTGTTCAGCATGAAGTCTCATAAAGCTAACAATTTAGTGGCAAAGAAACAAGTTCCATTTTGTTCATATTTTATGGTGTTATCTCTTCATGCCTTGTTTGAGAGAATAACAGTTTGCCCCAAAGAGACTGCCTGTGCCAGAGCCAAATGTCACTTTAACAATTGGTTCCCTGCTGCTTGCCAGTTGGCTGTGCTCTCCCATGGCTCCAGATCAGTTTTTTGTTTGTTTCAGCTCTGGCAGGTCAGAGGTTAAATGGAACACTGATTTCCTCCCACAATATTGACAGCAGGTAAATATAGACAGGATTGATGCTTGATCAGCATGCAGTCCATGCTGAAGAAATAGTGACATCTTTTCAGGAGAAATATGCTTCCTTTAAGATGTACATCTTCCTACTTGATTCTTGTTTGATTCTGAATTATAGCTCTTTGAAAAAGGAGTTCTTCTGTTTGATGCATTCTCTTTCAGCATGCAGTCTTAGAAATCAGCAATATGTTGAGAAAAAATAGAAATATTTTAGAATAACACATATCTTATTTGAAATTTTACTTCCTCTTTTCTTTTAAAAATGATTAAGGATTGCAGTCTGGACTCAACATTTTCCTGAGTATTATACCTTCAAGATCTGAGTTAAAATATAGAGCAAATAAATTTCTCAATAATATCTTTCCCCTTGTCTATTGCCAGTGCAATAGATATCTACATTCCATCCATCTCAATCAGTAATTAAATCTTGTCTTGTCTCCATTACTTCCATTGTCTTTCTACAAAACGTAAAGGCATCTCATCCTGGTAACAAAAAACATGAGCAAAAGGTTCCTTTTTTCTTTATCTTTTTTTTTTCCACATAAAATTGTTGGGTGCAGAGCCTTTGTTCAGCATGTTCTTAATATTCTTAGTCAGGTGTGAATGATTTGAACAATTGGTTTTCTATATTTCACAATCTGAACTTTTAGGAAATATGCTGGTGCTTGTTGTAGGAAGTTTATTTGTTTCCATTGTTATTTCCCATATTAGTGTTTCTCATGGGCGGGGGAGGCAAAAAAATAAGTGAAAGCTGTATATCTATCTATCTATCTATCTATCTATCTATCTATCTATCTATCTATCTATCTATCTATCTATCTATCTATCTATCTATCTACCTACCTACTTACCTACCTACCTACCTATCTTCTAAGCAGATCATCCAACAAAGTTGAAAATTATAGTGCCTCTTTGTGTTCTCTTTCATTAGACTACCAGGCTTGAAGTGAATGAAAACTAGTTTAAGGAAATGTAATGCAATTCTCTGAGTAACCCCAGTTGCTGAATGGCAGCTTAAATAGAAAAACCATGACCAATGGATTTTGACGTTTAAATTAGGATTGGTTTCCTATGGAACTCAGCTCCGTATGGGTGTATTTTTATGGCATGATATGAAAATGATTTGCTGTTCCCTTCAATTTTTTTTTTGTCTACTTCAGTGGTTCTCAACCTTTTTAATGCCGCGACCCCCAACCGGTCGTAAGTCGAGGACTACTCAACTGGTGCAGCACCGTTTGCAGAATGGGACTTTTGGCGGGCTCAGCAGGGCAGAGACAGCCTGGACAATTCCTATTGGCTTTTGAAAGCCAATAGAATTAGACTCTATTCAAGAGAGTCTATTCTATTGGCTTTCAAAAGCCAACAGAATAAAAGGGAATAGCACAGCTAAGGAAAAGGGGGAAAAAATGGTGGACTGCATTGTTTGGCGACCCCGGTGAAATGGTCGTTCGACCCCAAATGGGATCCCGACCCACAGGTTGAGAACCACTGGTCTACTTAGTCTAGGTTACACATTGTAGTTATTTGTTTTTCTGTTTCTGACTGGCTTTTTATCTGTAGCTGAAGAAGATGTTTCCTGTTAGAAACAGTTCCCTTTGAAGTTCCATCCTTTTGGTGATTGACACCATCACAGGGAAATTAGCATGTTAAAGGAAGTGGATCAATAACTTGTCTCCCTTTCCACTTCTCATCTCTCTAAGGCAAGAGAATATTGCCTGGCACTAGAAGTGTCTGCAGAGGAAGCAGTTTTAAAAGTGGTATGAATAACAGGAATGTACATTGGTCAAACTAAGGTTGCTTGATCCACCTCTCAGACTCAAGTACAGTCATTTGAAAATGGATTCAGGAGAATCAACAATTTAGGAAGCAGAGGCAGTTCATGTAATGATGGAGAGGATTAGATGGTAAGTTTAGGGAGACACCAGAGATCAATACAAGGGCAGAAGTTGACTGAACTATTTCTTAGATGTTGGAGCACTCAATTTTGTAACATTTAGCATGAGTATGTAAGAGATTTCTCTTGAGTTTCTCTTACAGGCATGTAGATATAACTTCTCCCCACCCCCAATCGTTTTATAAAATGTTCAGACAGCAGGATGGATAAATTAACTGCAGTTCTGTAGTACTGTTAGAACAGTCTTGTTAATTGAGAACAGCTAAAGTTTCCTAACTGTTTTAATTAATATTGCTTTTTTCCACATTTTTATAAAATGTGGTTTTGATAGGATCATTTGGATCAAGTGACAAGTAACATCGAGAGTCTGTGTTGTATTATAGTCTTTTTTTTTTTAAAGTATTGTTTTTTTATTATTTTTTTTATTGAAAATTTTTATTTTTTAAAACATACAATCATTTATAAAAATACAATAAAATTTTAAAATAGAGAACCCCCCCTTACCCTCCCTCCCACCCCCACCCCCCCTCCCTTCACTTCCCAGAGCAGAATACAGGGTTAAGAAAAAAAAAGAAAAAGAAAATTATAATAATTAAAAAAAAGAAAAAAAAAGAGAAAGAAAAAAAAATATCATAATTAACCTTTAACTCCATAACTTATAAAACAATTCTCTATAATATTTGATATTCATTCATAAAATAAATAAAACTTTTTAATTCCATATTTTTTCTGAATATAATCTATCCACCTTCCCCATACAGTAATATATCTTTCTTGTGTATGATCCTTTAAATAAGCAGAAATTTTTGCCATTTCTGCAAAACTAGATACTTTAAATATCCATTCTTCTAAAGTAGGCAAAGAATCTTTCTTCCAATATAGACCTACTAGTAACCTTGCTGCAGTTAATAAATTCAACATCAAAGTAGTTTCTTTTTCATTTAAGTCAACAAAAATACCAAGTAAAAATAGTTGAGGAGTAAACTTTATCTTCTTTCTAAAAATCTTTTGAATGTTCCACCAAATCATAATCCAAAAATCACTAGATGGCTTATGGCCCGTTATTCCATTTTAGTCCACTTATCTCACATGCTTATTGCTTTTCCCTTCCCCCTATGTATTTACATAGGAAAGTCAAGCTTTAATGGCATAAGAAATAAAGTGTCATCAATGCTTATAATTGTTTTTTTATTTCATTTTAATTTTGTTTGCCCAGAGTCGCTGGTTGAGATGGGTAGCCATATGCATTGGATAAATAAATATGAATTTACTGTATTACACTTTTAAGAACATGGAGGATTTCATGGTATAATGGTGGACTTGTGGTAGAGTTTTGTGGTTCTGTAAAAGTTACAGCTACCTTTATCTGACAAAATACTTTTCATTCTTGATTATTAATATGGCACAAGTTTTTTTTAGAGAATTCTGACCTTGAATGCTGCATTGTCTGTTGACAATACACTTAGATTTTCTGTCTTTACATTCCCAACTGTCAAGCATAGCTGACATTAAGTAACAGAACTGGGATTCTTTGCATAAATATATTGAGGATGAATAGTATTCCTCAGCTGGCAGGGACCTCTTATTCCCCAATTATTGTGGTGTTTTAATTGGGAAATCAGTTTGACTGATAGTTATATTTGGATGCACTTTACCTGATCTGTAACTATTTTTTCTTTAAAAAATATATTTCTGGTTGTCTTATTTCTGCCACAATTAAATAAATTTTCACAGAAATAAACATATATCTAGCCAGCTATAATAATGTGGTATAAAAAAATCTAGTTCTGATGAGGGGGAAATAAATTAGAGAAAGATGCAGCTTTCTTATTTTTAAAATCCAGTTCAGTTTACAGATGTGAAAAAAGTCAATATTTATTTGCTTATATCCCATTGCATTGTCTTGGCAGCTAAAGAAACTTATAACTTACTGTGATCTATTAACTATAAATACACAGCAATCATACCAGCTGATTATTTATTATTGTACTAATATACCAATATAGTATTATTAATCACTATTATATGTTAATATTGTATTATATATTATATAATATATTTTAATGTTAAATAATAATTAAATTTATATCATATCTTTTTCTTTCATCATTCAAGGCAGGTTATAACTATTAAAGAATTACAAATGAGAGTGAACCCCATTTGCCTCATAGTTCACCTTACTAATCATGATTCTGTTTTAATGGTTATCACAAGAAGGCTTGCTAAAGAACTCACTTTTGCATAAAGTAAGAAGAGAATAGGCTAGAAAATAGATCTTTCCATAGATATACATGGCCTCCAGCCTCTTGACATTTTTTAAGGCCAACAACAATATAACAAAAGGTCATTTCCATATAATAATAGGCTCTGTTTTGCAAATACTAATTAGTCATGTTAGTAATAACAGAGGCAGATGCTTGGATAGTCATGTAGGGCTTTAAAAATTAATACCTATAACTTAACTTACAAGTAATTTACAACTAATGGAAGTTTTTCAATACAGGGATCATATGATCTTGTATATTACAGTCTTCCTGCTGTATATACCACATGTAACTTCTAGATATTTAGCTCCAAAGAAAGCACATTGCATAGTTAAAGTATGATATAATCAAGGTATGGATAACCACTGCCAAATCTGATTGGCTCAGGAAGAGTTGCAGCAAGTGCACCAGACATAACAGTGTGAAAATGTTCTTTCACACAGTTAAATTTGCAAATCCAGAAACAGCTGATATATAAAGAACAATCTGGGAAAGAACATGTCCAAAATGGGCTGAATCATAGTCCTAGATTCTAGTTTGTTTTTTTCCCAATAGTAGCTCTCTTTTGTTCCATTTAAATTCAGCTGGTTTCCTTTTAGCAGCATTCAAGCGAATATATTGCTTCTTTGGAGTTATATTATAAGGGGTAGTCTAACTCCAAAGCTCCAGTAATCTTCCCCCAAAATTTCATGTGTACGGTCAGTATCACCCAAGACATAATGGTCTCTATTACACAAAACTCAACCTTTTGTTCTACTACAATCCAGCAGAAAAGATCACTTAGACAACATGGCAATCTAAAAGTATACCATGATCAGTGGCCTTGAAAGCTGATAATGTTTCAGGAGAAATAGCAGGTCTATACTCAGTGTCCAGCATAGATTTGTCAAAAATATAAATAGCGTTACCTTGAGGTAAGATGGACAACCTATAAATTTTATAAATCAATCAATCAGTTTAAATTCCATATTCTGGCCACAAATATAATTGAAATTAGAATATGTAATCAGTATAACCTGGATTCATCTGAAGCTACAAAAGTATTACACCTTCTCCAGAATTATCCAGGCTTACAGTCAAGAAAGAATATTTCTCGTAAAGTTCTTATAACTTTTTTTTTTAGGTAAACGGTTTTAAGTCCTGATAAGAGACAGTCATCATGGAACTTAGTCACGGGACCTATTTTATTAATTTAATTGTGACAGGGCAGAATCAAGGAAGTGTATGGCAACTTAATAATAATAATAATAATAATGATGATGATGATGATGATAATAATAATAGTAGAATAGAAGAGAAAGAACTGGAGAAGATAACAAAATACAAAGACCTACAAATAGAAATAGAAAAACTGTGGCAAAAGCAAGCAAGGGTAGTACCAATAGTAATAGGCTCCTTGGGTACAATCCCAAAACAACTGGAGCACCACTTGAATACCATTGGCATTGACAAATTCGCTATTAGTCAATTGCAAAAGGCGGCCTTATTAGGAACTGCTTCCATCCTGCGATGATACCTGTAATACCATCAAACATCCACATCTACCTATAGCAGGTCCTGGGTAAGGACTCGATAGGTAGACAAAATGCCAAATCCAGTCTGAACATCTGGCTGACTGTGCGATGATCCATAATAATAGTAGTAGTAGTAGTAGTAGTAGTAGTAGTAGTAGTAGTAGTAGTAGTAAAGTTGGAAGGGACCTTGGAGGTCATCTAGTCCAATCCCCTGCTCAGGTATGGCTGTCCAGTCTCTTCTTAAAAACTTCCAGTGTTGGAGCATTCACTGTTTCTGGAGGCAGGTTGTTCCACTGGTTAATTGTTCTAACTGTCAGGAAGTTTCTCCTTAGTTCTAGGTTGCTTCTCTCCTTGATTAGTTTCCACCCGTTGCTTCTTGTCCTGCCTTCAGGTGCTTTGGAAAATAGCTTGATTCCCTCTTCTTTGTGACAGCCCCTGAGATATTGGAAAACTGCTATCATGTCCCCCTCATCCTTCTCTTCATTAAACTAGACATACCCAATTCCAGCAGCCGTTCCTTATATGCTTTAGCCTCCAGTCCCCTAATCATCTTTGTTGCTCTTCTCTGTACTCCTTCTAGAGTCTCAACATCTTTTTTACATCGCAGTGACCAAAACTGGATGCAGTATTCCAAGTGTGGCCTTACCAAGGCATTTGTAAAGTGGTATTAACACTTCACGTGATCTTGATTCTATCCCTCTGTTAATGCAGCCCAGCACGGTGTTGGCTTTTTTGGCAGTTGCAGCATACTGCTGGTTCATATTTAAGTGATTGTCCACTAGGACTCCGAGATCCCTCTCACAATTACTACTATTGAGCAAGGTACCCCCTATACTATACATGTACATTTGTTTTTTCTTGCTTAAATGTAGAACCTTGCTTTTTTCACCATTGAATTTCATTTTGTTAGATAGTGCCCAGTGTTCAAGTCTGTCCAGATCCTCCTGTATATTAAGCCTGTCTTCTGGAGTGTTGGCTATTCCTGCCAGCTTGGTGTCGTCTGCAAATTTGATGAGTTCCCCATCTATCCCTTCGTCCAAATCATTGATGAAGATTTTGAAGAGCACTGGGCCCAGAACAGAGCCCTGGGGCACCCCACTACACACTTCCCTCCATGTAGATGAGGTTCCATTGAGGACCACATGCTGAGTATGGCCGGTCAGCCAGCTACGAATCCATTTGGTGGTGATGCTGTCTAACCCACATTTTTCTATCTTATCAAGTAGTAGGTTGTGATCTACTTTATCAAATGCCTTACTGAAGTCCAAGTAAATTATATCCACAGCATTCCTCTGATCCACTAATTTTGTCACCTGGTCAAAGAATGCAATAAGATTTGTCTGGCATGATCTATTTTTGACAAACCCATGTTGGCTTTTAGTAATGACTTTGTTTGCCTCTAGGTGTTCGCTTATTTGTTGTTTGATTATCTTTCCCAGGATCTTCCCAGGTATTGAGATCAGGCTGATAGGTCTGTAATTTCCTGGGTCCATTTTTTTCCCTTTTTTGAAGATGGGAACTAACTTCATATATATTGTTCACATAATACAAGCTAAAAAGGATCTAGCACAAAAATTCAAATTAAAATGGATCCTTCTGGCTGCAATGAATGATATAAATAGATCAAAATGAATTAAATTTTGTTCTGACTGCCACCATTCACCCTTAACATTTGAAAAGCATAGATCCATATAATATGGTAATTCTCTTTGTGCATAATGATACAGAGATTTAACACTTTCCAATGAGCTTTTAAATGTGCTTTGAGATGTACTTCATCATCCCAAGTGTATACTGATCTACCCTGGAAATTTCTCCATTTATGTTTCCGGTGGCATTTCGTGCATTTATTATTTCCACATTGATTGAATCAATTAATTTGGTTTGCAGGAGAGAAGAGGCTACTTGGAAGCAGCAGTATCAGTTATCTTTGCTGTTGTTTAATCCATAGCTCTACCAGGTTATTTATAATATCTCTGAAAGATAATTCTTCAAGCTCTAGCAGGGATCCTGAGACTTCTCAGTATATCACTGGAGTCAAATTTGTGCAAATTTGTACTCAAGAGGAGCTGAATAAATTCTTATTCTTGCCTCTAAGTAAAAAATAGAAAAATATCTAATTATAACCCTGAAAGGTTGGAAAGTTAAATTCCTTATTCCCAACAAGTAATTATACTGTGTAGAATAAACATTACACAGGATGTTCTTGTGAGAAAAACAAAATAGTTAAAGGTCTACATGTTCATATAAATTTATATACATTCCAGTATGATAGAATGAATATTAGATGGCCTATCAAAATATATTTTGAATTCATCTTAATCAAATTTATCTTGTACAAATACTCAAAGGATTCTGTCTATATTTCTTGAAATTACCACAGAATATGCTTAAGAGAATTTCCTGAGAATTGTTTGTGAAGATAAAAAGTGAATCTGACCACAGCTTATAACCTAGTTCTTCTACTTATTAAAAATATTGTTATGACTCAATTGAATCAAGTCTGTTGACTTCAATTTATAGACCAACCATACAAGATAGCAAATAAAATATAAAATGCAGAGTGGACATTTCTTATTTAACTCTAATATGTAACATGCCATTTGCATATAGTTGTTTTCAAGTTGAATTCAAACAAAGAGAGAAAGAGTACTTCCTTGGTATGTACCCCAACTTAAATTGAATCTTTAGTGGCATCACATATCACAGGGAATACTATACATACATACATACGTACGTACGTACGTACGTACGTACGTACATACATACATAAAACTTGCAATTCTTGTTTCCACCTACTTAATAAAATATTCCTATTTTATAAATATACATTCTGGGTTCAGTTAAAAATATAGTTTGTCAAAGAAAGCAAAGTTTCAAAGGAACATAGAAATTGGAATAGTGTGTGTAATACACCCTTTGATTTAAACATCAAGGAATGAAATATCAGGAAATATTATGAGGCAATAATAAAATGTCAGAAATTTACTGAATGAAATTCAGAAATGTAACCTTGCAACAACTAATAATTCAAGAATATAATTTGGATTTGTAAAATTACACTCAAAAGCAATTTCAAATTTAATTTCAGGCAGCTTGAACTATTATTTTTCTTCAATGCAATTGTGTCCAATTCTCAGAGATTGCTTAGACAGTTTTGCTTGCAGTTCTCCAGCACTGGAGATGGAGAATCCACCAATGGGTTGAGACTGTATTCCTGCCCAATCAGATCAGTCAGCCATAGTTGCCACGCCCGTCCTGGACCACGAGATCCCAGTCTTGACAGATCTCGCCCATTGGACAGACGTTGCAATTTGGCTCTAGGCAAGTACAATCTCCATTGGTGGATTCTTCAGAAATAATTAGGCAAATTAACTCCTTAATTGAAATTAAATTAAATTAGATTAAATCAAATTAATCAGATTAAAATTAGCTCAATTCAAAAATTTTACAGAAACAAATTCCCTCCCCATTGTTAAGATGGCATCAAGCCTTCGTTAAGGAAGGGTTCCTTTCTCCCTTCCTTCCCTTCCCCCTCCCCTCCCACCTTCCCCCCTCATCATCTTTCAAATGGGGAGATTAAGCCAAACTCCAAATGGCCTGGACTGACGGCCATTAGCCAAGCCAGCTGGTGAAGCGTTCGGGGAATGGAGCTTGCGGCTGCAGCTCTGCTGAGGAATTCAGCCTCCGAGAAAGTTTCTTTCTGCTTCCAACTTACGCAGCGGCCGCTTGTGGGTCGTCCGGACCCAAAGGAGCGATCAGGAGGGGGTGAGGACCACACGGAGGCTGTGGATCAGCTGAGGGGTGGCTGTGGGGAGGCCAGAAACCGGGACCACTCCGTTTTCTTCTTCCCTCAAGCTACAAGCTCCTAAGGCTCAGGGAGAGTCTCTCTCTCCCTCTCCATGCGGGTCGCCATTTTTTGAAGCTGCACGATGCGTGAATGGCCTCCCTTTGTTCAGCACACATGGCCTGAATAGGCCAAAGAGTGCAGGCTCGATCAAGAGAGCCACCGCGCATGCGCGGGGCCATTTTGCGCATACGTGAAACTTTTTTTGTTTTTTTTTACCGTGCGGCCTACATAGGCCTACAGGCCGACGAGGGAACCGCTCCTCACCCACCGCGGAGCCCGAACACTGGGACCAGAACCCCAGAAGGGGGGGCAGTGCCCAGCCAACAGTGCTAAATTAAAATAAAATTAAAATTAAAAAAAAAGTTAAAACGGGCTCGGGCCTCCTACTCCAACGGGGGGGAAGTGGCCCCACCTAAGGCCTACACTTAGTGAAGGCCCATAGACCGCCCCAGATCCTTTCAATAACAAGTAACTGATAATATAGCCAACTCTCTGGTGTTCCATTCATTTTCCAGGCCCTGGTGTCTCTCAGCTTCTATCCTATTAACACTTAGATATTGGCTCCAGCCGGATTCCAGGCACCCCCCATAGTGTGTCTGTCCTTATCCGGTTATCAACTGCATGGATTCCAGGTGCCCCCAGTTGTGTGTCTGTCCTTATCCACAGCTACTAGGCCGCATTCCAGGCACCCCCAGTAGTGTGTCTGTCCTTATTCGTGCACAGCCATTGTGGGATCAGGTGGCCCCCCAACAGCGCGCCTTTCCCTATCCACGTGAAGGGTGTACCTGGCTTCCAGGTGTCCCTTTTAGTATGTCTGTCCTTACCCAGAGTGTTATACTCTCCAGATACCAGCCCCCCCTACTGTGTCCCTGCCCTATCGGAGAATGGAAAAAGCTATCCTTTCCTCGACAGGAGCCTTGTCATCCCCATCAGGCCTACCTGGTCTGGAAGGCATTGATAAGATGGCAGCTACTGAGGCCAGGTCTACCAAGAAATCCTCCAAGAAAAAGGACAAACAGGCCAGCAGGAGACACCAGGCCCTAGAAAAGAAATTCTTCAGAGCACAGAAGAGGGCCAGACTGGAGAGGACTCAGGCTGGAGGCATAGCTCCCAAATTACCTTTGGGGCCCCCAACATCCCTTTGGGAATTTGGTCAATGGGGGAATCCTCTCAGTCCCCGGTGCGGTGCGGGACAGGCGAGTTCTCTTCCCTTTCCCAATCCTCTTCTCCCCGGGTGTCTCAGGGGCTCCTGAGGGCACATTCACTCCCACGGCAGCAGGGCTACGTCCTTACGAGACGGCCTCCTTACCATCGGAGGACCGCTTAGCCATACTGATCGCACAGGCGGTAGACCGGGCCCTCGAGGCTAGGACGCAGGCCCCCAAGTTGGGAACAACCACGTCCTGTCCTGCTCAACAGCAGAAGACGGAGACAAATCTTCCCCGTCAGGGTCATACGTTTCCGAGGATTCTTATCTCGACCAGGCCCCTATAGAGCAGGAGGTCCAAATGTCTGAGGATGAGGACATTCCACCCGAAGTCCCTCCATTCAGCGGGCTATTTAACCCCTCCTTTTTTGTCACCCTACTATGCAAGGCCATCTCCACTGCGCATCTTGGTTCGGGACTTCAACAGAAATGGCTCCTGTTCTCCCTGATGCGGAAGCGGATCCTAACTTCGTCGAACCGGTAATGACCCAACACCGCATCCCATGTTCCTCGTTGCCCATGCGGTTGTCTGGTGTGTTCTGCGGTAGGTGAACTCGCATTTTCGGTCCTCGGCCTTGAGGGCCTCCGAAAAGTCCCTGGATATGGCGGTGGATGACACTAGGGGCCCTAAGGGCTCGTCCACCGTCGGTACTTCCAACGCCTCCTCCAGCTCTTTGGCCACATTGTACAACCTTCCTCTCCCTTCCTGGGAAAGGAAGGGAAGTCAGGGAGGCCCATTGCCGCTCCTTACCAGGGAGGCAAACTATTTGGGGAGGCACTAAATCGTTATCTAACAGAAAACAAGAACAAGCGCAAGATCCTCAAACACCTCCTTAAAAGATAAGACAAACGCCCAAATCACTACTCAGGGAAGCAGTTTTTTCACACATGAGCTAGGTTTGGCTATTCTCAGCCATCACAACCCTTCCAGACCAGGCAAGATAGGGAGGAAAGACAGGCAGATAGACAAACTCCCAGGCCCAGACAACAAGCTCAGAGCAGGCAGCCCTTTTGGGGGAGCGGCCGGCCTTTCCGCCGGTCCAGATGACTCCCCATCAGCACTTCCCATAGGGGGCAGACTTTCCCGGTTTGCTCACCAATGGGAAGCCACCACCATGGACGCATGGGTGATCAATACCGTACGTCACGGCCTATCCCTAGAATTCCGTTCCAAACCCCCAAATTGGTTCCTCTCCTGTCCCTACCCCTGGAACCGAACAAAGAAAAAACTCATGAACGAAGCCATTCAATATCTCCTAAGTATACGGGCCATAGAACCGGTACCACTGGACTAGAGAGGACAGGGATTTTACTCCATACTCTTCATCGTCCCCAAGGCATCGGGGGGATGGAGAGCCATTCTAGATCTCAAGGGCCTGAACTTCCATCTGGCATACCACAAATTCAAAATGCAAATGCTCTATATTGGGAAACGTAAGAAAGGGGGATCTTTTGACATCTATTGACCTCACCGAGGTGTATCTTCATATCCCTATCTCTCTGGCCCACCACCGGTTCCTACAGTTCGCATACAGGGGATGTCACTTCCAATACAGACAGACCGTTTGGTCTGTCTTTGGCCCCCAGGGTGTTCACAAAAATCCTGGCAGTCCTGGCAGCTCACTTAAGGACAATACCAGTCAGGGTCAAATGCTATCTGGACAACATATTAATCCAGTTGTCGTCTACCCGGTCCACCCTGTCGGACTTAGAACTGGTGATAAAGCTGCTCCAGGACCACAGGTTCTCAGTGAACTTCCTCAAGAGCCACTTGGTACCTGCAACAAGACTGTTGCACCTGGGGGCCATCATAGACACAGTGGAGTGCCGGGTATATCTATCCCAAGAACGCCGACACAGCATAAGAGAACTAGTGCTCCAATTACGCCGATACCAGTCAGTAATGTTGGCCAGTCTTTCCAAGTTGTTGAGCAAGATGATATTGACCATAGCAATTGTTCCATGGGCCAGACTTCATTCCCGGGAACTGCAATGGTTCATGCTCCCCTTCCAGAGGCAAAACCTCAGCGCCTCACAGCAAAGGGTAAGACTGCCACAACGGGTACGGCGCTCCCTTGTGCGGTGGATCTCCCCAGCCATGCTCAGAGGATCAGACTTCAGGGAGCCGGACAGGTTAGTCCTCACGACCGACGCAAGTCTGTTCGGTTGGGTAACACACCTTCAGACACAGTGGACGCAGGGCCACTGGTTCACATCAGACCTTTGACACAACATAAACTGGCTCGAGCTAGGAGCCATCCATCTAGCCCTACGACACTTCCACAGCTCGTTAGCATGGAGGCACATATTAGTCTTAATGGACAACGTGGCCGCCAAAGCTCACATAAATTGCCAAGGGGGCACCCACTCCCGCTCCCTATGGTCCAAGTCCCTACTGCTGGGATCCTGGGCAGAACAAAACCTGGCCTCTATCTGGGCCGATCACATATCAGGGGAAGCAAACACTCAGGCCGACGTACTGAGCAGGGCAACAGTGGATCACTCGGAATGGCGCCTCCATCCGAGGGTCTTCAAAGAAATCTGTCAACGCTTTGGCCGTCTGCTAATAGACCTCTTCGCATCACCGGCCAATGCCCAGTTGACCTGCTTCTTTTCCAAGTTCCCATCGCGGGAGCAGAACAGGCAGATGCACTCCGGAGTGCGTGGCCACAGGGTCTGCTTTACGCGTTTCCCCCATTGCCTCTCCTCCTGGCGGTAATACGCAAACTCCTCCAGGAGCGAGCCAAGATACTCCTGGTGGCCCCGTATTGGCCAAGGAGATCTTGGTTCGCCGACCTGAGGAGCCTCTCCATCACAGATCCTTGGCGGATCCCCCCGGACCGGGTCTCATTCTGGGGGTGATTCTCCATCCAGAACCCCAGTGGCTAAAATTAGCCATCTGGCACTTGAGCGCTCGATTTTAACGAGAGAACTATGTTTGCAAGGATCATCAGAGTGATTCAGGCTTCTCGTCGCCCTTCCACGAATCGCATATACGAGACCACGTGGAAAAACTTTCAATCTTGGTGTTCTGGCCGGAACCTGTCCGTCGGGGAACTAACGTTTCCCAACATCTTAGACTACCTGTTAGAAGCCTGGAGAGGGGTTTGGCCCCGAATACACTACGTAGGCAGATTGCTGCCCTCTCCATGGTTCTTTCCTGTAACTCAGGAGAGTCACTGAGCCATCATCTGTTACTCCGTTCCTTTCTTAAAGGGGCCGCAAATATTAGGCCCCCCACCATACCTGTCGTGGGACCTACCTCTGGTCCTACAGGCGCTCACCAAGGAACCGTTTAAACCATTGAAGGAATGCGATGTCCACTTCCTGTCCCATAAGGTAGCCTTCTTGGTGGCAATCACATCGGCTCGACGTATCTCTGAATTAGCGGCACTCTCAATATGGTAGGACCTGTGTTTTTTCCACAGGGATCGAGTAGTCCTGCAACTAGACCCCACTTTCATCCCAACGGTAAATTCCCTATTCCACAGGTCACAGGAGATAGTGCTACCGGACTTCTGTCCGAATCCAGCACATGACCAGGAGTGTCGATGGCATACATTAGATGTCCATAGAGCTCTTAGGTATTATATATCATGAACAGCGGAATTCCTCAGTTCAGAAGCTCTTTTCGTTTCCTTCCACTCCTCCTCCAGGGGTCGGAAGGCTTCATCCCCCACAATTGGTAGGTGGATCAGAGCATGCATCACCGGGGCTTATCAGGCAGAGGCATTACCAATCCCCAGACGGGTTACAGCACACTCCACATGGAGTGCAGCCACCTCCGCGGCATGGGCCACTCAAGCCTCCATTGAGGAAGTTTGCAGAGCGGGTACATGGGCCTCGCCATCACCTTTCATCCGTCACTATACAATCGATAGAGTGTCCTCTGCAGAGGCCTCCTTCAGTAGGAGGGTCCTCCAGCAGGTCATACACCAAAATAACACACGGGACCAGTCTATTTCCCACCCTCTGGGACAGTAGGCTTTGGTATGTCCCATTGGTGGATTCTCCATCTCCAGTGCTGGAGAAGGGACGTTGTCTTACCTGAACGCCTTTTCTCAGCACGGAGATGGAGAATCCACTCCCACCCTCATAGGTCATATAGGTCCAGGTTAAGTTAATGGTGAGCCACAACGTCTTGCTGTCAGTCAGTGGCTTCGCTTGTGTCAAGACTGGGATCTCGTGGTCCAGGACGGGCGTGGCAACTTTGGCTGACTGATCTGATTGGGCAGGAATACAGTCTCAACCCATTGGTGGATTCTCCATCTCCGTGCTGAGAAAAGTCGTTCAGGTAAGACAACGCCCCTTTTCTTAGCAAGATTTTTCAGAAGTAGATCAGTATTGCCTCCTTCCCAAGGCTGAAAAAAAGTGACTATCCCACGATCATCCAGCTAACTTTATACTTGAGGCAGAACAAGAACTCATGGCCACTCAGTTTTTTACTGATGCCTTAACCGCTACATCAAACTGGATTTATTATATGGTATACTTAATATAAAGACATATTTTCATAGAATTTATGATTTGATCGTGCATCCAAACAACAACATGACTTCTCCAATAATTAAAATACAAAGAATCACATAGTTGCAGCAAGCTAACAATTCAACTAGCAATTAAACTGTTATCAGGATGATATTATTATGAGATGCCGGTGAATGTTGATACTTATTTGATTGTAATCATTTTGGGCAGAAATTCCTGTATGTACCAAATTCCTGTGTGTATCAAATTCAGAACTCTCCGAAATGATGATAAAAGTTGGATGCTGTAGTCATAACTCATAAAAATATTGGGATAGTCTTCTTCCTGGAAAAATTATTGAAGATAGTGCATGCTGGAATTTAAACATATTGGCAGTACTGTAATTTTAATGGCAGTACAGAAAGATAACTGTTATTAATACAGAATTATCATTCTGAATCTTCGGGGATCAGAATTTGAAATGATCCTTTAACAACTTTGCAAGATATAGATATATATCTTTGACAGATATAAGCAGGGGAAGAATTCTCCATTGAGCTCGTTCCATGTTCATATGGGGGCATGATATCCTTTATTCCAGTTCAGCATTCAAACTGCTCAAGCTTAATTTAACATTTGTAAATTGGACTAATACACCTGCTGCACTACATTATAATTGTTTATTATGTTATCCATGATGTGTAGTTTTGGGTTTTTATTTCTTTGTAATATGTTTATCGAAGAGAAAAATATTAAGGCATAGAAAATGAATAGAAAGATAGTAACCTTTTTTTCCTAATATTAGCTGCCTACTAATCGGTTTCTTCCTTAAAGGCATCAATCACAAATGCATGTAATATTCAGTGAGAAAAATGGCTGAGATATAATCTGCAAAGCAAAGCCTTTAAACAGAGTGCTTTGTTTCACTAGGTGTACATGGTTTGCTTTTTTTCTAGCCTGAAGCCTAAATAGCTTCTTAAAGTTCAAAGTGAGTACAGGGTCTTGCCTGGTCACTAGCATATAATTCTTGTTCACCATAGGTGATCAGGCAAGCAGCTAATTGTAAACCTAAAATAAACCATTAGTTGCAATTCTTTCCTATGCTGTGAAAGGCATTAATGGCTTTATGAGGGTTATAAAACAGTTTATAATCTGTAATGTTCTTTAGAAAATCTCATTTCTGTATCTTGGATCCCAGAAGGCCTACAGGATTAAATATTATTGTAATCAGGTTGAATTCCAGCAGAGGTAAAAAAGAAACCAAGGGCTTAGAAAAAGAGGAAAAATATCTTTGCATGTATGAAGTAACAATGAGAGTGGCAGGGTCTCTATTGTGAAGAAATACTTAAATTTTCAAATAGAATGAATTTCAGAGGGAAAGATGCTTTAATCAGAGGTTATGATACTTTCTTAGACATATGACAGTAAATTCCTTTAAGTTTTCAATTTAAAAAAAAGAATTGCAGCTTTAATACTGCTAAAAATATGTTGGGTCAATCTTTTAGTTGTACTGCAGGCAAAACAAAAGGGAAAGGAAATTATTTATGTCACAGCCCTAAACACATCTGTTCAGAAGCAAGTCCTATTAAATACCATGGAGTCTTCTGCCAGATGAATGCATATTTTGTAAGTGTACAGAATATACAAGGGCATATTTGCATGTAAATACAAATTTGAATGACAATTGGGTATCTTTTTTTATTCTAGTCAACCATTGTATCTTTTGTCTTTGCCCTATTGTTTTCCACAATTTTGGTAATCATAATCGTAACATTTGTGAGGTTCTGCTTGCTAATTGCAGCCTCAAGGAAGGAATAATATTTTGTTCACTTCAGGAAATATTGTTTGGTTCTTGGTACCAGTAGTAACCATCTACAGCTTCATAATTAATATGTGTTTTTATTATTTCTCTTCTTCTCAGTCTTCAGCATTCATGGTTGTATATTACTGATCATTGTTTTAACTACTCTGATCTTTTAAAGACATTTAATTAACCATTCTTGGAAATGTGATGCTGGTCTAAGAGGATTTTTGATCTGATATACAAGGCTTACTTCTGTTGAATGACTCTTAATCAAGCAAGCAATTAAGTGAAAAAATATGGCTAATATAAACAGTGTCTGAATATACTGAGTTATTTTTTTGTCTGCTGTAATCAATTGTTAAATACTAGCCCTTCTTTTGTTTACAGATGTAGAGGTCAGATAGATTAAAAAAGGAACATTTAATTTTGTTAAATTATTATGTTAAACTCCCATAAACTGGAACTCTTATGGAAAATAAAAGCCTGGAATATTATGTTAAGGCTTAATTTTAGCATGATTATGTATCTAGGAAACCCTGATATTTTATATGAGAATTCAGTTTCAAAAATAGTGACATACACATAGTACATGCATACACATTCACTTATATACAAAATGCTGCTTATGTTTAATAAAGCTGCAATCAAATGAATTGAGTACATATAAAGGACAACATAAAATGTGCCAAAATATGTTTTAATAAATTTTATAGACTTTTTATTTGCTATCCCTGTCAATGCACATTTTCTGCAAAAACTGGCACTAGTCACTAGTTTGTTAGAGTAATGGAGATGTCATAAATTTAAATATTATAATTGGACCTGAATACACTCTGGTATTTGTTACAGGATCAAAACACTAATTCAACATGTAATTCTTATTCCTGTTTGCCAGCATAAACTCTTCTGTTCTTTGAAGTCCCAGGGATATTTTAATCATTTCTGTCATAAGAATCCTATCTAGTTAGCGTCTTACATGTATCGTAGTCCGGAACTATTATTATTATTATTATTATTGTTGTTGTTGTTGTTGTTGTCGTTGTTGTTGATAGAAAATTTGCTTCGATGTGCAGTATGGTATGGTACATAATAATTGCCATAAATCTGTCATTGTAAAGATGAAGGGTATCTTGAAAAAATATTGCTAAACCCTATAATGATTATTTAAACTCTTATAGATTACTATATTACTATTTGCATTAATCAAAGAGAAACTAGATTCAAAATAAGAATATCATATGTATATCATAAAATATGACGTACTTAAAAGTTTGCAAGGTTGGCTCCATGGTGAAAAATATAATATTTTTTATTTACAGTATAATCTTGGAACAAAATAAATAAGGAATTGAATTCTCGCTATCTTGTTAAGTAACTGTGGTTGACTTTTCAGTCCACTAACAATGCTGCATGGCCAGAAGCAGACTTCTATATTACCATCTCATGCAGCATTGCATGATCACAGACTCCAATAAGTTATCTTTGCTTTTGGCACTTAGCAGTTAATGTGCCAAGATGTCTTAGCAAGCAATTAAACATCAGTAGATACATGTACATATAGTAGTTAATTTTTTGAAAATAAGATCTCTAATAAACACATGAGAAAAGCTTACAAATTATTTTTGGATGTGCATCAATAGTTATTAGGTAGAACAGCTTCATTAATTGAAGTAGATATAGAAGTTTGCTTATGCAAAAACTGGCAGACAATGCTAATATACACAGAGATCTGCATTTATTGCTAAATCCTGCAGAAACTAATATAAACACATTGGCCTAAAACTGTTTATCATGAAGGCACTGAGTACGGTTCCCCAAGCTGTGCAAGTACAGTTTCTGGCTATCATCAATGAAAGATTTATCATACTACATTTTTTTTTTTTGTCTTTACTATAGCAAATAGAATATGAGTATCCATTAAATTTAAAAAGGCTTATATTTGGTATAACTGTGGTTAATGATAGTGATGATCTCTTTATGAACATGCTCCATCCACAGCAGAGAACAAGATTCTCAAATTAATGACAAAGATAAATGTGATATCTCTTCTGAGTTATGCCTAACTCTTAGGGACCATGTGGATATAGTAGGTCTATGTCTTCTTGACAACAATATGGGAGCAGTTTTCCATCACCTTCTTTAGTCATGCATTTTTAGTTTTCCAGATAGCAAAATTTTAATGAAGAAAAAAATATAGAATTTTGAGAAACCAGATTAAGTGCATCTCCTACAGATTCTAATATTTATGTAGTTCGTGACCCTTGATTTTGTAATTTTGGCATTTCCATAAATAAATCTACAGCAATAGGGAGCTATTGTTATGACTGGTTGCACAGTCAGCCAGACGATTATACTAGATTTGATATTTTTTTCCACTTATCAGCTCTTTTCCAAGGACCTGGGTTAGGCAGATGTTATTCAGTGGTTTTAAAGGAAGCATCACAGGATGCAAGCTGTTCCAAGTAAAGCTGCATTTTGCAATTGACATGGTGATTTTTGTCAGTGCTTATAGTGTTCAAAGGGTTCTCTCCAGATGTTTTGGGATTGCATTTAAGGCACATATTATGATTGTTACTATCTTTGCTTTTCTTTTTCAAATTGTTTTACTTCTATTTTGAGGTCTTCATATTTTGTGATTTTTTTCTCCAGTTCTTTTTCTTCTGTTATCTCCAGGTACTACAGTGTCCTCTCCCTAAACTTTTTTGTTTTCTTTGTCCACAGTTTTATCAGTATTATTATTATTCTGAAGAGAACACTGTCAGCTGACTTCTAATAGTTTTACCCTGTATCTAGAAATATTCTCCAACCACATATGTTCATTTTCTTCTTGTCATCCATGTAATCAATTATCAAAGTTCACTTCTTTTGCAAAGCCTTTGCTAAAGTCTATTCTGCTTTTCTTAAAACACTACATATAATCTGAGAAAATAATATGCAACTGCACAATTACATCTTCTGTGTTTGCCTGCTGGATTCCTTTCCTTTCTTCTGAAATTTAAGGCTATACAGCTTTGGGATTTTTTTTTTAAATATATTGAACCAACTGCTAGGAATATTGAAAGAATTACAAGAAAAGATATGGAAAGGGCCTTCATCCTCTTTCTGAAATATCAGAATCTCATTGTAGAAACAAAGCCATCATATTGTTATAATTCTTATCATAGATTCCTGAAGGTCCTGTGGAACACAGAAGTATCCTCTGTGCATTAAAGAGTTCATCCATTCACTTACATTAGAGCTGTGAGAATAGCCACAGCTTCTGAAGTGATTCAGTAACCAGGCAGTGGATTGATTCACTGAGAAACAAATTTTACTGATGCTTAATCCCTGGAAAAATATGTATGGATTTGCAAGTACCATTTTTCTCTTACAGATTTATAAGGAGCAGCTGTCTGAATTTAGTACGATCATTGCAATTTTAGCATAAAAATACATTAAATAACAATGTAAAATAAAATGAAAATACAGTATATGACCATAGCATGAAGGTGAATGTTTTAAATATATAGGCGAAAGGAGAAAAAAGCTCATTTGTTTTAAAAGAGTTAAACAGAACTTTTGCTCTGATTTTCTACCTTTGGCTAATTCAAAAATGGATGGGAAGGATTTTCATCCCTCCTACTTTATTATTAGGCAGAATAAAATCCTAACTGGATTAATAAAAATGCAAATTGCCCCTTGCCACAAAGAATTTTGCATCCTAAGCCTGTACCTACTCAAATCAGATTTATTATGTGGGGATTTAGGAAAACAGCATTTTACATAAGAATAATCTGTACCTCAAATTAATATTCTGTATAAATGCTGATCTAAGTTTATCATTTGGTGAAAGTTTTGGACAAGCTGCTACTTTATTCCTACAAGAGAAGACAGACAAGACTGGTGATTGATACTGACAAAAGTATCCAGTTAATTTCTGTAGTGCGTGCCTACCTTGAAAGTTAAAACTGATCTGAAACTGCTTAAGGCATTTGGGGCATGGAGTAGATTGTTAATTCTCAATCCATCAGTTTGTTTCATCTTTCAAGAGCACTATTCAACTCTCACTGTGACAACCAAATGGTATTTGAAATTCACCTCTCAAATACACTGAATTGTTTTCTTCACTCTGTGAAACCCTCCTTCTTGAAAGAACGCACATTGCTTGAGTTTGTGAAGGATCAATCAGTGATTTGCATTTCAAAAGGTCTAAGAGGTATTTCCCAGTTAATACACTCCACAATTTCTCAAGTTCAGTACTAATACCTTTTATTTGTAGACTAAAGACTTCATTCCTGAGCCTAGTGATTAAAAATGGGTTTTTAATATTTATTTTTTTCTGATTAAAAACTGCACATACATTTGAAGTAGTTCTTTTCTATTTCTATTTAGGTAACTTTTGTAATAGAATGGAATTTTATTCAAAATGTTGGTGGCGAAGTTAAATTTTAAATTAGATTACATTTGTGTGGATTTAGCAGTATATATAGATAAATATAAATATAATAATTAAATGAATTCATTAACTGCTGTTTATACAAGTCCCTCAATACATATATATTTCTAAGTTTAATGAGAAAGGATTTTTTTTTAAAGTTGGTTTGTGCTTGTTTGTTTTAAGATCAGAAATTGCGCTGTTCAGTTTTTTCAGGCATTTAATACCATGAATACAAAACATGAAGAGACTGTCAAAATATGCCTGGGTCAGTCCTCCTCAGATGACTTGTGATTAACGAGAGCAGTGTAGCACCTCTCTTTTAAAAGAAGTAAGAATTTAATGAATCAAAGCTGTCGGATGGAAAGGGGTATACTGTATACTCATCCTTCAGGTTTCCTTCAGAATGGCATAGATCACACGATAGCTCACATTATAGAATGTACATGGGAACTGGGGGCAAGGCTTAAAATCAGGGTTGTTGTCAGGCTGAATGTATCCCATTCCACAAAAGCCCATGGGTGCAGCCCTTTCAAATTATAATTTTGAGTATGACAGAAGTATATTTTTATGGGGAATAATTGTATTAACTCAAAATATGATAAAAATAAATAGACAAAATAATACCTGAAAATGTTTATACACCACTATATAAACATTTTTTTCATAACCCTGGATACCAAATATTTGAATGGCACTTCTTCCTTAGCCACAGCCATTGAAAATTTTGTTGTGGAAAATAGATACACATGACACTAGGGCTGAACTGCAGGCCCTTTTGGCTTTCGGGAGGAGGGGAAAAGGCTGTATTCACTGTCCTTCAGGTATTTCAGAATTCACGGTGGAGGCATCTGGGAAACACTATGTATTGTTTAATTTGTTTTTCAACCTCAGCAAGTTTAAGATGAGTAGACTTTGACTCGTAGAATTCCCTAGCCATCATGCTGACTAAGGGATTCTGGAAGTTGGTTGCTGGGTTGAAAAATATTCATCCATTAGGCTGTATGACAGATTATAAAATGTATGGGATATTAAATCACCCAAATATCTGTATACAGTACGTTAGGGTAGACTACTACTGATATGTCTGTAACAAGGAATCCATACCATAGTGGGGGTGTTACGTCATACATTCAGATAGGGATTCTTTGAGGGGGAGAAGTGAATTTTGGGGAGGCTATTTTTATTAACTATGATAATGTATATTTCAGGGTTTATATCATAGTTTTTATTTATTCCTTCAAAATAATGGGAAATTCTTTTGTTTATTTCAACTGTCAAAATCAGTGTGAGCTTCCAAAAGCTAGAATAATCAAACACACAATCCAGTTGCCTCTCCATTTTAGAGCATTCACAACAAATCATAATAATATCAGAATGTTTCCTTTTTATTTCCTCGTAAGTTATTTCATTTTAATTATGAAAACATAATGGGGTATATATGGCAAACTTACAAAAATATATATGTTTAGGAATTTGTGTGTGTGTGTATCTGAATTTTATGTGTGTGTACACATAATTGTTAAAACATTCAATTGTATTGTCATGTGTTGGCATTGTTGCTGCAGTGATATTTTTATTAATTTTTGCTAATTAAATTACTTTTTGGTAATTTTTGCTAAGTAAAAGAAACAGAAAGAAAATTCTGTAATTATATACTTGCAATTATATTCTTGATGTCTGAAGTAAGTGTATAAGTAGTAGAATTAATATGTTTTCATCAACACGGATATTTAATTTGCTGACTGCTGTGCTTACAGACACTAATATCCGTGTTGGACAATACTGGTTTCAGTATGAGGGGAAAAATGTACTGTCTTGGGTCAAGTAGATACACAGTATTATGTATTTTTCAAGTTACATATTGGTTAAATATGAAAAAGAATCGAGTAATAGCTGATTTTTCCATTTTAAAAATTAAAAATGCAGTGCAGTTCTGGCTGAATAAAGATGTTATCCCCACATGCACTTTTTCATAGGGACTAACATTGTTTACTTTGTTTTGTCATATTTTATAATTATAATTTACCTTACATTACAGAAACAGTCATGCACCCACATGTGCACCTATCTTCATTTCTGAATTCTTCCATGTGCACTGAAGCAATAAAATACTAACCATTTCTTGTTCAGCTTTCCCATTTGTAGCTATTCATCTGCCTTGCTCTGCTTGAGGAGTTTCATTCAGACTTCCTTATCAGCTTTACTGACAGCCCTCTTCTCAATCTCATGTTCACCTTCACTTTCTAAAAGACAGGGCTGCAAATCAGATTGCATTAATGGAAAATCCATGGCCTTAGAAAAACAAAACAAAACAGCTTTTTTACTATTGACAGAATGATTGGGTGAAGTGAATGCTAGTGAGATATGCTGCTGTTTGTGTTATATTTTCCTCATTATGAAATGCAGGTACGGAACTCTATAATAGAATTTCAGTGTTCTCTTTTGTTGTTTAAAGTCCCTGTTGACTACGAATTTCAGCAGAATAGTGGTTTGACATGGACAGCTCCATTCTCCCCACATCCAGTTTCTTAACTTACCCAAATTGTTAGAGGTCTTCCAGTAGATGTTCTAATTAAAGAAAAGTGATCAAAGATATTTAAATTTATACCAAGAGATATGACCTACTTCAGTGACTACAGCCACATTCCATCATACGAGGGCCACTTTTGTTGGTTGTTAATCCTGATATGTTTCTTCACAAAGAACTGTTTCCTGCAAGCTTTTTCATTTATTACCTGAAAGGCTTGTTATATATGTTTATATCTGTTTATTTTAATTAGTTAGCATTAACATATTTCCCTTTCCCATTTGCCTTCTACTTTTTAATGCACAACCCACACAAGGCAAATATTGCAAATGTTTCACCATTTCTCATAACCTAAGCATCCAGACACACCTTGGTAATTGTCACTTATATCCAACTGTCAGAACCTCTGATTGTGACTGTAATTACATTTCTATACATTTGCTGAAAAAGAATAGTAGCAGTCATGGTGGTAATAGTGGTAATGGTAGAAGGAGGAAAAGGAGGATGTAGAAGAAGAAAACAACAGCAACCAACTTGGGAAGATGTTGACAGAGAAGCCTGCATATGCTCTTTTCCTGTCTACCAAGCCAAGAAAAAATGTATTTTTTTTCTAGCCAAGAGGTTACTTAATTAATCTTCTGAAAAGAATTCCATCTTTATGGTTAGGACATACTAAGAAACAACTATGGATTCTAGAGTTCTTTGAACTACAAATATTTATAGAACTTGCAATTCAAGCATGAGAAAGATAATTTTGAAGTAGAATTTGACCTCTTTATGCTTATTATCCTGTTAATCAACAAATTGCTGTTAAGGTTTATGTAGGCTGTCCTCAAAAACAATTCCTAGGAAATGTTTCAGTTTTTTTAGAGTAGTTGTTATATACTTAAGCCTTTTAAACACTTTGTACATGATGGATAGAAGGATGGAAGAATATCTATTTGTTTTTCAGATAATAAATAATTCTAAATCACATATGCATGATAGGTTGGGATGTCATTTTGTCCTGGCTGCAGTCACAAGATTTTTTTTCTTTTTTTGCATGGAGGGGTTGTTTTGTGTGCTATAAGAAAGTGCAGCCAAACTGTTTTTATTCATGAATGCCCTTCTTTGTTCTCTCTCTCTCTCTCTCTCTCTCTCTCTCTCTCTCTCTTTCTCTCTCTCCCTCCCTCCCTCTCTCCTTCCCTCTCTCTCCCTCTCTCTCTCTCCCCCTCTTCCCCTCCCTCCCCCCTCCCTCTCCCTCCCCCTCCCCCCCCCTCTCTCTCTCTCTCTCTCTCTCTCGGACTTAAAGTAACTGTGAACCAAAAAGAGACTAATTTCATTTACAGCCAGAATTTGCTTATCACACTGAGACCTCTCAAGTATTATTCTCTGGTGAAGCTTTAAAGCAAACATCCAGGTAATCATGTATTAATGGAGAACAGAGCACATTTAACAGAATGATGTCATTAAATATTTGCACAGCCAAGCCTCGCTTTATATTAACAAAGGTGTATGGAGTGGTACTGCTGTACATGACTAACTCATGGGAAAAGAGGCTTCATGGGGAGCGCATTAGCAAAAGCAGAGAGGAACTTCACATTATGAAATACGCTTCACATATATATGATTTATCTCCATCAAGCAAATAGTCCCGAAGATTCTGTTTCTATTGACAATGTACAACCACTTGAATAGTGGTTGCTATTTTGTTGGAAATTTACAGAAATGTGAACTATTTAGAGAAGCTTTCAACAACAGACATATCATAACTAATTCATTTTGATACTATTTCTATTCTTTTTGCTATTTTTTTACGTTGTTACTTAACAGAGATAGCTTTGGTTTATGTTTGTTCATATCAAAGGCTATTTTAATGCATAGATTCAAGCAAAAAAAAAGTACATATGAAGTAATCTTGCTCTATGTACCTAATCAGAAAAATGAGTATTTTTAAGAAGTTTGAAAGAGAGCATGGACTTGGGTTTTTTAGGACTATAAACATATCAGATTTTCATAAATACAAGCCAGCTCACAAATTAAAATACCACAGCACCGATCCTGAATTAATTTAACTTCAGAATCTTTCTTCTGAAGACTATGAATGAAAATTAAATTGGTGCTTTGCGAATTATAGTCATGAACTCTTTATTAAGGATGGATCCATAATTACAAATATAATCTATTTCTGCACACATAAAAGTGACCATGGGGTTTATATCACACAGCACTATTTTATAAAATAATCTCTAGATGCAAGTACCTCAGTGATGGGATTCAAATATGTGAACAACCGCTTCTCTGTGTGGATGGCGCTTCTGGAAGTCCTTTCTGGGCCTGGGCAACAAAAAATTAGCTACCAGTTCTACCAAACTGGTGCGAACTTGCTTAATCCCACCACTGAAGTACCTGTTTGTATAAAGTATAAGCCTATGTCTAAATTTATTTGAGTTATGTTGATATCGTAGTTTAAAAATCATAAAGTTTATATCTTTGCAGAAAATCAAGAGAAGGGAGAAATGTTGGCATAATCTCTTGGAGTGTTTCATTCAGCTGTTTTAACTAACAAAACTCTGAAACTGGTTTATAAATATCATGTGGAATGGTTCATAGCTTTGAATGGTTGCTAAACTATAGTGAGGACTACTTGTATACCAAGAGTCAGGCTGCACCATTGTTACAAAAATGTCCATTATCCTACTTTACATTGCTATTCAAATATTGAGCTCCATCTTTAACAATATATTGTTTTTATATTTTTCAAATTACAGTGAATAAACTTTCTTTTATCAGATGATTAAGCACAGGCACTAGTGTAACAAATTTAATTCTGGCCTTACCAATCTGCCATGCTTCTACATTTCAAAAGCCACTGCTATAGAATATGTTTGGACCCCACCCACCTATGTAATTAATTCTTTAAGCATTGTGTATTTCTTACTGTTAATTGGTGCAATGTTGAAGGTTCCTAAAGGGTTATTGGGATGAGTATTTCTGCATTTTATCATCTTCCAAAATCAAATAGAAATATGCGTGCAAAATATCTGAACAGATTACAAGGTTATGAATGTGACATACTGTGCTAACTAAAATAATAAGTTGGTCACAAGACACTATCCTCTAGATATCTATAATTATTCAATTGCAATTTTTTATGCCACATTTCATAATCAAAATGAAGTTAGTTTAGTAGCTGCATGATGATATATTGTAGTTATCAAAAATATATCGGGAAAATTGAATTATTTTGCATGGAACATAACCTGGACTTTATACAATTTAACAAGCAGTGGAAAGAAACCTGTCTCTTGTTGGATGAGATGGGGTGGAGGATAGACCTATATAATTGCAGAATTTTCCTCAATATTTGTTTGTCATCAGTGGCAAAGCAGATACATATTCTACAAGATCTTTTTCTGAACACAAAAGGCTAATTTTGCCAGTATGAAGTTACCCTCTTGCCAATACACTAAAGCTTCACTCTACTAAGCCTTTTTAAGCACCATTGGGATGTCACCAAGAGCATTGTGTTAATCATGACAGTAAAATTAAACCTTAATACTTTTTATTGAAACTAGATAAAAGTTATGACATTGAAACTGTATACTGATAGCTTTAATCTTATCATTAAGATACAGGACCAAATTCAGAGGTTATAAAGGGCTGCAAGTGGTTGTAAGACCTTAGAGCATTTTAACAGCATATTGTTTGTGAAAGCCACTTTGTTAAACAACATCCCTGGTGTCACTATTTCTAATTTCCATATCAGATGTACTCTGTCAACAAATAAATCCTGTGGCTGTTGACTGATGTCCTTGCTGAACTGTAAGGCGATTTTGACTGCAGGAGACATATTTTAGTGAAAAGAAGAATAAATGCACATCTTGGTTAAAAGTTGTAGCCTCTGAAAGATATAAGTAACCCATTGCTCTCTATCCATAGAGACTTTTATATACCTGAAAACTAAAGGACATGATCTCAATTTTCTCTAGGCACTGACATTCTTAAGTAGCCCAGCATCTTAGACTTGGGGCTTTGATTTCTGGAGGTTCCTGGCACAAACTATTGTCATTGCTAGAATCCTGGGAGATAAAGGACATAGTTGGGGAAGATTATAGACACATTCATTTTGAAATCTCTCTTATAATCTCTTTTTCCCATAATATCAACTTTCTCAGAACAGAAGTTTTGGAAAACATACCATGGCCTAGGAATATACCAGGTTAGGTAGTGCCAAGCCATCTTATATTTCCAATTTGGGCCCAGGCTTTAGTATTTCCAATGTATAAATGTATTTGCCAAATCTAAAAGGAAGCCATAAGGCTAGTTTGGCTAGTTAAAGTATTAGGCTAGAGATTATGAGTTTTAGTTTTGGTTTAGGTATGAAGCCATCTGGGTGTATTGAGCTACTTTTTCTAGTCCTAGGAAAGAGGTAATGGCAATCCACTTTAGCAGGTTTGCCAAGCAAAGCGCAGAGACCTGTCCATGCAATCTCCAGAAATCATCCATGATTCAAAGGTATTAAAAAAGAAAAAAAAATAAACATAAAGGAAGCCATCATACTATTTATAATCATGGTTACTATTCATGTGCCAAACCATGGCTGGTCTGTGAGGCCATTTTAAATACAACATCTTCATGGTATAATTTTGATGAGATCATCAATAATGGTGCAAATGACACCATAAATCCTGCAGATATAATTATGTGCCAGTCTAGATGAAACTAGTCACCCCTGAATAAAAACTACCCTGAATACTTGCTTGAATAGAAAGCCAGAATATAAATTGAATATATAAATAATAAATAAACTGCCATAGGGTGGTGCTTTTAATCAGCCACACTTGAAAAAGCTGGAGAATTAACCTACTAGAATTTGTGATCATTTGTTTCGTTGGAAATAAGGAGGAGGAAGAAGAAAGGAGAAACAGAAAAGCTGTTAGAATGCACTTTATTTTCAAATCTTAGGTTCATCTAAAGAAGAAATATTTATCCTTTTTAACCTATTATTTGCTATAGAAACTAATTTAATGTATTATACAGCCTGGAATAGCCATAGCAGACTTTCCTCTACCTACCTTCATTTGTGTGGCTTTCTATAATTTTCAAATGTAAAATGCTTAAGAAATGAAGCCATATAAGCCACAGAGGCCTAGGAGCAGATTTTGTTTTGTATGAGGTACCTGCCCAGATATTTTGGAATAAAAATTCTGGTGAGGCTGAGAACTTGTTTCCCTAATTTGCAGAGCACGGCTAAAACACCTAATAGTAAGTTTGTGCAACCATTTGGTGTAGGATATTGCTAGACTGAAGCTCCCAATATCCCTGTCTCTTGGTCATGTTGCATGAAGCCGCTACAAGTTGTATTCAGCAACTGATAGCACACATTCCCTACCCCTAGACTGGGTACAATATGTTTATTAAATGTAGCCCATGTAGTTATTTCCAGCACAAACAGTATTTTCCCCCTTATCATATTAAGGTTAGAGTAAAAGTAAGGTTGAACTCAAGAGTTTTAGGAGTCAAAGGCACTCCTGTAGCCTTTGTTCATCCATTCTATGTCAAGGAAATGACTCAAGTAACAAGTAGATTGTTAAAAGAGATTGCAATACATTTTCTGCTTCTCATTTCTCTTCTTTTTTTTTTTTTACCACAACAGCAGTGCTATAAAGTCACAAAAATATATGTAGTATAGTTATTTCCACATACAATTCTTTCATAACAGAGTTTCTCCAAGGAGAATGTATGTTAGATTGTGAAGGCATCTGGAAAAAAGAAATGTCACTAATTTGTGTGAAGTATTAATAAGGTAAAATTGTGATAAAATAGTTTCAGATAGCTCAAAGTCATTTGCATTTGCCACACTGGGAGATAGAAATAATGCTTCTTACATATTGTTTTCAGATGTCCAGAGTGCTTTGTATGCATCATCTTGTTGTAATATGTTTAGCCCAATTTTGCTTTTGAGCTATGTGGTAGAGAACATACTGCAAACAGCTCCAAATTTTATCTCTGGCATTTCCATGTTTTGCTGGCAAAGATTCCTGTCTGAAATCTTTTGAGCCACTGCCAACATAACTGAACCTCAGTTTGACCAATGGTCTGCCTTGATATAAAGCATTTTCCTGTGCTCCTTGATCTGCAGTGGCTTTTAATGCTTCCTCCCTACTTTACCTTCTCACTGATTTGAATAAGGAAGCTTACAAGCAAGGATTAGGATTTGTTTATGTAAGGATTCAAGACAATTAGTAAGCTTAAGAAAAAGAGATTGTAAAGTCTGTCCAATTGGCTAGCTTCTAATCCCCACTAAATTCTGATGTTATTGGCACTGGCTGATGGACCTCTGCTCATTTCTATACTTCCCACTATGAATTATCTAGAAACGAACAGAACCTATATGTTTTTAACTTCATTTATATATGCTTGGTGGCATCTATTTGTGCTACCATTGGAACAAATATATATGTCAATGTTTTGATAGCAGTTATTTTAAAATAATAATCGAAAATTTGCTCCAAATTGCCATTCGTCTTCCCCCGGTTTTCTGTCTTGTAGTTTGAACTCTAATTCAGTTGAAAATCCCTGGGAAATATGAATCATGGAAACAATTAAAAGGGACTGGAGGATGCAATTTAGAAAGGGAAACAAAGATAGGAGAAAGTTTTATTTATCCATTTCCCTTACTTTAAACTGTCTTCAAAAGGTTTCATGTTAGTTACACAGTTTAAAAGCTCACCAACTAATAATATCAATAAATCTCTCCCCCCCCCTAAATTAAACAATGATAAAAATTCCAGAATATTCCTGGACTAAATATAATAAAACTTTATTAGGAAACCTGAATAGTACTTAAAAGTTGCTTGCACTTAAAAGTTAGTAATGATGGCGCCAGATAAATGTTCCTAGGAAGAGTATTCCAGAGCTAGCAGGCGATGTTAAGGATGGAAAAGAAGTTCCCCTGCACATTTCAGAGAGAACAAATCAAAGCAAGGACTTTAAAAAGTTTGGATCAGTGACCTGAGTAAAATTCATTAAAATATCTGTATTATTCTCAGAATATAAAACATATATTTTGAAAATGTAGACCCAAATGGAGCATTTTTTTTTGAAAATATGGATAGTATTCTGTGAGTATATATATATATATATATATATATATATATATATATATATATATATATATATATATATACCATTGATTGAAAGCTCGTGTGGGATTAGGATTATGGTGCTAGACTAGAATTAGAGAGACTCAGTTTTTAGTACTCACTTGGGCACATAATCCATCATAGTGACTGATTTCACAATTGCTCTTTTTCAGGCCTAACTGAAAAAAAAATAATAATCCCAAACCCTCCATACAGTATATTATCAATTTGTATTGGATCACTCTGCTTCATTACAGTTCATAAATGAAGAAGCTGTCCTTCTGCAATAGACTGATGTGTGCTTATAACATATCACATATGCTTAGCATATATATGTTTATAAAAGATGTTAGGGAATATTTCTAAGGATAGTTACATATATCTATGTATTCAGAGATTCATAAATTCAGAAAAATTATGTACTGTATAACAACTAAGGTGGATTTACCAACTTTTTTTAAATTGCAAATGTTGAAAATGTGTTTTGCAAACATTTTCAATATTGACAATATTGAACACATGGCCACATGTTATTCACCATAGAACATATTTTACACATTTAGCTTTTGAAAATACCATCAGAATAGGGTCACTGGGAGATCCTGATTTGTAGCTTCCTTATTATTTAATTATTTAATTTAATTATTTCCTATATTGTTACTTCTCTGTTCTGGTCATCTCTCAGAGGTGGCGGTCATCTCTCAAAGGTGGCGGTCACCACCATACAATTGACCACCCACCCAGTGATGGGATTCAGATATGTGAACAACTGGTTCTCTGTGTGGATGCTACTTCCGGAAGTTCATTCTGAGCCTGGGCAACAAAAAATTAGCTACCAGTTCTGCCGAAGTGATGCGAACCGGCTGAATCCCACCACTGCACCCAGTCTTTTGTAAGTGTCTTTAATATTACTCATGTATAAAAGAAATTGAGCTTATTTTATCCAGTTAGGCCAGATATATCAAACTCGCGACATCACATGACATCGCACAATGTATCAGGAGAGTTTTGCCATTGCTGGCTATGCGGTTGGCGCAGCTTCCGGGTGACGTGTCTGGCCCGCGTCTGGCAGTTTGGCACCCCTGAGATAGGCCAACCATATCGACCTTCTTGATCAAATGGATGTTCTAATCATTTCCAAAATTGTTCTTATATTTTTAAATTACCATTGAATCATTTATATATATTTGTGTTTTATGTAAAAGATAAGGAAAATCTTCCTGTTATCCTGTATACATAATGACCTGTTCCAGCTCACCATTCGGTGTAATATTTATCAAACATAAACTCTGGCTTTCTTTTTCTATGTCACTGGAAAAGCTTCACTGATCTAGTTTTTAAAACTGCCAACTTAACAATGTCATCATAGATTGCCCCTAGTTGCTTGAATAAAGTGAGAAATGATGCCCTGAGATTTTTTTTTAATGGTTAGCTTTCTGAAATTTGCTAGCTGACTCATTTCCTGAATCTTAACAGCTTTCTGCAAAAGCAATTAAATTTCCCAAGTCAGATGAAGCCTATAATAAGCATAGCAGCAGCTTGAGCAGTCTGAAATAAGAAAGCTAGTACAGATATTATTCTTCGCTCAGCAGCACTTGCTGCTGACACCAGTATTAAGTGTTACTCAGTTGGATGAAAAAAAAGTATAAGTTGGAGCAATAGTAGAAGGTCAGTGCATTTGAAGTAGAACTTCAATGATCATAATTTGTAGCATCCCTTAATATTACATATGCAAAATCTTACTTTTCTCCTCTTTGCTATGGAACATATTGTTGAGCAGTTTTGTGTGACTTCCAGTAACTACTCTTTCAGTGTTGATTCTTAGCAGTCTTCTCCTCATAGATGTTCTGATCCTTATACTTGTGCAGCTTTCATTTTTGTGAAAAGTGCAGATCCATGCTTGTTCTGCTACTATAGTTTCTCTTTGTTTCTTCTTCATTAAATATGGGTGAAACAGAAAGAGGCAAGGTAGAGGATCTCTGCAGAATTTACTGCTGCTGAAGGGAGAAACAAAAAATACAGTCATTACAGAAAAAGGAATAAGAACTCCCTATTCCAGGCCTCTTCCACTTAATACCATAAGTAAAGCATGGGAGCTACATATAACACAGCAATGATTATGGTAAGAGCAATGCCATTGCAAATGGCAATGGTGGCCAGAGCCTAAGAAGAAATTCATTAGTAGCAGGCAGAAGAATGGTTTGAAAGGCTTTCAATAGTCACATTGAATTTGTGGGCCATGCTATCCCAATGGAATCCTAGTCAGAATAGAGCTTTACTTCTGCCAGGAGGTGATTGTGTCACTTCATTTCTGCAGTCTTAACATAGATTTGGGTGTCCTTTTTTTTTCCTGAAATCATACAGCACAGTCCTAAATTCAATCATGGCATGTTTCGACAGAATCTGAACTACCTCTTGTGACTGACGGATGATTTAAAAGCCGAAACATGAGAACAAAAGAGATATTCCATAGCGTCATGAGAAATGAAAGAAAAGAAAACATTTCTGACTATTAAAAAAGGTGCCACCTTTCATAGATCAAATGGAACTGGTTGTACTTGAATGGCTGAATCATGTAAGAAATCCCAGGATTTAAACTGAAGGTGATCCCAAGTCAACCAGTTTGAAACTAAACCCAACTAAGTCATATAGTCTTATGCTTCAGCAATAGTGTGTTACCAAAACTCATTCCCTACTTTTGAGAAATTATTTGCTTGCACAGAAGAAACATTGCTTTGACTCTTTAGAATATATTGGGCGAATTTTACTTAAAAATTGCAATGAGGCAGTAGGAGAGAAAAATGTAAAACATTCTGAATGGGTATTGTTTGCATGTAACATCGTAATGCATGTTTTGTCATTTTGGCGGACAGGAATTCTAGGGAGGGAGAGAAAGCGCAAAGGAAGGAAATTTATCTTCCTGATCCTCCCCCATTCCCTTCCCTCCCTCTCTCCCTCCTTCCTATGGTTCAAAATGGACATCTTGGACACAATATTTCTTAATTAAGCAGTATTATGTTTCAGTGAATTTATTCCAACAATAGATATATATCAAGATTAAATCAAATTTCCTTAGCAAATCAGAAGAATTACTAGAATTATGTAGAAATTGTTTTTTTTCCTCTCTATATAGATTTAATAGTAAAATAGTTCTTGATGTTATCAAATATCTTTTAATTTATTGGGACTCTAAGGCAAAGATTATAGAATACACACCAACAATAACTATTAAATGAAAGGCAGCTGTTTTTACTTGGCTACTTGGTACACTGAACTGAATTCTATAGGTCGCAAATAACAACTCAAAGGAAGTTGTTATTTATAACAACTCATTTTATTTTTTCCCTTTTGGCTGCTAAGAAGCTATATTGCTCTTATGGCATTGCACTGAAAAATTAGCTGGAACCAGAAAAATGTAATTTTTACCAGTCTCTTATTAATTCACTATACAATCTGTGCCCTATTGTGTCATAGTTTCAGAGATATTTCCATACATAAACAGAAAAACAGAATGACCACTGATAGGTTAAAAAAAAACAGTGGAAGCAGTAGCAACTTCTGATTTTCTGTTACATGCCCACTGAATTTCATTATGGGAACCTGGCAGAAAGTAACAGAAACCTACCTTCTTTTCCTTCCTTCCTTCCTTCCTTCCTTCCTTCCTTCCTTCCTTCCTTCCTTCCTTCCTTCCTTCCTTCCTTCCTTCCTTCCTTCCTTCCTAGAAGCTTGAAGGGAAAAAGACAGTGGGAAAGCTAGCAGGCAAGAAAGTGACCACTGCTGGGTCGCGGATGGACAGAAAGGGTATGCAGGGTTGTGATTCTGGAATGATAGGTGAATGCATATGAGAGGTTGCTATGTGGGTTGGGAAGAGTTGTGTGTATGTGTCAGAGATGCCACAAAGTTTTCAGAAAGTACACAGGTAGCATAGGTTGGGAATGATACATGAGAGATACTGTGTGGATCAGGTAAGGTGCATGGTGGGACAGCAAAAATTGTGTGGGGGGGATGGCATGGGTCAGGAAAGATGTGTAAAAGTTTCTTCCATGTTCCTCCTTCCTTCCTTTGTCTTCCTTTCCTTTCCCTTCTCTTTCTCCAGATAAGTAGCTGCTTATGGGTGGGGGAGGGACTGAAGGATTGGGATATTGGCTGGGAAGCTATCAGGGAATGTTGAAAATTAATATCACGCAACTGCTGCAGAAGCACAGCAGGAGCCAGTGGCACTGAAGCAGCCACAATGTTTTCAAATGCCATTCCCTCGGAAGTCATAGGTCCTGGATTTGGACACATTTGGTAAGATAGTTCATATGAGGATCCTTGGTTCAAAAATTGTTTCCCTGTGATGCATCATTTTGCCCTGTTAAAAATCATGTTAAGAGTTTTAGGAATATATAGAATATGTTAAAATATTCCCCCAAATTATATATATATGCTACCAGTGAACTAGGAAATAAAAGACATAGAATTCAAGATGAGATGAAGGGTTGTCATGGTTCCGACAGATGAATCTCTTCAAAAGAAGTTTGAGGCATTGTTTTCCTTAAAGAATCTTTTATTCGAGAAACAAAGTATCGGCACATATAGTTGAAGCCAAAAACTGAATTCCTCTCCCCGGGCACAAAGTAGCAAAGCACAATTCCCTCCTCCAATTAACAGTCATAAATCACATTCCCCAATTAACCTGAAGCACAGGCTTTCTCCCCAGCTCTCCAGCCCACCAAATCTCTATCAACTCTGGACCTAATAACCTTGGATTCCCATGGCTGAGTTATTATTGTTATGACTAGCTGGATTCTCATCCTCATTCTCTCTCACCCAGCATCAACGAACTCTAAAAGGAATGGAGAAAAAATGGCTACATTTCCATCTGTTGTCAAAGCAGGAACATCCGATGTTAGCAGCATTGACAGGGGTAGTGAAAGAAGATCCTATAATTTTGTTTGAGGAAGAAGTTAGTGACTTTTGGGTCAAAAGAGCCTGGCCTGAGATGGCTTCTCAAAAAATCCTTGATGAGTTTTTGTATCCAAAATTGCTATATATTTACTGAGGGAGGTCATGGTGTAGGAAAACAAATAATCGAGTTGTATAATTAACACCCAGTAAATCTATTGAGAGACAAAAAACAAAAAAACCCTAAAACACCAAAACCCTCTTTGCTTAGGGGTGGCAGATGTGAGTGTGTTATAATTTGAGAATCTGTAAAAAGAGAGAGGAAAAAACAGATACTACTGATATTGTTTTAAAAAAATCATCAAACTAAAATTCAGCAACACAGTGCCAAAGAAGTTTTGATCTTTAAAATGATAATAATAATATATTGTCATTTTTGTCTTCAGACAATTGAGAGCAAGTAGGTTACTTGATACTTTTTTCTCATTTTCATATGCTATATTATTTCTGACAGTTATGCATGGCATTTTCAAAACAAAGATATAGACACTTAAACCTTTGGGAGACAAAGTAGCTTTCATGTCATGTTTATGAAACAGAGCTCACCCAAAATATGTATAGTACCTCTCTATATCTTCATGTAAATACATCTTTGTTTAAAATATATCAGTTCTAATCATCTTTTAAATACTGCTGTATTTGAGATCTCTTTAAAAAAGACATATTTTTAATGCTAGCCTTCTTCAGCTACAAATTCATTGTAACATTTGTTTTTTGATTACTTGCTTTAATTGTGCACTATTGTTTTTAATGACTGTTTAATCCCCATGTGATATATCCCAGTGTCTATTGTTCAAATGCCTTCGCTTACTTTCTTAGAGTCACTGGGAAAGTATATGCTTTCTTATATGCTTCCCATATACTACATTGGCTCAAGAGACGCATATTGTTACACAGAATCATATCTGTGTATAACTGTATTTGAAACTGAAGTCATTGTGTTGATGTGACTGCCCTGAGAGGCAACAGAATCCCAACAAATGGCCTACAGTGTAGCCTAGAGTAAAGTGCATTGTTTTATTGGAAAAAAGATTTTGTGTGTAATAAAATTATATGCTGGAAGAGATCAGGGAGTCTGCACAGGTGTTAGGGTTTTGTTTTTCTTTGATTTAGTACTTCCATTATGAAATCCTGAAGACAATTATATTTTCACAATAACCTTGTCATGACAGTGTGTGATCTGAATAAAAAAATTGTTTCCCCTTGGCCCCGTTCACTCTCTGTGTCTTTCAAACAGAAGGAACTAATTAAGGCAAAGCTAAGGGAATTGAATTCAAAGTTTGCATTGCTCATGTGACCTAATCTTTTTACAATGGCATCTTTTGCAATCTGTATAAGAATACATCTTTCTTAAGCCATGGAAGGATGCCATTCACGCACTGTCTTCTCCAGAAAATCCTCCCAAGAAAAAGAAAAGAAGAAGAAAAATGTCTTGAATGTTCAATAAAGATTTCAGGAAGTTGGGATCTATGCAGCTTTGCTTTTTATCACTTTGTTAACATGCAAAAATACTGTATAATAACTTACGTTTGTTTCATTTGAAAGACCTTAGCTGTTTTTCTATGTCAGAAAAAGAGAAGGAGGGGGACCTTTCAAAGAATAAGATTAAATTGTGGCATAAAAGTCTGTTAAGATGTAAAGAAATGTTGAATTAATGTAGTGGATTAGCAAATAGAGAAAGATGCCAAGAAGTGGGATTCATGAATAAAGAAAATGAAGATATTGTGCATTTGATTTTGTGATTTTCCACAGTTAAAATAAAACTGCTGCATGAGAGAGAGAGAGAGAGAGAGAGAGAGAGAGAGAGAGAGAGAGAGAGAGAGTGTTTCAGAGAGTTTTTTTGGGTGCTAAAAAAATAATGAACTGGGATTAATATAGAGGAAAAAGCAAAATGCTTTCCAAAGGATAGGTATGTGAGTTCTCTTGAGCCAGAAAGAATAATGTTGGACCCAGCCCTTTCAAAACACTTGGACTGAAATACAGCAGGCAAAGCTCCAAAGTGACTTAAGGGCTCTTGTCACAAATGAGCTTGAATGTGTTTCTGCTTAAATTAGTCTATAATGTGCATGAAAAACCTATGTTTGGTAAAATATACATTCTGTTGAAAAATGGCTTTGTTCCATTTTTCTTTTTTTGATTAACATGATCTGCATGTATTATAGTGTGAGAAGCAGCAGTTCCTATGTGAAAATGGATACATTCCTTGCACCATTTTTGTTCAGATCTTTTTAAGCATATTAAGTGCAAGGAAGATGTTTTGAGGAAAGAGCAAGAAGTTAGTAAACAGGATTCAGATTTCTAGTGTTTCCATCTTCAAATTACTTCCCTTTTAGATTTCCTATTTGGTTTCTGTCATTTTTTTAAAAAAATTGAGTATCAAACTGCCTATATGGAAATGTTATGCTGCAGACTTCAAAACCACAATGTTCAAATGTAGAAAATACATTTTTGGTCTGAATATAGAATTTTAATATATGCAGTCACTTCAGTTACATATTTTTGTACAAAAAATAACAGACACTCTATTTAAAACTTTTGAAAAAACAGTTCAGTAAAATATATATAATATTATAATGTGCTCAAGATATAGATATGGACTACATTATACTATTTACAGTAATAAATTTTATTTTCCAAGAGAATCATTAGGCACATAAAAATACTGTAGTCATTGGATGTGGTCAAGTGGATTTGTTTTGAAATTGAATTCCATGATGGATAACATTTTCTTTTTAATCTCACAATGTTTAATCTATCATATTTACATCTTATGTTTTCTAGACTATGTCTTATGTTTTCTATAGGTTATGTCCAGAATATGAACTATTTTGACTCTGGATATAACTTTCTTTTGCCTTATATGTGCATGTCTCAGAGACATTTAGTTTCCCCTATTGGAAACAATTCTTGTTCAATAGGAGGCATTTTATGTTTTTCTGTGCAATTGGATAAGAAATGGGATGCTGATAATACTATTTTCTGCAAATGTTAACAGTTAGCCAAAATCCAGCATTGCTTTTTTTTTTAACTTTATTAAGTTTTAAAAATTTAAAATTAACAGAAAATTAATAATCAAGAGAATGAATAGAAGTCAGAATATATAGAGAAAAGGCAGATAGAGGTGCAATAAAATATAAAACAGAAACAAAAATGCACACAAATAATAACTTCAACTTCTTTGCAGCAGATATAAATAAAACTTGAATTCAACTCTTGCTCTACAATTACAATGTCACATCTATTTTGAATAAACTACAAATTTTTTAATACCAAAATCCATATGTCATAATTTCATTTCTTTTCTGCAAAAAGTCCAGAAGAGGCTTCCAATTGATATTAAATTTTGCCAATGTCTTTTGTATAATCAGAACAGTTAATATTGCCATCTCTGCCAGCTCCATCAGAAATGACAAGCAGTCTTCCATTGTAGGTATTGTCAAATATTTCCATTGTTGGGCACATAGAAATCTTGCTGCCATTATCACATATAAGAACAAAATACTGTGCAATTTTTCCATAATTTGGTCCACCGTCCTTAACAAAAATGTCTCTGGTCTCAATTATACATTAACCTTCAAATTTTTCTTTGTTATTCTATGTGTTTCAGTCCAATGATTTTTAGATTTTAGCTAAGATATCTCTTCTTGGTATATAAAATAAAATACTCTATGACTATTGGAAACATAGCCAAAATTCATCTTGCAACTTGAACACTATTTAATTATGTAATAATTAAAGCAAGCAGAAATCTTAAGTCTCTAGAGTTGTCTGTTTTATGTTACTTTAGTCCAATGAACATCAAAGTAAACAAATACAATATATTATTTTTATGGATGTTGCATCAAACTTTGTAAAGTTATACTCCTTAAAGAGATTCTATAAATGGCTTTCTTAATAAAGTTGAAGTGACTTGCTCTTTTATAAATGTTGCAAGGGAGTGCTGAGAAAATTCTGGAATCAAATCCCTAGAGAGGAATTTAAAGTTCCCCTTGGTAGTGAAATTTACTTAATGTAAAACAATCAAGAGAAGATATGATAAGATGAGAAAGCACTAGGAGCAAAACTGAAAGTATATATTGATTGTTATAGAAACACAGGAATAAGAATTGATTAAAGACAAGTTTAGCCAGGGGAGGCAACATTGGTGTATTAAGGCATTGGTGTGACTCCAGATACCTCCCTTGAGATCTGACATTTATTTATTATATGGCTACCTATCCCTTATAATGACTCTAGGTTGCTGATTTGATTTTTTTAAAAAGACTGGAAATAATGGGAAATGGGCATGTTACAGAACAAAGCACTAGCTTCTTAGCTTCATGTTGATTTTCAGGAATACCTTTCAGCTCACTAAGGCTCCATCTTGGGAGGCTACTCATTTTATATTAAAAGGGTGTGTATGACTGGCTTACTCATTGTTTTGTGCATGACACCTCTTCCATAACAGCCATTTCCTGGTCATGCCTATCATAATTCGACCTTTTTGAATTGAAAAAGATCATTGATACCTGGACCAGATGGTAAAGTTAAAAACACTAAAGTGAGCTATAAATATTGGCAAACATCTACTCTTCTTTTGATCTTTGCCATTTATAAAAACCTCACAGATAGCTTTCTCTGTTTTCATTGGCCTTTAGTGTTGAATAATTTTTTATTTTTAATTTCTGCCTATAATTGTTTTTAAATACACATTTGTGGGCTAAAACATTTTCTTAAAGTATCTTCATTCTACGCAAAGAACAAAATGAGATTTTTTTTTCCAACCAGATTTCTACACATATAGGATTATAGTTCTAATTCTAAGCCTACTTGTTCAAAAGGCTTTCATTGGATTTAAAATTGTATCTCCCAGTTGAGCAACTTGCAATCAAGAATACGATAACTAGTTCATTACTTGGCTGGTAATTATTCATTTCCTTTTGAAAATGTCTGTGGATCCTCATATGAATAAATAAAAGAACAATTTATTATCCAGCTAATCTTTTTTCCCCTTTCACTTCTCTAAGCGTGCAAGATTGGATACCACAAAGCCTTCTCAACAGATGTTGCCTGTGCCAAGTGCCCACCTCACAGTTTCTCCATCTGGGAAGGTTCCACTTCTTGCACCTGTGATCCAGGCTTTTTCCGAGCAGAAAACGATGCTGCCTCCATGCCCTGTACTCGTAAGTCAGATGCTTTCATTTATTAATTTTCCTCTCTTTCTTTTTCTGCTGTTTCAATAATTTATACATAGAACACTCCCCAGTGATGAACATCTTCCTATGAACGATGTCTTGTTGGTGACAGGAACATTCAGTAACAATTCCCTTTTAAACAAGTCAACACAGCATGTCAGCACCAGGTTCTCTCTCCTGGCACACATCAGAAAATGAAGTTTGCAATTAAGTTACAATATGTAGGTCAACAGTAAGAACAGGAGCTCCAGCATTTTCCCTCCACTTTTTTTTATAACTCCAGTACCTGTACTGTACAAGGTTGCATAATGAGGAGCAATTGTAGGCTTACAGATCTTACTTGAAATAGAAAATGGAGATAGTGGGAGGAAGATACTTGAAAAAAAACAGTCGTGTAAAAGTTGATTTGTAGTAGCTCTAAATTCGTTTTGTGTCTGGCTGCTTAATCTGTCTAATGGGTAAAATTAACACACTGTTTTAACATAAGAGCTGATTCACTCAGTTACTTTTACACAGTAAAGATGCTGCCTGTAGGGCAGGGGTACCTGAACAAGAACTATATTAATTATATCCCAAAGACTGTACTCCCCAAACAGGTGAAGCTAGAAGTAAGAGACTGAACCAATAGAATAAATTAATACAGTAAATACACTAATTATTTTTACATTTAATTACATTAATTTCTTGGCATAGTCAGAATTAAAATTTGGTGGCAACCTTTAAATGTACTATGAACCTAAAATATTTTAGGGGTAACAGGAAATGCAGCTCATTATTGTTAACCGTTTTCTAGAATAAAATATAATTATTATTTGCTATGAGTTGACTAACACTCAGGTTACTGAAAAAAATGTTTTTAATAATCAAATAAAGTCTTTGTGAGTAGTTGTGTTAAATGTTTTTTTCTACACTGCATCAGGAATCATATTACGCAGTTTGCAAAATCCTTTTTATTCTAGTGGTTAGACTATAGTTTTCATCTGTTTCCACTTCAAAATCACCAAGAACTGTACCATCAGTTTTTAACAGTTATGATTTTAAGGTGTTTTAAGGGCTATAATAAGATGACTTAAGTCTAAATGTGGTTTAGGAGAGATAAAGGAAGAGATAATAACAAGTGTATAACAATCATATCATGCTAATGATGCAAATTACATAGTTGTGTGAGACATGGATGCAAGTATGTAGTGGCAGAAATTTTATGATGCTGTGATTGGATTGAGTCATCCTCTCGATGACAATATTGTAAGATATATATACCACTGATGCTTTCTTCTGGTCACGAGCTTCAGAAAAATGATATATTTCATTGGTGGTAAAGATAAAAAGCCCTTATTTACTATTTGTAGGTCACAGGTAATTACTAATGAAAGCTTTTTCAATTAGGAAGATCCTAATCCATATCGAGTTTTGTATGTCATAAGCTGTACCTTTCATTTGGCACAGAAGAATGCAAGGTTATCTACCACGTTTTGAGTCACTTCAAAAATGCTAAATGAACAAATAAATAATCTTTGGTATCAAGAGCTGCAGAACCATAAATATTTCCCAGAATAGTAATTTTTGTTGAAAAGGTTAATAGGTGCTCCTGTATATAAAGCTGCTTTTCTCTCTAGATCATGGCAAAGAAATTAGCTCTCTAGAAATGGCTGAGCTATAGTTTTTTGATACTCCTATCTCATTATCTTACCTAAATCTCTGAAAACTTTTCAGTAATATCTAGAGTAACAGAAGTTCCCATTCCTAAAGTATGCCCTTTCTCTTCTTTTTTTTCATAGTCATAAAAGGTCTGTTCACACCAAGTTCAGTACTTGTACTCGAATGAATTAAACCTGATACACATACACATGTCTGCCTGATTGCCTTTCTGCCTTTAAAATCTCAGGAAATAGAGCAAACGTTGAGGATACATGCTGAGTCGCAAGATAGAAGATTACATCTTAATTTGTCAAGAATGCTAGTAGCAAGCAAGAGCAGAGAAGTGGAACTTGAAGCATGCTCATGTCACAAGGGCAATGATTTCAATGTCCTTGGACTACTCAGTTTATGAGCAAGAGCACTGATGCTGCAGTTCTGTGTAACAAAATTCAGCTGGTATGTTTGTATGGGAAAATTCAGTTGCTTCTTTCATAAAACAGTCAATTTAATTAATCTGTTGCTTCCCAAAATGGAAATTGGATGAGGTACTTCTTAGTACTGAGATCAGTACAAAGGTCAAAATGAGATTGATGTTTAATGAGAACAAATTAAACTGTATTAGCTGTATTAATCCATATTCTTGGATTCTATTTAACTCTGAATATCCTGAACATTCTCTAAGAAGAGCTCAAGGGACAAACCCAAACAAGTTTATGCTGCTTAATTCAATCCTGAGCAGCTAAGCTTTTTTTTGCTTGTTTGTGTGTTTTTATCTATTACCCTCCATGCCTTACACTGATGTATTTTTAGCTCTATACACCTTTCATACGCCTTGTTGCTGCAGAGAATAGAGTAGGGAAATGTAAATTTGCAAATGTAAAAGTTACAAGTCAAATAGAACATTCTCCAGCAGGATGGCTGTAGAGTCCAAATGGATGGGTTCTATGACGGCCTTCCTGCCTGGCAGACTGGGTAAAAACTTCGGCCACACCCCTTCCTTTGGGCGTGACCCCAGTTTTGACTCAGTCTCGTAGCCTGGTAGAAGTGCGAGAAGCAGCTCTCTTCCAGTTTCCTCCCCTTTCTTTCTGCGTTAGCAAGCAGGGATCTCTGGCAGCTGAATAGGACACCGACGGACTCCCAGCCAGGATCGTCGGAGTGGTGAGAAGATCGTCAGGGCGGTTAGCCAGGGGGGGCTCGGGCCGGTCACTGGGTCTCCCGCGGATTCTCGACCTGCCAAACAGCTGTTTGGTGCGGACATTTCCCGGATCGCTCGCCGATTTCAGGTCCGCCGGGCAGCTGAGTGGCACGGACGCCACTCCGTCCGGCGGAGGAGCTGAGGCGCCGCTCAGCGCCAAACAGCTGAGCGGCGCGGGAAATACAACCGGCGGTCAACGGAGCCGCTGATCAGCTGAGCGGCGCGAGAAGCGCAGCGCGCCCAAACCGACCGGCAGAGCCTCAGCGCCGTTTTTTCTCCCCCAGCGGAGAGGCGCAGCCCCTTAAGGACAAAAAGAGCCACTCGAGCCGGTTAATTACCCTACCGCTGGCTATTAAGGACCGCCATTGTTGGAGCCTCGTGGCTCATCCGGCTACTATTGGGAGGCAGAGCTTCCTCCCATTCGCCATTTTAAACGAGCAGTTTAGCCCGCCGTTCTTTTTTCCCTTTACATTAAGGCATTGGGGCAGGAGGAAGGAAGAGGAATAAAAGGAAGAGAACTGCTATCAGTTCTGAGCGTGGTCTGCTACCACAGCCACAGACCGGGGGAAAGAGAGATATAAACTGCACTTTTGTCTGGACTAGGTGAGGAGGTGAGGAGGAATATTTTTTGTCCTAACTGTTCCTATAGTGACCTTTAGTCACTGCCTTGCAGGATCTTCTGTCCAAAGAATCCTGTCTGTCCGGCCATTGTTGGTATAGGCAGAAGAGGGCACAGCCCCAGGCATCTGCATCTGATCTGCGTACCTCATTCCCCCATTCCAGGCATTGCCTACTCGGGGTGTCTGGCACAATGGCAGACAATGTCTCGTATTCAGTCACACAGGTCCCTCAATTGTCCCCCCCACAGCAACAACAAAAACGCAGATCTTCTGAATCAGAGGTGGGGGGGAAGAAGAAAGCTAAAACAAAGCACCTTTCTCAGAAGGGACAGTCTAAAACGGCTGAGCGAGAGGCTTTGAGGAGACATTTGGCTTTAGAAAGGCAAATTAGCAGGGCACAGAGAACCAATGCCAATGGGATAAATTTGGTTTCCCCTGTCCCAGTGGTGGCGCCCAGCACAGAACCTACTGCCGAGGAAGTGCTCAAGACTTGGTCTCCTCCTGGGGAAACTGAACAGTTAGATTCCTCCAATCCCTCCTCACCAGCTTCTTCACCCGACCACACTCCAGCGCCTCATCCCAGCGACAAGGCGCAGGAGAACATATGGTCGGCACAATTTCATGCATTCATGCAGGATGCATTCTCCCAGTTCATGGCTTCTAAGGGGCAAGTGGCCTTTCACACACCCCGTAAGGGATGGGCTAGGCCACCCCCTACCAGCATCTCTGAAACTTCCTCTCAATTGGGAGAGGGTGACTCAGTAGACCTTGACATGTCAGACATGCCCCTCTCGGAGGACGAGGAGACTACACCTGAGCAGACAACGAGCTCTGGCCTCTTTAACCCAGCGCTCCTAAAATCACTCCTGATAAAGGCAGTTTCCACAGTCAACCTAACATCAGTACAGGATGAGAAGCCCTCAACAAGCAAGGAGGCCAATCCTCTATTTGCCAAAAAGGTTCCACAAGATAAGTACATTCCATGCGTGGAGGTCTTTATGACTACGCTGGAGGAACAATGGTCCTCACTTGCAAGCCCACCGGCACCTAACAGCGCGGAAAGAAAGCTTTTCAACCTATCTCCCTCTTTCTCTAACATGTTAGAGGTTCCTACTGTAGATAACCCCTTGATTTCATTATTTTCTACCTCCGCGATTCCAGGAGACATGGCGGAGGTCTTGAGACCTGAGGAGAAGAAGTTTGAACACTCCCTCCGGCGTTCCCATATGGCTGCAGCCTGGGCGGCCAGAGCAGCCACTTCATCATCATTCTTCGCGAGGGCCAGTATCATGTGGCTGAGGGAACTGCAAGGCACGGTGCCTCCAGACCAGGTCAGAGTACACCAAACATTGGCCAAGCTCCTCGCGGCCTCCCAATTCGTGTCTGACGCTTCCCTGTACGCAACAAAGTATGCGGCAAGATCCATTGCGGCCACAGTGGCCTCGCGTAGGCTACTGTGGCTCAAAAATTGGAAGACAGACCTGAGGTCCAAATGGCGTCTCTCGACGTCCAAATACAGTGGAGTAGCCCTATTTGGTTCCATTCTGGACCCACATGTCAGCGAAGGCAGAGACAAGAAAAAAATCCTAGTACATCCATCAAAGAAGTTAGACAGGAGAGGCAGTCAGGACTTCCGGAGACAGGGCTCCCGCCCAGGAAGCCCCTGGGAATGGAGACAGCCCTTTCGATCAGGGCAATCCTGGGACTGGCCCAGAGGCTCACGATCCTTCTACCCGAGGCAGGATCGAACCCAGGATCGCCAGAGCCCGGGAGCCAGGGGCCAGTTCCAGTCCAGACGCCCATATAGGGGAGCGGGAGGCAGATCCTTTAAGCGTACCAAGTGACACCAAACAGGATACTCCCATTGGGGGTCGGTTAGGAAATTTCATCGAGGTCTGGGAGCAGACCACGACCGACGCCTGGGTTCTGGAAACGATCAGGCATGGCCTGACCTTAGATTTCTGTTCTCCCCCACCAAACCGGTTCATCAGATGTCCCATCTCCAGAAGAGTACACAAGACGAGGCTGATAACTTCGGCCATAGCCCACCTCCTGTCAATTCAGGCCATAGAGAGGGTACCAAAGGAAGAGGAGGGAAGAGGATTTTATTCTATCCTCTTCGTTATCTCAAAGACATCAGGAGGGTGGAGAGCAATCTTGGACCTGAAGGGCCTGAACTATTTCATAAAGTACAGGAGGTTCAAGATGCACTCCTTGAAATCCATCCTAGCCAGCGTCAGGGAAGACGACCTATTATCCTCAATAGATCTCACAGAGGCGTACCTACACATCCCCATCCATCCCAGCTACCGGAAATTCCTCAGATTTACCTACGCGGGTCGGCATTACCAATACAGGGCATTACCCTTCGGACTATCATCAGCACCAAGGGTATTCACCAAGATCCTAGCTGTAATAGCGGCCCATCTCAGGTTGATCCCGGTTCGCGTTCAGTTTTATCTGGACGACATCTTGATTCAGTCCAGATCTCGGGAACAAGCAAGGGCAGATCTCGAGACCACAATCCGAACCCTCCAGGGACACGGATTCTCGGTCAATCTAAACAAGAGCCACCTCATTCCCTCAAGGAGACTGCAACACCTGGGCGCGGTGATAGACACGTCACAGTGAGGGTATACCTTTCCCAGGAGCGACTGATCAGCATATCCAAGTTAATTCACCAAATTCAAAAGATCAGGAGAGTTCCCTTGCTACAACTCTCGAAGCTCCTGGGGAAGATGATATCTTGCATGGGCATCATCCCATGGGCAAGGCTCCACTCGAGGGAGTTGCAGTGGTTCCTCCTACCCTACCAGAGGAGGAACCTCAGCACCTCCAACAGGAGAGTGTTGGTACCAGCACAGGTGAGGAAATCACTAAAATGGTGGCTATCCCCCACGACACTCAAGGGGAGCATATTCAGGGAACCGAACAGGGTCACACTCACGACAGACGCGAGCCTGTTCGGATGGGGAGCCCACTTGGGAGCCCAGATAGCACAGGGCCAGGGGGACAGAAGGACCTGTCACACAGCATCAACTGGCTGGAGCTCCGGGCCATACACCTGGCCCTCCGTCATTTTTCTCACCTAGTAACGAGGAGGCACGTCCTCATGCTAACAGACAATGTAGCAGCCAAGGCACATGTAAACAAGGAGGGAGGAACGAGATCAGTGGAACTAATGAAGGAAGCATTGGCTCTGGCTCGGTGGGCAGAAACCAATGTGAGTTCCATCAGAGCGGAACACATCTCAGGGGAGACAAACACCCAGGCAGACTCCCTGAGCAGAGCCAAGGTGGACCAGTCGGAATGGCGTCTGGACCCGGTTCTCTTCGAGGAGATCTCCCGGAGGTTCGGACAACCGCACCTAGATCTATTTGCCAACCACAAGAACACACAACTCCCCAGGTTCTTCTCCAGATTCCCGTCCCCGGGATCGGAGGGAACGGATGCTCTCAGGTGCCGGTGGCCGGCGCAACTCCTGTACGCCTTCCCACCACTGCCATTAATACCGGCGACCATACGCAAGATGATCCTGGAGGGCGCAGAGATGGTCTGCATTGCCCCTCACTGGCCACGGCGCCCGTGGTTTGCCGACCTCGTGGACCTTTCGATATCACCTCCGTGGAGTATTCCCCCGGACAGGGTAAAACTCAGTCAGGGCAAGCTTGTACACCCAGATCCCCAGTGGCTACATCTAGCCGCTTGGCATTTGAGCGGCAAAGCTTAACAAAACAATCTTATTCGGCAGGGGTGATATCGATCATACAGGCATCACGAAGAGCGTCCACTAATAGGATTTACGACGCTACATGGAAGGGATTTTGTAGGTGGTGCGCTTCGCTTCACCTAGACCCGACCGCAGTATCCATCCCTAATATCCTAGATTACCTATTGGAGGGTCTTAATAAGGGCCTGTCAGTCAATACTATCCGCAGACAGATAGCGGCCCTCTCAACTGTACTCTCCTGCGACAACTTAACTTCCCTAGCACAACATCCAGCGATTAGTGCCTTTTTAAAAGGGGCATCTAACACAAAGCCCCCAGTCATACACAGGTACCCGTCCTGGAACCTGCCTAAGGTTCTTCTAGCCTTGACATCAGCACCCTTCGAACCTCTTGAAACATGCTCACTCCATCACCTATCACTGAAGGTAGCTTTCCTTGTGGCAATTACTTCAGCAAGGAGGATTTCAGAACTAGCAGCACTGTCAGTAAGGAAGGATCTGTGTACCTTTTTCAAAGACAGGGTCGTTCTTAGACCAGACCCGACCTTCATTCCGAAAGTAAATAGCATCTTTCACAGATCTCAGGAACTTACGCTTCCCGATTTCTGTCCAAGACCCAAACATAGGCTAGAACACAGATGGCACAAGCTAGACGTGCGGAGAGCGCTGTGTTTCTACGTGAAACGCACATCGGCTTTCCGAAAGACTGAAGCATTATTTGTGTCCTTTCAACCATCAACTATGGGAAAGAAGGTATCTCCTTCCACCATAGGCAGGTGGATCAGAGCCTGCATAGCACAGGCATACGTCTCACAGGATTTGCCAGCACCCACTCAGGTGACTGCCCACTCAACTCGGAGCGCAGCCACATCTGCGGCGTGGCTAACGCAAGCTCCGGTGGAAGAGATTTGCAGGGCCGCAACCTGGTCCTCACCTTCGGTTTTCATCCGACATTACCGTTTAGACTCCCTAGCAGCAGCAGACGCGGCTTTTGGCAGAAGAGTTCTTCAACAAGTCGTATCTGCTCAGAGTTCGGTAGCCTAGACATTCCCTCCCAGGGGGACATGAGGGCTTTGGTATGTCTCATCCATTTGGACTCTACAGCCATCCTGCTGGAGAAGGGGCGTTGTCTTACCTGAACGCCTTTTCTCAGCAGGATGATGTAGAGTCCAAGCCCACCCAGAGGATAGGTCTAGGCAGGGATGTAATAATGATATAATAAAGAGCTGCAATGTTAATTCCAACAAAGTTTCTCGCCTAAGTCAAAACTGGGGTCACGCCCAAAGGAAGGGGTGTGGCCGAAGTTTTTACCCAGTCTGCCAGGCAGGAAGGCCGTCATAGAACCCATCCATTTGGACTCTACATCATCCTGCTGAGAAAAGGCGTTCAGGTAAGACAACGCCCCATTGCTCCAAAATGTGGTTTTTCTATTGTGACCAACCCGTCTCCAGCATTAGGATAGGTACATTTCTCAGTATTCTTTGGGAAGCAAGTGAGGCCTCCAGAAGAGAATAAACTGACTCACCTTATACCCTCTGTAGTTACTATATTCAGGAAGACAGATCTGTCATGCTTACCTATTGGAGTAATCAACACTTTGTAGAATGCTGAAAAAAAAATAAGAAATAGTAATGAAGTTAAATATATGCTTTAAGGCACAGGATAAAGGATAAGCAAAAGAAAAATTAAAATCTAATTTAAATAAACATCAGTTATATTTTCTCAATGTCATTTTATCTTTGTAATACATACTTGCTTCCATTACATCCAGTGGGATTTAGCCAGTTCGACCAGTTCAGTGGAACTGGTAGCTAATTTTTTGTTGCCCAGGCCCAGAATGCCTGGAAGTGGCATCTACACAGAGAACTGATTGTTCACATATTTGAATCCCACCACTGATTACATCCATTTATTGATTCATATAGTGTCTTCTCAACTTTAAACTTATTTCTTCTCTTTCAGAATCTCATAAATTCCATCCAACAAATATTTCTCAGTTTTCTTCTTCCTCTTTTCTCATTTATTTTTCCTTCATTTGGTTTCTGCTTCTCTGCATTATTCTCTGTATAGGACCATTCTCAAATCAATATGCTTTTTTCATTTTTGTATCCAAATTACATTCATTCTGGGCCCTTTTATTTTTTCATTCTATCTCTTTTTGTTTTACTATCTGCTTCTTAAGTGCCCCATTCTCACTGCATTCAACTTTTTTTTAATGACATATTGAACTCACTACCATATAACAAAGTGGGCAGAAACATGTTCTTACATTTTAATTTGTTCAGGATTCTTACTTCACAAAAGATCACATGCTACTAATTGCCTTTATACCTCCTATTACACATTTTAAAATTTCTCCACTCATTAATTTTTAGCAACTATTATAAAAAGGTACTTGCTGTACTTTCCCCTCCCCTCTCTCCTTTGCAATCTTTTCCTTTATTTTCCCTGCCAAACTCAACTACCTTGGTCTTTGATACATTAATTTTCTCATGCATACTTGTTGTGTTGTATATTCTATTTTCCCTGCAAGCCATTCCATTTTCAGCCAATGAAAACATTATCTGTATACAAACCAACTACCCAACCAAGATATCTTTGATGTCACCATGAAGACTCCTTATGTATTTATCTGTAAACTCAGTAGGCATTCTGCTCAATTCTGAACCATTCACTAAGCATTTATCTATTCTTACGAATTCTTTATTTCGATTATATATTCCTCTCATTACATTTAGCAATCAACCTTAAATCCCATAATTTCTCAAATTACCGCATAATTCATGCCTTATCATATGCTTTTCCTAAATGAACAAACATACAATAAACTTTTTCATATTTATATATCTCTAAGTAATCTGCTAAAGAGCACAAACTATTCAGCAAACCTCCATGTTCAGTATAAATACAAACTTATTTTTCAAACCCTGCTTATTTCCACTTCTCATATACATTAATCAGAATTTTGCCAAACACCTTTCTACCTCCTGTAGTTTATGCAATCAGTTTTACCTTTTTCTCTATTTAGAGAAAGTAACAGCATTTTTTTTCATTTTTTATCAAGCTTTTGTTCTTTACACTAACATTCATAGGGTTTATTTCGCCTTTTATTTTCACCAAACTCGATTTTTAAAATTATTATTGTTGTTTTTACTTCAGTTCGCTCTACTGGAAGCTGCTTATTTAACTTTCTTAATTCACTTTCAAAACAACTTTTGTTTCCATTAAAATGCTACATTTTTAACGCTTCCCCACTGTCTTGCTGTTTCTTTATCACTTATACTTAACTTTTTAAGTTTATAAAGAACCTTTTCTTCCACATAGTCTCTCATTTCATCTTTTGTAGCACTCATTTTCTAATATACATTTTTTCTCTTATGCATAGCCTCTTTCACTTCATTGTTGCAGTTTTCTACTTTGTCTGAGTAACTTCCACAACTCATTTTCTTTGTTTTTAATACCCCACTAAGGAGTATTAAAAACATTTCTTTTTCTTTCTACCACCATTTTATGATTGCCTGGAATTTTTCAGTTTACAAGTATTAGCTTTAATAAAACTGCTAATAGTGATCATATTTAAAAATTGCCTGCTGTCTGCCAAGTTACAGCTATCTTTAAATAAAATTTAAAAAACTGACTTTTAAAAATTAATCTTTTGCTTTCATTTCTGTTTCAATTTCAGTTTTCTAAAATTGAAATGGTAGTCATATTGTATAGCTTCAAGGTTCTAAAGAATGGAACAACTATTTGAATTATGGTTGATAGTGTTGTTAACTGTCACTGTCATTTTTGGAAAAAAAATTAATTTAGCAATAATAGTTAACTAGGATGTTTGAGCAAACCTGTAAGACTTCTTGATAGTTATTTGATTAAAATAATGTTGGACATATAATGATTTAAGAATGTAGAATCATTATTTGATGCTATTTAATTTGGTTAATTGAGCAGATTTTTTAAAATTAATAAAATGTACATTTATTTTTATAGTCTGACTGTGTTCTCCAGCACTGGAGATGGAGAATCCACCAATGGGTTGAGACTGTATTCCTGCCCAATCAGATCAGTCAGCCAAAGTTGCCACGCCCATCTTGGACCACGAGATCCCAGTCTTGACTGATCTCGCCCACTGACCAGACGTGCAAATTTGGCTCTTAGGCAAGTACAGTCTCTTTCCTTTGGTGGATTCTCTTTCCAGTAGCTGAGAGTTTGGTAGAAAGTAATTTGGACTTAGTTTTTAATTTGGATTATTACGAAATTCTAAGATTACCAAAATTCTAGAGATATTAGACTTTGAAAGGGAAAGGAGATTCTCTCTACCCTACTCCTCTCTACACCCCTCCACCCCTCCAAGGGAATCGCACTCCTACTACACCCCCCCTTCATCCCTTCAAAGGAAAAACAACTGAACCGGTCACTAACCTTCACCAGTCAGTCTAACCAGCTGGGGAGCGCTTTTGTGCGAGCGGAGCTTGCAGCTGCAGCTCCGCTGTAGAACCCAGCCACTCGTGGTCAGTATCCGGACCCACAGAGTTCGCGAGGGAAGAGGGGGTGTGTGCGTGCGGAGGCGGGAAGCATGCTCAGGGTCCCGGATGGCAAACGCGCAGCAGCCGATAGGGACCGAAAACGATAAAAGGGCTGAGTAAACACTGTAGTTCTCACCAGGTAGCTTACAGGCTTCTGCGGGGCCGCCATTGGTGGAGCCATGTAGCGCATGTGCGGCTCCCTTTGTCCTGGCACATGTGGCACAGGCCAAAAAGGAAAGGACTACTGCGCATGCGTGGCGGCCATTTCCGCGCATGCGTGGCAGCTTCCTGGCAGATTCTGAGTGAGGGAGTCACTGTGCATGCGCAGAATGCTTTTTTGCGCACGCGCGGCCATTCTAGCTGTGCCACGGCAATTTTAAAGAACCTTCAAGAGGCTTTTCAGACACAGCTGACAGAGAGGCCTTACTTCCCCTTCACGGAGCAGAAAGGTTAGAGAGCAAAGCTCCCCGGAGAAAGGGAACCGGTAGCCAAGGTAGCAGTACTCACAAATCCAGGAAAGCCTAAGCTCACCTGCAGTCAACATTTAGATTGACCCACAGAGACAACTATTGATTATTCTCTTTCCAGGACTTGGTGTCTCCTTGCTTCCAGTTAACTCTTTACTGACTGGCTCCATCCAGATTCCAGGTACCCCCGTTAGTGTACCTGTCCTTATCTGGATTATCATTGCTTGGATTCCAGGCACCCCCAGTCATCTGCCTGTCCTTATCCATAGCAGATCAGGCCGGATTCCAGGCACCCCCAGTAGTGTGCCCATCCTTATCCGCGCACAGCCATTTATTCGGACCTAAACACTGAGGCTGTACCTGGGTTCCAGGTGCCCCCTGTAGTACGTCTGTCCTTACCCAGTGTGTATACTCTCCTATTACTGGGGTCCTCCTATCGTGGCCCTGCGCTATCGGAGAATGGAGGAATCTATCATTCCCTCTAAAGGAGCCCTGCCATCCACGTCAGGAGCACCCGCTCGGAGGGCTCCGACAAAACAACGGCCACTAACACCAGGCCTACCAAAAATTTTTCCAGGAAGGCAGACAAACAGGCAAGCAGGAGACACCAAGCCCTAGAAAAGGAATTTGCCAGGGCACAGAAAAGGGCTAGGCTGGAGAAGAATCAGAACGGGAGCCTTGCCCCTGAGTTACCCCTGGGGGCCTCATCGTCCCCACTGGGGGTCTGGTCAACGGGGGAATCCTTGCAGTCCCCTGCACGATGTGGGACAGGTGAGTTCTCTTCCCTCTCCCAATCTTCTTCACCACAGATGTCTCAGGGGGGCCCCGAGGCCTCATTCACACCCATGGCAATGGGGGCACAACCTAACGAGGCGCCCCCATTACTATCGGAGGATCGACTGGTAGCCTTGATCACACAAGCAGTAGACCAAGCCCTCGAGGCAAGGGCTCTGGCTCCCAAGCCGGAAATGTCCAGGCACAGGGCCAGACATCAGCAGGAGACAGGGACCCAGCAATGCCCCTCCTCTCCATCTGTCTCATCTTTCTCCGATGAGTCCTACCTTGAACAGCCAGGCACAGAGCAAGAGATCCAAATTTTTGAGGACGAGGACATCCCACCTGAGGTGCCCTCATTCAACGGTCTCTTTAACCCCTCTCTCTTTATCACCCTACTGCGTAAGGCTAAATCCACGGCTCATCTCGGACAGGGAACTCCTTCAGAACCCGTTCTTCCAGATGCGGAGGCCGACCTGATGTTTGTTGAACTGGTAACGACCCAACACCGCATCCCCTGCCCCGCCTTGTTCCTGAACACGGTTCGGAAACAATAGACCTCCCCAGCTTCCCTCCCTCTTCCAGGTAATACCGATAAGAGGTTGTACAATGTGGCCAAGGAACTGGAGGAGGCATTGGAGGTACCAATGGTGGACGAACCATTAGGTCCCCTGGTATCGTCTACTGCCATATCTGGGGACTTCTGCGAGGCCCTTAAGTCCGAGGACCGCAAATGCGAGTCTACATACCGGAGAACACACCAAGCTACCGCATGGGCTACCTGAGCTGCAACCTCCGCCTCATTTTTCAGCAGAGCCGCACTCTGTTGGCTCCAGCAACTACAGAACAGGGTACCAGCGGAGGACGTTCACGCACAACAGGAACTAAGCAAAATGGTAGCGGCCACGGAGTACGCGGCAGCCGCAACACTCCAGGCGGCCAAATTTTCAGCCAGAGCCATAGCTTCAAACATGCTTTGGCTAAAGCACTGGCAAGCCGATACCAAATTCAAATGGAAGCTGGCATCTGCTCCATACCAGGGCGGCAAACTATTTGGGGATGCGCTGGCTCCTTACCTAACAGAGAACAAGGACAAGCGCAAGGTCCTTAATCACATCCTCAAGAGGCAGGAAAGGCATCCTGGCCACTTTTCAAGGAGTCAGTCCTTTCGCGCAGGAGCTAGGTTCGGCTACTCTCAGCCATCACAGCCCTTTCAGGCTAGACAGGACAGACAGGAGAGACAGACAGGCAAAACTCAAGGCCCAGGCAACAAGCGCAAGGCAAGCGGCCCTTTTGCAGGAACAACCTCCCTTTCTGCCGCTCCAGATGACTCCTCATCGGACCTTCCCATAGGGGGCAGACTCGTCCAGTTTGCCCACCAGTGGGAAGCCACCACCACGGATGCATGGGTAATAAACACCGTGCGTTACGGGCTATCCCTAGAATTTCTCTCAAAACCCCTGAATCGGTTTCGCCCTTGTCCATACCTCCGAAACCGAACAAAGAAGAAACTCATGAACGAAGCCGTTCAACACCTTCTAAGTATTCGAGCCATAGAACCGGTACCACCGGACCAGAGAGGGTAGGGGTTTACTCCATTCTCTTCGTCGTCCCCAAACCTTCAGGGGGATGGAGAGCTATTCTAGACCTCAAGGGTCTGAATTTCCATCTGACATATCGCAAATTCAAAATGCAAACGCTACGCTCCTTACTGGGAAGCGTAAGAAAAGGGGACCTTCTCGCGTCTATAGACCTCACGGAGGAGTATCTTCATATCCCTATCTCTCTGGCCCATCGCCATTTTCTACGGTTCGCATACAGGGGACGCCACTTCCAATACAGGGTGCTCCCATTCGGCTTGTCATCGGCTTCCAGGGTGTTCACCAAGATCCTGGCAGTCCTGGCAGCTCACTTACGGAAGATACCAGTCAGAGTCCAATGTTATCTGGACGATATTCTAATACAGTCGTCTTCCACCCAGTCTGCGCTGGCGGACCTCGAACTAGTAATAAAGCTACTTCAGGATCACGGGTTCTCAGTGAACTTCCCCAAGAGTCAGTTGGTGCCCACAACAAGACTACTACACCTCGGGGCCATCATAGACACGGTAGAGTGCTGGGTATACCTTTCCCAAGTACGCCAGAACAGCATAAGGGAGTCAATACTCCAATTGCGCCGGCGCCAGTCTGTAACATTGGCTAGTCTTTCCCAATTGTTGGGGAAGATGATCTCGACCATAGCAATTGTCCCTTGGTCCAGACTCCACTCACGGGAGTTACAATGGTTTATGCTTCCCTTCCAGAGGCAGGAACTCAGCGCATCCCAACAAAGGGTAAGACTGACACAACAGGTATGGTGCTCCCTCACATGGTGGCTGTCGCCAGCCATACTCAGAGGCTCTTATTTCAGAGAGCTGGACAGGGTAGTATTCATGACTGACGCAAGCCTGTTTGGTTGGGGAGCCCATCTCGGGAACCAGTGGGCGCAGGGCTGCTGGTCCACATCGGACCTGCGACACAACATAAACTGGCTCGAACTACGGGGCATTCCCCTAGCACTATGGCATTTCCACAACTCGCTGACACGGCGTCACATGTTAGTCCGCACAGACAATGTGGCAGCCAAAGCCCACATAAATCGCCAAGGGGGCACCCGCTCCAGCTCCTTATGGTCCGAGGCCCTCTTACTAGGATCCTGGGCAGAACAGAATCTGGCCTCAATCAAGGCCGACCATATATATCAGGGGAAGCAAACACTCAGGCAGACTTGCTGAGCAGGACACAGTAGACCACTCGGAATGGCGGCTCCATACGAGGATCTTCAACAAAATCTGTCACCGCTTCAGGTGCCTCTTGGTAGACCTCTTTGCATCTCAGTCCAATGCCCAGCTGACTCGCTTCTTCTCCCGGTTTCGGTCTGCAGAAGCGGAGCAGACAGATGCACTCTGGAGTCCATGGCCTCAGGGCCTACTCTACGTCTTTCCCCCTCTTCCTCTTCTCCCGGCTGTAATTCACAAACTACTTCAGGAACGGGCCGAAATACTTCTGGTGGCCCCATATTGGCCAAGAAGACCTTGGTTTGCCGACCTGAGAAGTCTCTCCCTCACGGACGCTTGGCGGATTCCCCCAGACAGAATCTCACTCAGTCAAGGGATGATTCTTCACCCGGAACCCCAGTGGCTACAACTAGCCGTATGGCACTTGAGTGCTCAATCTTAACAAAAGGGCTCTGTTCGCAGGGAGTCATCAAGGTAATCCAGGCCTCTAGACGCCCTTCCACAAACCGTATTTACAAGGCCACGTGGAAGGGTTTCTAATCATGGTGCTCAGGCCGGCACCTGACCCTCGAGGAACTTACAGTTCTAAACATATTGGAATTCTTGTTGGATGGCCTGGAAAGGGGTCTGGCCACAAATACACTACGCAGACAGATCACCGCCCTGTCCACGATCTTATCCTGTAACTCTGGGGAGTCCCTGGGTCACCATCCTTTACTATGTTCATTCCTCAAAGGGGCCGCGAATCTCAGACCTCCCACTGTACACAGGTATCCATTGTGGGACCATCCTTGGGTCCTACAGGCCCTTACCATGACACCGTTCAAGCCACTGAAAACATGCAATATCCGCTATCTAACCCACAAGGTAGCGTTCTTGGTGGCAATAACGTTGGCTCGTTCTTGGTGGCAATAACGTTGGAATTAGCTTCACTATCAATATGGGACGATCTGTGTTGCTTCCACAGGGATCGTGTAGTCTTGCGATTAGACCCTACCTTCATCCCAAAGGTCAATTCCTTACTCCACAGGTCACAGGAGATAGTCTTACCGGATTTTTGTCCAAATCCGGTACACGACTTGGAACAACAATGGCACACATTGGATGTCCGTAGGGCTCTGAGGTACTATATTTCACGGACAGTGGAATTCCGCAGTTCGGAGACTCTCTTTATATCCTTCCACTCCTCTTCCAGGGGTAGGAAGGTCTCTTCTTCCACTATTGGTAGGTGGATCAGGGCATGCATTGCTGGGGCATATCAGGCGGAGGCCTTGCCAATCCCCAGTTGGGTGATAGCACACTCCACTAGGAGTGCAGCCACTTCAGCGGCATGGGCCACCCAAGCTTCCATTGAGGAAATTTGCAGAGCAGCCACATGGGCCTCGCCTTCCCCGTTCATCCGTCATTATAAAATCGATAAATTTTCCTCTGCAGAGGCCTCCTTTGGTAGCAGGGTTCTTCAGCAGGTTTTAAACCAAAGTTCCACAGGGGACCGGTCTGTGTCCCACCCTCAGGGACAATAAGGTTTGGTATGTCCCATTGGTGGATTCTCCATCTCCAGTGCTGGAGAAGGGGCATTGTCTTACCTGAACTTCTTTTCTCAGCACGGAAATGGAGAATCCACACCCACCCATATAGATCAGGCAGGTCTAGGGTCAATTATCTTGTGAGCCACAACGTCTTGCTGTCAGTCAATGGCTTTGCTCGTGTCAAGACTGGGATCTCATGGTCCAAGATGGGCGTGGCAACTTTGGCTGACTGATCTGATTGGGCAGGAATACTGTCTCAACCCATTGGTGGATTCTCTATCTCCGTGCTGAGAAAAGGCGTTCAGGTAAGACAACGCCCCATTTATTTATCTATATGGCACATAGGAATGTGGCTGGCAAACATTTTAGTAGTTGATTTCACAATTACATTAGCACTTTCTTAAATGAAACATGTTGATAATGTTTAATTAGAATATTTCTGCCTTCTACCCTGATTCCTATGTTGATTTATAAAAAAAGGACAACAGAATAGAATTGGAATTCTGTCTTCCAAACTAAAGTATCCTATTGGTACACAATTTGTTGCTATATCTTTCTTTGGAAGCTTTTTGTTTACTGAAAATCTGTATATAGCTTTGCATTCTCATGTTTGTTTCAATTTCAGGATAACCAATCCTTCAGCTTCTACCTGAGAAATTTTATAATGTGTCTCGGGTTTTTTTTTTTTTTTAATCAAAACTTACTGGCTATTCTGTAGCTGAGGTTTTAAATCAACTTTGATTCTTCATGGTTGTTATTAGCAAGGTTTAAATCTTAAAAAAGAGGGGTTCTATAAAATGTAGCCCTAACAAATTTAATGAATAACTATGTTGGTTAAAGCTGGGTTTAACTGTAGAAATCATTGATTTCTCTTCAAGGTTTCTTCAGGATTCTTCTTTTACAGTGAACTATATAATATAACCAAATGATATTTTCCAATTCTACATTTGTACCTTCTTTAAGCTATAGTTCAGTTTTAGATAATGCCATATTTAAACTCTTATATCTTTCTTTTTCATAAATCTTGTTCTTTCAATTTAAACAGAACCTGCTCCAAGTTGCAAATGTGCTCCCTTGCTAGTCTGTGTGTCATCTTTTTAAAATCTGATTCCTATTCCTAAGATTGGATTAAAATTCCTAACAATCAGGAAACATTAGTGTTCTTTTGTTTAGTTCCCTGACCACATAATTATCAATTCACAGTGCTGAGAATAGCCAAATTCTAAAAAGCATGTCATTTAAACATGCCAGGAGCTAGTCTGTATTTAATTGCCTTGCCACAATAAAAAGGAGATACTTCCAAACCCACTGAAATGTGGTTAGATGTTGGAAGAATTTGAGGGGCTGGAAGTTGAAGAAAGGATAAATTGAAACTTAAGTGAATAAGAGCCTGGTTATTATATAAGAGAGCTTATTAAAAGTGCAGTTGAAGATAGATATATTTTGCAAGTTAAAAAAATCCGAAAGCTATATCCCAATATTTTGATAAATAAACTACAGGTTTAAATTGATTCTCTAGAAGTCAGCTATGGCATACTGTCTCATCTGTCCCCTTTCCCCTCCTCTCCTCTCCTCTCCTCTCCTCTCCTCTCCTCTCCTCTCTTTTCCTTTCCTTTCCTTTCCTTTCCTTTCCTTTCCTTTCCTTTCCTTTCCTTTCCTCAACGGACAAGACAAAACATTCGAGCTGGAAGAGCATCAAGAAAAGAAAAGAGCAGGATGTGGATAGGCAAAGCAATAACAACTTTAGTTGCTGCCCATGTATTGGATCTTAGGGAAAATATTTATCTTGGAGACAGGTTGTAAGTTTTGTCCAAAGCAAATTATTTCTTTTAGCCAGTCCCTTTTGAATGTAAATAGTAGTTGCAGCCTGTAGCAGATTTTGGTTGATCCCAAAACAACTAAGTAGTGTTAGCCCTGATTAGTACTTGGACAGAAGACTCAAAAAAATCCCAGGACTACAATGGCCAAAGGAGGCCATTGAAAAACACTCTGGGAGAAAGCAATAGCAAATCATTTCTAGGAAGACTACAGGGTCATATCCAAGTAGTCATAAGTAGTTTTTTCACCTGCAAAACAATCCACAATATCTAATAAAGAGAATATATAGCAGTTTTTGAGTAAAAAGCTATCCAGGTGAAACACTCCAAAAAGAACATCTTGGCACCAAGCTTAAGTGCTCCCTCTTGGCTTCTTCCTGAAAATAGGCTAAACAAACCACATGAGCAGCTAAATATTTTTTCCTAAAATCTACAGCATGTAAATGTATTTTTTTTTATTGACTTCCAATGTCTGACTTGTTTGGGAACAATCATCCAGAGACCCCTATTCATATTATCAACAGTCTAAGATGAAACTCTATAACTCCTAATATCCTTCATCACTGGTCATTTCAGTATTACCTGGAGGGTTACATATGGTTTATACTCATTAAATAACCCTGGAAAGAGTTCAAGCAGTTATGTTGGAAAGAATATCCAGGATATTTCTTCATACAAGCCAGAACTTTTCAGAACCATTGTGTGTGTGATAATAAAATTCCATGAGGAATAACTGTCCACTAAACAATGCATTCAAGCATATCTAAACCCAAGAATAATCAAGCCAATCAAGTATAAATTCCTAATGATGCAACACTAACATTAATGCCAACAATCAGAGACAAGTGACCAATTGTTATAATTAATATTATCCTACAATATATCAAGAGAAATAGGTGTCCCTGAGATATACTCTCCTCACTGAATGTACATTTTTGACAACTATAACCTCTAACCCACTTTTAGATGAAATTATGTTGATTTTACAATACCTTTTAAGATAGCTTTGTTCAGATTATTGTCTTCAAAATATATCAAAGTTTCAAGTTCATAATTTTTTCACAGCATTATAATAACCAAGTCCAGAACATCTGAAGAGTAAAAGTAAAATGATTCTAATTTGAAATATTTCAAACTATTTTGGGTATGTATTTATTTTTTACCATCTTTTCAAATCTGGCTGGCTTTTTCTATTGTGTGTGTTTGAAGTATGTATTTTTGTATTTTGTAAGTAAGTAAGTGTGTGTGTGTGTGTGTGTGTGTGTGTGTGTGTAGTATGTATTTTGAGGTCAAAACAGATACATATTATTAGATTTGGGAAGTTCCTGAAAGAACTGTGAAGTAGGCAACTTACATAAAATATATTCTTTTCATATTTCAGTATTCTGACTGGTGATAGTTTAACTATTAGTGATTAATATTAGCATTTTTGATATGTGCGTGTATCTAAATGGAATACAAGACCTGCTCCACTGTCATTCCAAACTCTGTGGTAAGGTGCAGTAGTGGGATTCAGCCAGTTCGCACCAGTTCGGCAGAACCAGTAGTTAATATTTTTTTTTGTCCAGGCCCAGAATGGACTTCTGGAAAGTCCACACAGAGAACCAGTTGTTCATATATTGGAAACCCACCACTGTTAAAGTGGACTGAAAAAGAGGGACTTTTCCAAAGTGACTGAGTAAACTCCATGGGTGAGGGTCACTAGTACTCAAACATACACATACACACACACACACACACACACCTAATGCCACAACCAGTACATTGTACTGACTTTAAAGGACTATGAATATAAACTTCTGTTTACAAATAATGACAGTACAAAATGAATAAAAATAAAGATAAAATAAATATTTAGGTAAGAGTTGGTCAAAATAAGAGACACAAAATTAAATGCAAAATTGGCTATTCAAAATTGTATCAATGTGCATGGTGGGATGGTGGAGAGATGTCATTTAAATACTTGTTTCCAAAAAAAAAAAGCTGCTTAGTTCACTTAACTTGTTTAACCAGGAGAAGTAGAAAAGCACACAAACAGCAGAGGGTCTTTCACATTTATCTTAGTTTTTTTTTTTTTTTTACCAGTTGGTTAAACCAGGTGATAAACCCAATTCTTGTGTGCTGACAGCTATAATAATCAAGAACCTTCTTTGTTCATTATGCTGTCTTTTACTCCAGCAGTCTCATTCAGCCTTGCATTTAGTAATCACTCAGTGTGACGGCCCCCTAATGAAGAAATAAAACATAGAATCTAAGATCCATTCTTCTAGCAAAAACATACACTCTGCTCCATTGGCTTGTAAAATCAGATTTCCGTTCACTATTAAGCTAGGTTAAAAAAAAGTAATATTGGATAATTTGGAGAAAAACACCTGGAATATATAGAAAATTACTCTCCCCTTAATTTTGCAGAGGGGAGAAAGACATTTGTATTGTTAATTATTTATTTTAGTTTCTTGCTATTCCCATGTTTCTATCATTCTACTATACGTAATAGTTGCTTTAGCCATGGAAATAACTACATTGCTTCTACATCTTAATTTTCCAAATCAGAAGAAGTGCACTTTAATTCATTCTGTTTTGTTTGAATTTCATAGTAGCAGGAAATAAACTAGAATTCTTTCTAGTATTGTCCTTTTTATATAACTCCCTAAGATAAATTAGAAAATTGGAAGTTTAATTTTATGAATTGGCTAGTGTGCACACAATAAAAATCACTAGCATTGCCATTATCCAGACTACAGCTTAAGCATCTGTCTCTTTTTCAAATTTTGAATCTTATAATCACTGAATACTCTTTTTAAATCAGTTACACAGTTTTTATGTTTATGACTTGACCTAAGTGAAAGACAGAAAGTGGATATCCAATGTGAATGCCAGAGCTGCTAGTTTGGCAGCATATGGTGGGTGGTTTAAGACTGATTAAATTTGCAAGTTCCTGCTGGTGAAGAGTGCACATGAGAGTCTCATAGATCATAAAAATTGAGCACTGCAAGCCCACAGTGGAGATTAATGATGAACGAGGAGGAGGCGAAGGGAGTGTTTGCAGTGAAGTTTGCATAGTTATGGAAGAGGTGTCCTCAGGGTGCAGAGTGACCATGTGCCATCAGTTTTGCTGGGGATATTACTCTCCATTTACCTCAGAATCCACTAAATAAATGGGACTCACTGACCCCTATTCTGTGGGTGGGTTAGTTATCAGGATTAGCTTGGCAATGTTCCCTTTTTGCAATGCTAATCACATGTCCTCATATAGGCATAAATTGTGGGATGATGCACACTGGTTTCAGATCTGTTGCAGAATGAATCTCTTCTTATTGAAAACAGTATATTGTAAGTATTTTGGATATACTAAATAGCCTCTGTTTGAGCCTGGCATTCTGATTTACAGTACATACTTATAGCATTCTAGCATATATTCTCTTCACATATACTCAGATATGAGCACGGCTTGAACAGCTCATAAGAAGCCTACATATAAGTGATAGGAGCAAAATATCTCCAAGCATACAGATATTAATTCAGCAGATAGATAGCTGAAATGTATATGTTGATAGATAAAACTGGAATGACTGGTCAGATATTATTCTAGCCTAACTAACTACTCAGAGTTGTCAGAATAGAATGCTTACTGCCAGCAGCATAAAGAAAAAAGTTTAAGGGCAAACTACAATAACTTGATAAAATATGACATTGAAGAACAATATATATGTAATTTTACATATTTTTGCTTTATTACAAAGGATTTGTTTTTCAGTTGTTTTGGAAATTACTACTCTAGAAAATGTAGTATTTCTATAAATGAGAACGACACCATTTACATCAATTTTAAAATGATATTTTCATTTATCTGGATGATTTATTTTGTTAATTTATTTTTCATGAAATTTGATTCTGGTAATTTCTAAAGCAGAAAATAACATCATTAATAATCAGAAATCAGATGAAAATAAAACACCAAGGTTAAAATCAACTCAAAATCATGTAAAACAATACCATGGTATTAAACAATACTAGCAATTTAAAAAAAATCACCCAAATATTATTTCTTTCTATTTTTGTGTCATACTGTCTATCTTTGAGTTATGTTAGCATATAGGAGAGATACTTATTTGATCAAACATATTAATCTAAATGAGGTCAAGGTAATTAATATTGTCTATCTATTTTGAAAGCCTAATGTAAATCTGTCTCTTTGTAAATGATAGGGAATAATTTGGTCTCTTGGGCTATCCAAACAAAGAGCAATTGATTGACATTATAAAATAATCTCCCTGTAAAATCCTTTGCAAAAGGGAACTTAGGTTAAAGACTCCACATTTTCAAAAGCTGTAAAAAATCAGTGTCTTTTTCTAAAATCTCTATGTTCACTTCATATTGCTATGGAATTGAAAAAGAGCCTTCCTATAAACTGAGGGTATAATTTAAGTTGTTTTGCCTTTTTATAGCTAAATGTAGCTCACTGTTTATATCCCCTAGAAAGGATATTGTTTTTAAATTACCATTTCAGTCCTATTACTCAAAACCTCCGCTTCTAATGCTTTCTGACAGTTATCATCATAATGAAGCATAATGAAATGATGGGCAATCTACAGTGAAGCTCAGCATGGATTCCACGAGTGCTTGAGTGACTCTGTTGTGAAAATGTGAATGGCCCTTACCTTGTTTCCAAGGTCAAGGGCTCTAGACAGAAGTCTAAATATTACATGCAAATGGACCCAAGGAATTTTCATTAAGCCATTGTGTAGTATTTTTCTTTAATTTTTGTAAACGATACAGCTTCATTTTATTTAACACACCTTTTACATCCAATTTCAGAAGTCTGATTACACAATGTTAAGATCACGGGTGGGCATACAAGAACTATAAGTAATCAAGCTTATTACAAGAAGAGCCTTGAAAGGATATTGACTATCTTTTCTTTTATGTAGCTTCCTGTGATATTTCCATTTTCCATTAATTCTAAACATACAAACCAATGCTTACAGTGGGTTTATCTGTAATTTAATTCACTGTTAATAGACAAAGTAAATTAGATAGAATTAGTATGTTTTTAAAATCTGAGCAGATTGACATGATCATGCCTATATAATTTTCTTGGCAACAATACAGAAATGGTTTATTCTTGGTCACCCCCTGCCCAAGTATCAACCAATCTAACCCTGCATACATTCTGAGCAGATTCTTTCTTTGTGCATATTCCTATTCATGTTTATTGTTTTCTCAGCTTTTCTGTTGCTTTTCTCCAATAATCAAGATTCTGCTTCTACTGGTAATATTCAGTCATCATTCATGTATAAAAAGCAAAAACACCATCAAAGATTCTCTCTCCTTCGATGGCAATGTTTTGGTTTTTTGAGAATTTAAACTTAAAATTTAAGTTCAGTATTAATATATGTAACCCTAGGCTCTTGCTGCTGTTTCCAAATGCTAGATCATTTTGTAATTAATGTTTCTTTAATCATGATTTAATTAGATAAGACTAGCCAGTTGCTTCTAGATGCAATTTAAGGAGCAGCTCCTAAAGCCTTTCATGGCATGTCCTAGCTATGTGACAGATTGCCTAGCTCAGTGGTTCTCAACCTGTGGGTCGGGACCCCATTTGGGGTCGAACGACCATTTCATGGGGGTCGCCAAACAATGCAGTCCGCCATTTTTTTCCCCTTTTCCTTAGCTGTGCTACTCCCTTTTATTCTATTGGCTTTTGAAAGCCAATAGAATAGACTCTTGAATAGAGTCTAATTCTGTTGGCTTTCAAAAGCCAATAGGAATTGTCCAGACTGTCTCTGCCCTGCTGAGCCCGCCAAAAGACCCATTCTGCAAACGGTGCTGCAAGTTGTCTGCAGCGAAGGCAAGCTGTCTGGAAGTTTCCACCCCTCCCTGCTGAGCAACTACTAAAAATGTAAGTAAAAGAGGGCCAGGGTGGGAAGTGGGAGGCCGGCGGGTGCAGGGAGGGTTGCTGGTGCGCGTGGGGCCTTGGGCTGGGCCAGCTGATGGCCCAGCCGGTGGTCAGCATGCGCCGTCTCTGCTGCTTGCCAGCTATGCCTCGGGAGGCACAGGGGGCGGCACCCATGCATGTGTGGTGCTCCCGGGCAGGCAAAGTCCTCGACTTACGATCGGTTGGGTAGTCCTCAACTTATGACTGTTTGGGTAGTCCTCAACTTACAACCGGTTGGGGGTCGCGGCATTAAAAAGGTTGAGAACCACCTAGCTCTTATAGTTTCTACACATCCTTTACGATTAGACAGTGTGTCCATTCTCCAGGTCTTGTTGATTACAGTGTCATCTAAGAGGATGCAGGAAATAGGCCTTCTGTATCAGTTGAAGATGCTCTTCAACATCTTCATCAGCGATTTGGACAAGGGGATAGATGGGGAATAATCAAATTTGCAGACGACACCAAGCTGGCAGGAATAGCCAATATTCCAGAAGATAGGCTTAGGATACAGGAGGATCTGGACAGACTTAAACACTGGACACTATCCAACAAAATGAAATTCAATGGTGAAAAAAAAAGTATGGTTCTACATTTAGGCAAGAAAAACTAAATGCACAGGTATAGTATAGGGAGTACCTTGCTCAATAGTAGTAACTGTGAGAGGGACTTTGGAGTCCTAGTGGACAATCACTTAAATATGAGTCAGTAGTGTGCTGCAGCTGCTAAAAAGGCCAACACAGTGCTAAGCTGCATTAACAGAGGAATAGAATCAAGATCACATGAAGTGTTAATACCACTTTACAATGCCTTGGTAAGGCCACACTTGGAATACTGTATCCAATTTTGGTCACCACGATGTTAAAAAGATGCTGAGACTCTAGAAAGAGTACAGAGAAGAGCAACAAAGATGATTAGGGGACTGGAGGCTAAAACATATTTATTTATTTTATTTATTTTATTGATAAAATTTATATGCCGCCCAATCCCTAGGGACTCAGGGCGGTGTACAAAATTAAAACAATAAATATAACAATAAAACAATAAAATAAGTGCATTCATACAGCGTGTCCAGTCGTATCCTGGCCCCCCCGGGGACATCAACTCCAGGCCTGCCGGAACAGGAGAGTTTTAATGGCTTTCTTAAAGGCCGGCAAGGTGGGAGTAGTTCGAATCTCGGGGGGAAGTTGATTCCACCAGGTCGAAGCCACCACAGAAAAGGCCCTTCCCCGAGGGCCCGCCAGCCGACATTGTCTGGTTGACGGGACCTGAAGGAGGCCCAATCAGACTATGCGGCAGTATGCAGTCCTGTAAGTAACCTGGTCCTAAGCCATGAAGGGCTTTAAAGGTGATAACCAACACCTTGAATTGCATCCGGAGACCCACAGGAAGCCAGTGCAGCTCACGGAGGATAGGTGACACGTGGGTGTACCTTGGTGCACCCACAATCGCTCTCGCGGCTGCATTCTGAACCAACTGCAGCCTCCGAACGCTCTTCAAGGGTAGCCCCATGTAGAACACATTACAGTAATCCAGTCCTGAGGAATGATTGCTGGAATTGGGTATGTCTAGTGTAATAAAGAGAAAGATGAGGGAGGACCTGATAGCAGTGTTCCAATATCTCAGGGGCTGCCACAAAGAAGAGGGAATGAAGCTATTTTCCAAAGCACCTGAAGGCAGGACAAGAAGCAATGGCTGGAAACTAAGCAAGGAGAGAAGCAACCTAGAACTAAGGAGAAACTTCCTGACAGTTAGAACAATAACCAGTGGAACAATCTGCCCCCAGAAGCGGCGAATGCTCCAACACTGGAAGTTTTTAAGAAGAGCCTGGACAGCCATTTGTCTGAAATGGTATAGGGTTTCCTGCCTGAGCAGGGGGTTGGATTAGGTGATCTCCAAGGTCCCTTCCAACTTTATTATTATTATTATTATTATTATTATTATTATTATTATTATTATTATTAGTGATCAATATGGCCTCTCATCCCCCCCTTTAAAATAACATTGAAACCCTCTCTTTTCTCCTAGGTCTTAGGTAAGAGTGGGACTTCCAGCATCTGATCAAATTGGCTTTGTAGATTGATCATTTGATTTACAATATTGATGGTTTTCACATACTATAGAAAGTATTTGATGGTTGATATTTTAAGTGACTTCCACTTAAAATGTCCCTTGTAAAAACATATAAAGCCAGTGTTCAAGAATGAACAAACAGCTATAAAGTAAGAGCAATCTTTAATGGGGAAATTCACTCCCAATATTAGGTGACCAAGAAGAAAAAATAACTGCCACATATATAGTTCTTTTTTTTTCAAAGTCAAACTTGCATAGCCGCACTGTTTGCTGTGGCTTATAACCTTCTTTCACGACAGAAAAAAGGGAAAGAGATTAACATTGAAGTGCTGATCTGAAGGGCTTTAAGCTCTCAATCTTAAGACAGTATTGATACATTCTTGGCAGCTTAGAAAATATGTGATGATTGAAGTCATGGAAGAAAGAGACCATAGTTCCCATTTATTCTGCAAGTGGAGTTGGACTTTCTTGCAGCAAAAAGTTGAGATGCTATGAGAAGTCTTAAACAATTAGTCTAAGAATTTAATACATAAATTATAGAAGTGTGGGTGTCTGATGAGATAGGAAAAATATTGGAATACAATATAATAAAAGTGGAAAAAAATAAGCAGATATAGTGAAGTACAGCTGGGTCTCACTTAACAAGTTCCATTCCCTACTTGCATCAGATGTTGATGTTCCAGAGGATAGGGGTCACTTCAGAAAAGCTTGCTTCCTAGGCCCCATCAGATGAAATTCTTTGACAGGTGAGATCTGCAGCATCCTTCTCCCAACAGACATGAAGGAACAGGTAGATATAATGAGAAAGAGGCAGTCCCTCATTTCACTAGCCCCATATCATGTAGGGCTCTTAAGGTCCAAACTAGGACTTTGAATTGGACCTGGAAGCAAACTGGTAACCACTGCAGTTCTTGGAGCAGACATGTAACATTTGTCTTCTAGGGACATACATAACTGTGTGCAACTACATTTTTCAGTAGTTGAAGCTTCCATTAATTCTTCACGGGCAGCGTCATGGAGAGTGTATTATAATAGTCCACAATAAATGAAAGATTCAAATACTGATTTATCATCTAGTCCCTGTCATAGCAGTATTATAAATCTGAGCCCTCATTTCCCCTGCTGTACTACAATAACGATACTGGACAGGGTTTTTTTTGTTAGTTCTTCTTTATTTCTGTTAATCAGTTTAAGTTTTCTCCCTCATAAGACCTAGTCTGAAAAAAACATTTTGAGCTGCCAGCTGGAGTTTTAGCTTTAGTTCTTTTAATTTTGCTTACGTTTAAAGTATACTCCGATAGGATATGATTCATAAAAGAGGGCAGTTATTTAATGCCTAGCATCTTCAGAATTAAATTTCTCATAAGAAATATAGATCAAACTAATAGCTTCATTTATTTCTCTGTCTTTTTACTTCTGTCTTTTCTCCCTTCAAGCAAATGATTTGCAGATATGGGAAATAATAGCACAATCTTTATCAAGCAAGTGTTACTAAGGACAGCTAAATAAAAGAAGCTGCAAAATGAAGTAGAGCATGATGTCATTTTAATTTTTATTATTTATATATATATATCCCACCAAACAATAGCTTTCTCTGTTGAACTCTTAAATGGATATAGGGGAATATGGAATGCTGATATGGCTCAAGTTCAGAGACAAGTAAGGAGGATTATGATACCATAATTGTTTTGCTTTTTTTAGGAACAATCTCTTAATACTACTAGTCTGGTTTCAAAATGCAAAATAAAGAGAAATAGGAGGGAATCCTTACAAAAGTGCCTTACTTTAGATAATATGTTCATAGATTTTTTTGGGGAAGTATTTTTGGGGGGGGATGCCCTTGATGTTGATTCCTGGCAACTACCTGGAAAAATCATTGTAGTATTCTTGGGAGGATTTCATTGGTGGCTTGCTTGTCTTGCTCTCTCTCTTGCTATGAAAGAGAGAGAGAGAAAGAGAGGGAGGGAGGGAGAGAGAGAGAGAGAGAGAGAGAGAGAGAGAGAGAGAGAGAGAGAGAGAGAGAGAGAGAGAGAGAGAGAGAGAGAGAGAGAGAGAGAGAGAGAGATGTTCTGTGATTGAAGGGTGCTTTCCTCTTTGCCACATTTTCCCAGCTTGGATCCTTGAAAAAACTACTAAAATTGAAGAATTTTGCTCATTAACATAGGCTGAGTACAGAAGACTGAGGGAAAGGAGAATATTTGCATAAACCAGAAAAACAAAAAGAAACTTCTGTCATTTTCATCTTATTCTTATAAGGTGTGGCTGCTTTCTCTTCTCCCAAAACCTTGCAACATAGCAGAACCATAATTCATTTGTATTCACTGGTTTCCGATGTGTTTTTTAGTGGCTAAGATACCTGTCAAAAAGAAAATAGTGAATGAAGTGACTAGCTTACATCTTTCTATTATGCTCACTATTCTGTGGGTTTCTTGCAACTAACGCTTGAGCAGTTGGAGTAACAGAAGTCCACTGTCTGCAAAAACTTGCATCTTTCTCTTCAGCTGATTCTATGCTTGTGTTCAGCTATTTTATCTTGTGTTTGTGTCTGTGTACACTATACATATTGTGTATCAAGTATACATGAAATGAATAGAACAAAAATTTGTTAAGAAGAAAGAAAGAAAATGCCTGCAAAAATGATGTAAGTATAGAAAGTTGATAATATTCAGTTTATGAAATTCTTCTTAGCAGGGGTTTACAGATTTCATAATCCAGAAACCCTGCTACGGACTTGGTAATGTAGGGCAAAACAGATAGGTTGTGACTAATGCAAGTCTGAATAGTGCAATATTCTGTTTACATAAACTGATACCAGGTCATGTTTAATACAAGCCAAAATTCACTTACTGAGAGACTACTATGAGCACAGTTGAAGCTATTGCATATGCAGTTATCATAAGGCTGAAAAATGGAGAAAAAGAAGGCTCAAGAAAACACAAAAAAAGAAGAGGACTATTTTCACGAAATAGAGCAGAATATAGGAGATATTATGTTTTGGATATGGATTTATCCTCCAGCTTGTCTTTTGTTCCCTTGGTTCATTTATTTTAAATATTTATGAAATCTACCTAGAATAGGCATGTCAAACTTGTGATGTCACGTGACATCACGCAGTGTATCGTGACTTTCCCCCCATTGCTGGCAATGGAGTAGGCGTGGTTTCAGTATGATGCATCTGGCCCATGGGCCGGCAATTTGACATGCCTGATCTAGAAGATCTCACAGCAAGTTATAATGCATTAGAAAACAATAAAAGAAGTTAAAACCACATAAAAAATAATTGAAGGATGGTCCAGGTCATGGGTGTCAAACTAACTGTGTCATGTGATGTGTTGTGACGTATGTGACTTTTTTTGCATTGCTGGAACTTGGGTGGGCGTGGCCTCCATATGATACAACTAGCCCGCTGGCCGGCAGTTTGATACCTCTGATCTAGGTAACAACCTAGTTACCACTTCCTGCATTACCTACAGCTTCTAAGCCAGTGGTTCTCAACGTTTGTGTGACGGCGACCCCCGTCACACAAATGTTCTGCGCATGCGTGGCACGGCGCGCATGCGTGGCACGGCGCGCATGCGCGGCCCCGCCCCCATGCGTGGCACGCATGCGTGGCCCCACCCCCATGCGCAGCACGCATGCATGGCCCCACCCCATGCACGGCACGCATGCGCGGCCCTGCCCCCTGAGGGGAGAAAATGGCGGATCGCCTTCTTTGGCGACCCCCGAAAAATGGTCGATCGACCCCAAATGGGGTCGCGACCCTTAGGTTGAGAACCGCTGTTCTAAGCAGTCTTCAAAGGCAGACTTATTAAAAATAATTTAAAGTTATAAATATATTCTTTTGCTATTATATTTCATTTTTCCCATCAATATCACTTTGAATAGTGCAAATTCTCCACCATTTCATGTGATTTTTTATCAGCAGTAATCAAGACCTGTCTGTGTACCAGAACAAATGAACTCACCCCATTGGGAAGGCCCCTGAAAAAAAAGGAGTGAAATTTTATTTCACCATTACTTTGTCTTTCAAAGTCTACAGACTACCTCAAAACTGAGATGCTGAGGGATTAAAATAGCCATCACTTTAGTTATTACTAAACTCAGTAGAAGACTGCTCTGAAAATAAGATTACATCCTATATAGAACAACCTTTCCATCTGGTCAAGTTGTAAAAAGCTTTAATTGAGGATATCATCTAATCACACCCAAGGAATTTGTGCAGAAAAACTTGCTCAGCAGATTATTCATGAAAATGTAGTCTTGGCAGACACTATTAAAATCTTAGTCATAGTAATTGCTTAGAGGCCTTTCTAAACAATGTCGGTTCACTGATGTTTTTGAAGAGTGTTATTGTTTTGTTTCTTAAAGGGTAATGTGTGTCAGAAAAGATTTATGTCAACAAAAGGACAGGCTTGTTTGATTTGTCAATTGTAAAGCCTACTGGGATCTTTATTGCAGATTCTCTCAATAAAGATGGTGGCTTGACAATATGTGAAGCGGGAAGTATTTCTTTTTCAGGTAGACCTATTTCCTTCAAAAAGATATTGCACTCATTGACAACGTGCCACATTTCCTTGTTTTTTTTTTCCCTCTGAGAGAAAAGGAGAGAAAGAAATCCCACAGACGTACTCTCAGGATTTTTTTAGCCCTTTGAGTTTGTCTGTGTGAACAATGCTCCAAGATTTACAAAAGTGGATTTTAAGGATGACTGTGGCTTATTTCAATGCCACAAGGGCACTTCCATATAGATTCTATTAAAATGAAAAAATCATCCACAACAATCCATTTATGAACGTATGTATGTATGTATGTATGTATGTATGACATTTATATAGCTGCCCATCTTATACCAACTCTGAGTAGCTCCCAATCAACAATTTTAAAAGTTTCAGCATTAAAACAATATAAAATCATCCAAATATTAAAACCATAAACATTAAAAACAAAAACCTCACACCACGTTAAATGTCTGACATGTATCTTATTCCAGCATCCAAATTTATTACTATGAAAAGTCTGTGTGTTAATAAAGAAATCCCCAAGTGTTTTGATTTAGTGGACACATTTGGAATTTTAGGAACATATTGATACTGTCATAGCAAAATTGCCATGATAGGTGCAGCAATGGAAGAAACACCTAATTGCCAGAAGGAAAACAGAACTTTAAGCCTCATCTGCCCATTGTATTATATTCCAAAAATACTTCTGGCACCTGTGTATAGCCCAGTGACGTTGACGAAAAACTAGGTTATGATTGAGGTTGGTACTCTGCTTTGTAGTATGCTAGTTTCCCATTTTTTAAATTGAAATAATACTTTTTTTAAAAAAATGATAAGTCGAACAGTCAGTGAGCACCAAAGAAAATAGTGAGCACATTTTAGCCTTCAGGCCTCATATTGTGTTTGGGACCCGAGATTTAGTGTAATATGCATGAGTTATGATAAGTACCTGAAATAGTCCTCACTTCATTTCTTCTATTTGGCCGGGAGGGATATTTTGGAATTTTTCTTTTGTTACTTAAACTGTTTTCTGGCTATACCAAAAAAGATTTGTGTTACCTTTCTTTTTCCTTTGAATTAACATCCATGTAGATTAAATAGGGATGAATTTGGTAATTTCCTCTCCATCACCTGAATGGGAGTATACAAGCATACTGCAAGCATCAGTTTTCTCTTTTTTCTGCTTGACTGCTTCTCTGTTGGGGCTCTACTCTTCTCTGTCTCATGCACATTTATTGATTGGTGTACTTAATAACAATAACAATAAAGTTGGAAGGGACCTTGGAGGTCATCAAGTCCAATCCCCTACTCAGGCAGGTAATCCTATACCATTTCGGACAAATGGCTGTCCAGTCTCTTCTTAAAAACTTCCAGTGTTGGAGCATTCACCGCTTCTGGAGGCAGGTTGTTCCACTGGTTAATTGTTCTATCAGGAAGTTTCTCCTTAGTTCTAGGTTGTTTCTCTCCTTTATTAGTTTCCATTCGTTGCTTCTTGTCCTGCCTTCAGGTGCTTTGGAAAATAGCTTGATTCCCTCTTTGTGACAGCCCCTGAGATTTTGGAACACTACTATCATGTCACACCTCATCCTTCTCTTCATTAAACTAGAGATACCCAATCCCAGCAACTGTTCCTTATATGTTTTAGCCTCCAGTCCCCTAATCATCTTTGTTGCTCTTCTCTGTACTCTTTCTAGAGACTCAACATCTTTTTTATATCGCGGTGACCAAAACTGGATGCAGTATTCCAAGTGTGGCCTTACCAAGGCATTGTAAAGTGGTATAAATACTTCACGTGATCTTGATTCTATCCCTCTGTTAATGCAGCCTAGCACTGTGTTGGCTTTTTTGGCAGCTGCAGCATACTGCTGGCTCTTATTTAAATGATTGTCCACTAGGACTCCGAGATCCCTCTCACAGTTACTACTATTGAGCAAGGTACCCCCTATACTATACCTGTACATTTGGTTTTTCTTGCCTAAATGTAGAATCTTACTTTTTTCACCATTGAATTTCATTTTGTTAGATAGCGTCCAGTGTTCAAGTCTGTCCAGATCCTCCTGTATCCTAAGCCTGTCTTCTGAAGTGTTGGCTGTTCCTACCAGCTTGATGTCGTCTGCAAATTTGATGAGTTCCCCATCTATCCCCTTGTCCAAATTGTTGATGAAGATGTTGAAGAGCACTGGGCCCAGAACAGAGCCCTGGGCATCCCACTACACACTTCCCTCCATGTAGATGTGGTTCCATTGAGGACCACACGCTGAGTATGGCCGGTCAGCCAGCTACGAATCCATCTGCTGGTGATGCTGTCTAACCCACATTTTTATATCTTATTAAGTAGTAGGTTGTGATCTACTTTATCAAATGCCTTATTGAAGTCCAAGTAAATTATATCCACAGCATTCCTCTGGTCCACTAATTTTGTCACTTGGTCAAAGAATGCAATAAGATTTGTCTGGCATGATCTGTTTTTGACAAACCCATGTTGGCTTTTAGTAATGACTTTGTTTGCCTCTAGGTGTTCGCTGATTCGTTGTTTGATTATCTTTTCCAGAATCTTCCCACGTATTGAGGTCAGGCTGATAGGTCTTTAATTTCCTGGATTAATTTTTTTTCCCTTTTTGAAGATGGGAACTACATCAGCTCTTTTCTAGTCCTCTGGTAGTTCCCCTGTGCTCCAGGATCTTTGAAAAATATAGTTCAGTGGTTCTGAGATCACATCTGCCAGTTCCTTGAGAACCTTGGGGTGTAATCCATCTGGTCCTGGTGATTTGAACTCATCTAGGCTGGACAGGTGCTCACTTATCGTTTTCTTGCCTATCTTAACTTTTTTTCTTGTTTTTTACATGTTGAAAGAAGCTTTTTTTGTTATTTCTGACTTTGGTTGCAGGCCTTACTTCATTCTGAGCCTTAGCTTTCCTCACTTCATCTTTGCAGGCTTGGCTATTTGCTGATATTCTGAATTAGTTATGTGTCCCCCTTTCCACTTTCTATACTTGTCCTTTTTATCTTTCAATTTATCAGAGAGTTCTTTATGCAGCCATGCTGGTTTCTTTTGAGAGCTGTTATTTTTCCTCTTTGTTGGTATTCTGCTAGACTGGGCTTTTATTATTCCCCTCAAGGATTCTCATCCATGGAATCCTTCCCAAGCCCTCTCTAAGTTTATTGAAATTAGCTCTCTTGAAGTCCAAGACTCTAGTTTGACTGTGTTCTATTGCTTGAGCGTCCATAACATTGAATTCCAATATTGCATGATCATTTCCTCCCAAGGTTCCTATGGCTTCAACACCTTCTATCATTTCATCTCTGTTAGTGAGAATTAGATCCAAAATGGCTAATTCCCTAGTTCCCTTCTCTACTTTTTGGGAGACAAAGTTGTCTGCTAGGTTTGTCAGGAATCTGTTTGATTGGTGCAGAGTTTGTCTCCCAGTTGATGTCAGGGTAGTTAAAATCCCCTATTACTATTGTGATGGGTTTCCTACATACCTTAGTTAGCTGACTACCAAAAAGTTCATCTATTTCTTCTGTTTGGTTGGATGACCTATAGTATACACCTATGGCAATGTCACCCCCACCCCCATTTTATATTGATCCAAATGCATTCAAGTACAGTTTTCATCATTGTTGTGCTCTGTAAAGATGTAGTTATTTCTTATAGAGAGAGCAAATCCACGTCCTCTTTTATTTGGTCTGTTCCTTTTAAATAATTTAAATCCCTCTAGCTGTGTGTTCTATTTGTGGGTTTCATCCCACCATGTTTCCGTAATGGCAACAATATCATATCTGCCCTCATTAACCTGATTCAGAGCAGCACATTTTCACACATAAAATTGAACTAAGTCCCTTCAAGAGCATCACAATGAACTGGATGGATGCTATGTAAAACAGTTGTAATTGATTTAACATGTACCCATTCTGAAATTGGGAGGAATCATTCAGTACAAGTAACTATTTGTTATCTGGCATCTTTGTAGGGATTTCTATTAGACATTTACCATTGCAACCCATCAAAAATAATTTATTAATCTGATATATTTGTCATCTTTTCTCAGGGAGCTCAAGATGTAGTATTTCTGACAGGAGATACAGTAAGAATTGAATATTAAAGACAATTTACATGATTTCCAATTATAGGGAGAACAATCTCCTTTCATTAATGCTCACACAGATGCACAATGAAATGTTTTTTCACAAACAGTACTACCATTGTCTCACATATTTATGTTTGCACATATTTATCATAGCTACAATATTTTTCTTTAGGCTCTCCAGACATGTATATACTTGCACATGTATACTCCCACACAGACTGCTCACCTTTTCCCCATTAACAATATCTTTTCTCATTCACAAGTGTGTATCTCAGGTACAGATATCCTTCTACATAGTTTCCAAAGGCCAGCTTTACCAATCTAGTGCTTTAGTATATTAAATTAGAACCCAGTTATACATATGTGTGGTTTGTATAAAATGCAAGCTCACACATACCTGTAATATCAGACCCTTGGAAGCCATACAGACATTACCTGAAATATATTAACCTTCCAGTGCCATTCTATGTCCCCTAGCCCACCCCTCCACAAAAAATCCCAAATGAATTAATATAGAAATGCTAGTTAGAAAGGGGAATAAACATGTGTGGCTGGAAGATTAGAATAATGAGTACTTAAAAGTGAGGGAGGAAAGTTGAATAAAGGTTTGCTTATTTTTACTTTTGATGTTCAGTGACTAGTAAATACCAAGATTAGGAAGATGATCAAAACAAGGGCCAGGCTAAAAGAACAGAAAAAAAAAAAACATTTCATTCACACACCAGCTCTTCATTTTAAGGGTATTATGATCTTGCTTTGGGCCTTAGTTCAACAATTCGCACATTCAGAAATTGGTTGCTGTGTTCTGTTTTTTTCAGACTAAAGTACAATACATGCATGTAGGCAGTGACATGCTTAGGCTTAGTAGATAGCAGAAAATTGTATGACATCTCATTCTTACACCCCAAATCATTCAAATGAATGACTGATGATGTTATATGTGGGTTGTGGTTTTTTGTTTTTGGTACTGCACAGCACATGGTATGTTGGCCATTTGCTTATACATTTTTCTGTCCAGCCAGATATTTACAAATGGAAATCTATTTGGAAATATGGATGTAGCTGTACTGGAACACTTTTTATTTTAAGGTAGCTTCTGACTGAAACAAAAGCAAGCAAACTGCTAGAATTACTTTTTGCAATGCATTGTGTATGAGGCTTCAACTCAGGTCAGCAAAGTATATCATGAGAACTCCAGGCTGCACACACCTCTGTTGGGTTCCTTGAAATCCCCCTCAACTGTAATTTTTAGTATGAGAGAAAGAGGAATTATGAAAACATGGAAGCGACTCAAGTAACAATTTACAAGTATTTAAATGAACTGAAATTAAATGTAGTATTTATCCTAAGTATATCTCTTTGTCCTGAATTCTCTACTCTTTGTGGAAATCAGCACATAGCATAATGTTCAAAGTGCCAATTGTAGTTCTTGAATCCAAAGAAGTTACATAATCCTATGTAGATAGTTCTCTAAAGAGGCTTTCTATATTTTTTTATTTTATTTAGGTAATTAAAAAGGGATGCTTTTCTTTTGCAGGCCCTCCATCTGCTCCAGAGAACTTGATTTCCAATGTCAATGAGACATCAGTGAATTTGGAATGGAGTTCCCCCCAGAACAAAGGTGGTCGTGAAGATGTCTCTTACAATGTGGTGTGTAAGAGATGTGGAGCTAGTGATCTGAACCGCTGCCGGTCCTGTGGGAGTGGTGTTCACTTCAGCCCTCAGCAGAATGGATTGAAGTCCACTAGGGTTTCCATTACTGACCTTTTGGCTCATACGAATTACACCTTTGAAATCTGGGCAGTGAATGGAGTATCCAAGCAAAATCCAAGCCAAGACCAAGCTGTGTCTGTCACTGTGACCACTAACCAAGCAGGTAAACTTTTTATTATACTTTAATTTTCCCATTCATTGGAGGTGTCTCTGCCAATTCTTAGTCATCCAGGTCATGGTTGTCCCAACAGTGCTTTTTTCAAGAGGCAACAGGACTTTGTTTTTCCTTGAAGAATTTTGCTTTTCATCCAAGAAGAGATGAGCAGCAAAATGTCTTCAAGGAAAAACAAAGAAAGTCCAGTTTCCTCTTGAAAAAGCACCTTTGGGACTCATTGGAAATAGTAACAATTTTGGAGGTGAAGAGGGCACATTTGAAATTTTAACAGCATATTTTGGATTTGGTCTTGAAATTCTTACCCTAGAAGATTTATCTTTTTTTTAAATATTTTTTTTATTTTTCCAAACTCTCCCGCTTACATATACTGTGATATTTATCAGATGTTAACATACATTCTTTTTACATTCATATATAAGATACTTTTAATAAAATGAAATAAATACATACACATGACTTTTGGTGTTGCTTGCCCATTTCCCCTTTCACTGTATCCACACTCCTTCTTCTCTACCTTCTTTCTCCCTTTCTTCTCTTCCCTACTTCCCTCTTTTTCCTCTCCTTTTCTCTTTCCTTCACCACTCTCCTCTCCTTTCTCCCCACTTCTCCTCTTCTCCTCAAACCTTCCTACTTCCTTCTCCCCTTTTCTCTCTCCTCTTTTCTCTCTCCTCTCCTTTCTTCCCTCTCATCCCTCTTCAGATACAATTCAGGGGTAATGTCCGAGCAACTCCTCTCTCCAAATTTCCCTATCTGTATTATATACAATAAGATTAATTTTCTCTTACATTAATACTTCTATTTATCTAACCTTCTCGGTATATACTTCTATAAATATTTATACAACCCCCAGTTATTTAATACTGTGTCACCTGGGTCTCCCTCCTTATGTGCTCCCCTAGAAGATTTATCTAATCACCAAATGGCTGAAACTGTGGGCATGGCCAGTCGCAAAATTACCAATTTAGCAGAAGGCAGCTTGAGTCCCAAGTTGGTCTCTGCCATTGAAATACCTATTTTTAGAATGTAAGATATTGCTACAAATACGGTTTGATGGGTTGCTTTCAAAGATGTATTCTTCTTACTTAATTTGTTCTGCCGACAGAATCTTTAAATATCAAGAGGGGTAGGAAGCTACATGTTATAAACTGAGGGATGCAAGGAGAAGGTAGGCTTTTGCTGTGAATCGGATCTGGATAAGAACGCCAGTATCTATAAATTGTGTAATAAAATAAAATTTGCAGTGCAAATTCTCTGCATCCAGCACTCAGAACACTTTTTGCTTTTTTTCAACTATCACCTAGCAATCATTTCAACAATCTATAACAAAGAAAAGGAAAACACATTCTGTGATAAAGTTTAACACAATGCTAAAATTGTGAAATATATTCACAGTCATTGTGTCTCTTTGGCTGTATGTACTTGATTGTGTATACTAATCTGTGAAGATATCAGGAGTCATATGATATAGGAAATATTACTTTTTACTGAAATTCATCCTATTCTTTCTTGGGCAGAACTTTGCAACCTTCAACCATAAATTTGCTTCTTTTTATATGGAAGATAAGTAAAGTAGATTCCAAGGAATAAAGTACAAAGATAAATTAGCTTCAGGGTATACTCAAATGTTGGCTTCTAAAAATTATATCCCCTGCAAACTATCACTGAAATTAAACCAATGATTATCATTGTTCTAAAATATATTATTTTGAACAGAATATAAATATATATGCTATAAATAATATAAAGATTAATTTCAGTGTAAATATTTTAATAATTTGCTTTTATCAACCATATGCAGCATTTCAAAAACCAAGTTGGCTTCTAAATCAGAAGGTGGCAATCCAACACAAATGAAAAGTTCACAGTAATTATAAATAAAAGATCTGACCTTTTATTTGTACCAACATTGAAATTATACAATTTGTAATACTATTTAGTTTTAATGAGGCAAAGCCCAACCATATAAGTATTTCCTAGGCAATTGCATAGTGTATATGCCTTTAAATGGGAACAATGTGATACTTTACTAATAATATTTATGTCACGAAGATATAGATTGGTAATCATGGATATTTTCTATTTTATTTATCAACTTGGTGAACTTTAAACACTATAGTTGGCCTTCCAGATTGTTCTTTAATTGTGATGTGCAAAAAGTATGCTCCAAGAGATTCCTTCTATAATGAACTCTTGGGACTCCTCCCTTCCTGCCTCAGAGGCATATTAGGAGTTTCAAGATTGCCTTAAATCAGGGATGTCAAACTGCCGGCCCGCAGGCCAGATGCATCACGTGGAAGCCACGTCCACAGCATTGCCGGCAATGGCAAAACTGTCCCGATATGTTGCACGATGTCACATGACGTCGCGAGTTTGACATGTCTGCCTTAAATGATCTGGACCTGACAGAAGATGCATATTCCTGCTTATACAGTAAGTGTGGATTTGTATTTGTGCAAATAAAACATTTGCAATCTTTTTTTTAGTATCAAGAAGTGCAGGCTTAAATAACAATAGATAAATACTATTTTGTACTTAAAGTGAACATATGCATATGTTGCTATCTTAATTATTCGTGTTGCTACACTTATAAATTCTACCTCAATAAGACTATCAGATGCATCTTTGTTTGAAGATTGATATTTAAAATGGTATCTTGTGTTAATTCAGCTTTTTTATTAAAAATATATCTGATACTCTGTTGGAACTGATATTAGTTTACATAGTATACAAATGTGGATAATAGTTCATTACACTAATGCTTCAACTAGCAATTCTGTTACAGTAAACTTACTATCCAACAGGTAAACTAATAATAGGTCGAATGGAATTGTCTCTATTACATACTTTGAGTAGCAAGATTGTATGCTTATGATTTATTAGTTTGGATTAGATTTTCTAGTCTAAAGATTTTTAAACTTTCAGTTCTTTAACTTCGATGGGTTGGTTAAGCCTACAATTTTTTGTCCTCCCCGAGATACAGGAAGTCCTTGACTTATAACCATTTATTTAGTGACTGTTCAAAGTTACAACAGCACTTTAAAAAGTGACTTTGGATGATTTTTCACACTTACCATTGCAGCATCCCCATGCTTGACAACACATTTATGACTCACATTTATGACAGTTGCAGTATCCTGAGATAAGGTGATCAGCTTTTGCAATCTTCTAATGAGCAAAGTCAATGGGAAAACCAGATTCACTTAACAACCCTATTACTAATTTAACAACTGGAGTGATTCACTTAACAAATGTGGCAAGAAAAATCATATAATGGAATGGGGCAAAATCCACTTAACAAATTTCTCACTTAGCAACATAAATTTTGGGCAGAATTGTGATAAGTTTTTTGGTAAGACATAATAAGAATTAAAAAAATTAAGAATTTTTAGAAATATGTTAGATTAGTAAAACACAATGCAAGAATGGCAAACAATTCCCATATATATTACATTAAAAGATTGGTTTCAATGGGGAATCAGTTGAAATATCCAGATGAACATTAGAACATTTCAGGATATCCTAGTCTTCTCACCTGTTTTGTTGTTAGTCTTCTGAAGTTTGAATTTCTAAACACACACACACACACACACACACACACACACACACACAGAGAGAGAGAGAGAGAGAGAGAGAGAGAGAGAGAGGGAGGGAGGGAGAGAGAGAGAGAGAGAGGGAGAGAGATGAGTTAAGAGGGAAAGTCTATAAATAAATAAACAGACTTTTATCTCACAGCATTTAAGTAAAGATATTTTAAAATTGCAGCTTTAGTCAGAGAAGGATCTTTTGTATGAAGATATTCAATTCTGGGTGATTCCCCCCCCCACTTTCTTTTTTTACCCCATTGTGTCTAGCTGTCAGCTTGCCTGTTGTAAATCTTTATTTTAGAGAAATTGAGATTTGTAGATTATTTTCTCATAGTTGTCTTATCTACCTCCCTGTATATATCTGCATAAGAAAATCATTCTTGTTCTGTAAATGTTCTTTTAAACTTTCCCTCAATTTTCTGTCATGTCAGATATGATCTATAATGCCTCAGAATTATAAAATGAACACATATTTCTACTAGCTACATTTATTTGATTTTACTTCAGTAGCACCCAACTTCCAGAAGCAGTGCCAACAGTAAACATTGAAGGATGTTATAAACAAAGAGAAGTAGAATTACACTTTGTTTTTTCTAATTAAAGCACAGTGTTGAATGGGAAAGGGGAAGGATCAAAAGAAAGTGTTGTTCTTATATGTTTTTGTCTATATTCTAAATAATCAAACACCTAGGGTGATTTATTTCCATGTAGCTCACAAACACAGGAAGATTCTATAAAAAGAACCAATTTTTTATTAGTATTTTTGGTATGATATTTTCAGAAATCCCTGCTTCCCTTCAGATATATTGCACCACCTTGCACAGGAAATGGACAAAAGATTCTGTGTGTTTTGCCACTCTTATTTCAGCTGTAGAGTAGAATATTTATAAATCTAATGCAGATCTATTATTATGTTATGCCATGAGTATATGCTGCTTTCAGTACCAATGATGGAAATTGCACCAGCATCAAAGGCCCTAATTTGAATTCAGGCACTAAAGTAAAATCTTCCAAGCCAACTATACTATGCTAAGGGTGTTTACCTTTCTATTCATTAAACCCTTTTATTTCCAACTGTTTCATAACACATGTATCCACACATATACTCCTCTCTCCTTCTCTCAGTAATATGCAGGTGAACAATTTAAATAAGTAGCTTTAAAAGCAGATACACATTTTTGTGCTTAAAAATGAAACATATTTTTCTAGGTTGTGAAATAATTGAGAATATGCCAGCTGCTACCTGAGCCTCTTTAATTAAATATCTGCTTATTTAAATTACTGTATAATTTCTTTTTTTCCCAACCTGTTTCTTTCATTGATTTCTATGTTTTATCAATTTATTCTGTATATGAGGTAAATAGGATTTTTTTGAAAAAGAAAGTAAGATATAATGTTTAAATGTCAATAGCTTGATATTTTATTTATTCATTAGGAAAGCCAATGCATGCTTGTTTCCTTGGCTTTCTTGAGTTAATGTTTGGTTTAGCATGTGTAAGGAAATCAGTAACAGGAAATCAAGTCAAACTAATGAGAATTATGTAGCGTTCTTAATGTTGGAAGAGCCAAGGTCATTCTTATTTTTGGTGGGACTTAACTGTAAAGACTAAAGCTAAGTCCTTTGGAAATTCTGTTTCCTGTACTTGTGAGCTTCCATCTGCCAGTTGGCTTTTGCCTTGCTTGATAAGAATGTAGCCGTATGATGTCTTGGTCCAAGAAGAACAAAAACACATTTACTTGGCAAAAAAAGATGTATCAATGGGATTTTAAAAAATATAATACTTTGAAACAAAACAAAAATCCAGGAAATCTTTTGCTTTATTTATGCAGTACATTGCATGCTTCATTCATATACATAGTATGCATGCTAAGATGTGATTTTTAAACCATTGTTAGATGAATAAACCACAAAGGATGAGATCATACATGGCACTAATCCATAAATATTTTTAATATATTTTATTAATTTTTTACAATAACAATCTTTAATGCTTAGTAAACAATGTGTTGTCTGAGTTCATATATTTAAAAACAATAATTAATTTTTATAATTGATCAATATGTTAGTTGATAATATATTTCCTTGATCCGCTCTTCTTCTAATATTATTCTCCTTTTGTCTACATTAAACAAATATAATTCTTAATAATTTAAATACATTTTTCTAGTATTTGTACATATAACAATAACATCAACATATAACATTTTTTCTAATCAGCTTATTTCAACTGTATTTATAGGAGTCATGTTATTAAGTCATTATATGTCCTGTTTTCAAAATTATTATTTAAGCTTAATTTCCCGTCAGTATTGAAACCATTCTTATCATTCATAATTTTCTCAAAATTCATTATCTTTGAATATCCACATTTTTCATTCAAATACAACGTCTCAATATTTTTACATTTCACATATTATAAAAGTATTATATCACTTATATATCTTATCCCTCTTACTATTTCTTTATTTTTTATATTTTTAACTGTATTCAAACAAGTGTTTTGTCATATACTATTCCATCTGGTAAATTGAATCACATCTCTTAAATCTAATTCTAATCTTCTTCTTTCGCCAGGTCACTTTCCAAATCAGTAGGTTTAATTTGCCAGGTTGTATTTTTGTAGATATTGTTAGGGATAAAGAAGACAAATTAAGTAGAATATTCATTTTTTGTCTCCCATGCTTTAAATGATTCTCCTGACAGCTCTTTAATCCATTTTATTAAGTGTTCTTTTTTGCCCTCAAGTTCTAGAAGGTAAAACATCTTTTTTATTTCCTTTGCTGTAGCAAAATTTTGCAGATTTTCTTTTGTTTGTATTAAGTTGTAGTTCTTTTCATTTGTAGATTCCATATTTAAGTCATTTTCCTCTGATTTGTATTCTATTATCTGATTTATTTGTTCATTCTTTTTCATCATTTTTGTTTAATTGTGAGTTTAGGTTAGAGATATGTTCATTTATGTTATCAAAGTTGTTTTTAATCTTATCATGATTTAAGACAATTGTCATTTGAATCTGTTGCAGCATTGCATATATTTTCTCCTGGAATGTATTTGCTTTATCTTGAGTCATTGTTCCTGCAGATCTCAGATGTTCCACGCTGGGGTCTTCAGAAGGGGATGTTAGGTTGGTTTTCTGTCACTTTTAGTTAAATAAACAACATCCATTTTGTTTCCCTCCTCTAAGTAATTTTTCACCGGTACTAAAGTCTCTTTAATTAGCTTTATCAAACCAGCCCATCTTAAAATCCAAACAACCAAATCTTGTGTAATTCTTATCTTTATATATGGTTTTTGTAATCTGTTTCCAATTATCTAAGCATCACTGAAAACAGTATTTTGTAACAGTTCTTTTTTTCAGAGATCTTATGATTATCAGCCAGCTAAGATTTCAGTCCAAAGTGTTTAACCACTTGAAAGTTTTCCAGTAACTTCCCCTTTAGAATATTAACCAAAGGCCAAGGTTTTTCTTTCTCTGTAACAATTCTTAAACTTAAAAAAGCAGCTCATTGTATTTAAGATAAGATAAGATGACCTTTATTGTCATTTTTTTTTTCCTGTGGGCACAACGGCACACATCAAAAATGAAATTTAGTTGCCCACTCTCAAAGTGAAACACATACATGATGCACACCTAAACATACTATGAACATCTGTATAGACCCACATCCCTACATATACGTAGCAAATAAATATTAAATACTGTCTATCTTGAATATATAACGGAAGGAGGAAGCTTGAGAGTTCACAAGGTTAATGCTGTATGGAATGAAACTATGGCTGAATCTGGATGTTCTGCTATGGATACCACGAAGCCTCCTCCCAGAAGATAACAAGGAAAACAGATCATGAAGAGGATGTGTAATGTCCCAGATAATCTTACAGACCCTGCTCAAGCAACGCTTCTGTGCTATGTCCTGGATAGGAGGGAGGGAACTGCCAATGATCTTTTTGGCTATTTTCACCACTCTCTGCATTGCCTTCCTATCTGAAGCAGTGATGCTTCCAAACCAGACTGTGATGCTATGTGACAGGATGCTCTCGATCATCCCTCTGTAGAAAGTGGTCAGGACAGGGGAAGAAAGATGTGCTTTTCTCATGCGACATAGAAAATGCAGGCGCTGCTGTCCCCGCTTCACCAGATTCTCACTGTTGAGTGACCAAATCAGCCTACCCGTTAGCTGCACACCCAGGAATTTGACACTGGTAACCATCTCCACAGGTGAGGCATTAATGCACAGAGAAGTGTGGCTGTGCCTGCCTTTTCTGAAATCAACAATGATCTCTTTGGTTTTTCCGGTATTTAAAACTAGTCTGTTTTCCTTACATCAGTTCACCAATCCCTCAACTTCCTTGAGCTAAGCTTCCACCTTGTCATCCTGAATAAGGCCCACTATTGTTGTATCATCTGCAAACTTCACAATATGGTTGGTGGCAAACCTAGCACAACAGTCATGAGGCAACAGGGTGAACAGCAGCGGACTTAAGATACAGCTCAGAGGAGAACCTGTGCTCAAGAAAATGGTATTAGAGGTATTTGTTCCAACTTGCACATATTGGGGCCTGTTGGTAAGAAAATCAAGAATTCAGTTGCACAAAGGAATGTTTAAGCCTAAAAAGCCCAGTTTGTCTACTAAATGCTGGGGAATGATTGTGTTAAACGCCGAACTGAAGTCGACAAACAGCAAGCGCATATGAGTATTTCTTTCTTCTAAGTGCTTCAGGCTCAGATGGAGAATGGAAGAAATAGCATCCTCTGTAGATCGATTTGGTCAGTAGGCAAACAAGCGGATCAAATGCTGGCAGGAGGCTAGATACAATAGTGTCCTTTATCAGCTTCTCAAAGATTTCATGATGGTGGATGTCAGTGCAACTGGACGGTAATCATTGAGGCCTGTAATTCTGGACTTTTTTGGTGCTGGCAAGATGATGGCCATCTTAAAATATGATAGGACCACTGCCTGCTGCAATGAGAGGTTGAAAATATCTGTGAGTACACAAGCCAGTTCCTCTGTGCATTCCCTGAGGACTCGTCCAGGGATGTTATCTGGGCCTGCTGCTTTCTGAATGTTAACTGTCTTCAGTGTTTTCCAGACAGAGGTGACATCAAAGCTTGGCACTTGCTCATCAGGATGGGGCACAGCTTTCCTGGTAGGAGTACTATTTGATGCCTCAAATCTACCAAAAAATGCATTCAGTTTGTTTAGGAAGTCTGTGTCATCCTTGCATCTTGATGGAGCCATCTTGTAATCTGTAATGGTCTGGATCCCTTGCCACATTCGCCTGGTGTTTGTTGGGTCCTGAAAAAAGTTCTGAATTTTCTGCCAATGGGCTTGCTTTGCACCCTTTATGGCACTTTTCAGATTTGCTGTGGCCATTCTAAGTGCCGCATGTCACCAGATTTAAAAACCACATTCCAATCCCAGAAGGTCAGCAATTTCTAAACATATATAATTTCACTCTGTAGTAGATAGCTCATAGCTTTGTTCCCAACTGTTTTTTTGTTTTGTTTTGTTTTGTTTTGTTATTTCTGGGTATCTTGCCAAATTCTGAGTCAATGCAGCTATAGTTTTCTCTAATCCTCCACTAGGTGTCAGTAGCTGTTCACTGTCCAGCTTTTAAAGCAAAGACGAGTTGTTGTTATTTATCATTTCATCAATGCTTTTTCAGCTATGGAATTTTAACAGTCTTAGGGTTTTTTTTTCTTAGTTTTCAAATTTATACAGACTGTAGTATTTTTAATCTCATTTCAATATATTTTTGTTCTCTATAAGAGTTTAATTTGCTGTTTCCATCTATGAGAGGGTGGGCGTATAGTCCCTTCCCTTCTCACTTTGGGAGGATTTTTGCTTCTTGAGAATCTTTTCCACGAAATCATATACAAAATAGGAGAGAAAAGATCGAATTCCTCACCCAGTTTCAAGCACGGTGTTCACCGTTCTGATTAGTGCCTTTGGACTTTAGCTGCAAGTAGCTTGGGCTGGTCACTGAGCTATGGCCAGCCTTTCTCCTGTCAGGTTAGAGGGCTTCCCCCAGATTGAGCAGAATGACTGCTGTTGTTCTGCAATCATCGGGCACTCCTCTTTCTTCATCACCTCTCCGGGGCAACTTTAGACCCATTTAGTGTCACCTGGCAGGGCAAAACTAGCCGTGGGTTGCGGAGCTCTGCAATCCCTCCGCTGTGTGCTATGGCGCAAAACCGGAAATGATCCAGGTTTTTTTTTATATAAACTACAGTAAATGGGTTCACTGATACCAAGCTAAAACCAAACAACACATTACGACTTAATGCAGTGTGTGAATCCAAGCTGTGTCTTTAATACAATAATCCTTTTTCCCTGTGTCATTCTTACTTGATTTGGGAAAGGAGAAATTAGACTGAGCAATGTTATAAATTCCTGACATTTTAGAATTCTATCGGTTCATGACTGTCTTCTGGAAATGCCAGGTTGTTCAGTTCTCTTCATTCTGACTGATTAAAATTATGGGGGGGGGGAGTTGGGAGAGAGGAGAAATAGACAGGTTTTTAAATATCAGAGAAATATTTAAAGCCAGACACATCCATAGAACTGATGATATGCAATCTTATTGATATTGTAATGGAGACATTGTTCTGCTTACCAAAGAGACACATTATAGCAGATGGTAATGAAATTTGAGGAAGAGTTAATTTTCTTCTTCCTTCTATTGCTGGAAGATGAGGTTAACCCAGAGGAAAATTCAGGAATTTCTTAACTCATTTTCATTTTAGGGTCAAGGGTTCTGACTGTTATTATTATTACATAGACAACAATTTGAAATCACAGATACCAGAGATTCTTTATTTGGTATTGGCATTTATACATATTGAGTTCTTTCCAAGGACATTGTATTTGTAATGTATCATTGTAGTAAAGTGCTGATCCAAGCAGTGTGGCCTTTTTTAATTGACAGATGGAATTTTTTTCAATGTGCAGATTTTCTAAGTGCTATTGAAGACTTTTTTGGTATGACACTCAAAGTGCTGATAACCATTGGATTACATAGCTGTTTTTTGCAACCATCTTTCAGTTTTGATTTTCAGGTATTGATATTTATGATTTCCATCTTCTATTCCATCATCTCTTGGTATTGCCACACTTTCCTTTCTTTCATCAATACACCAGTTAAATCTGATGTATTATGACCAAGAGTTTATCAGTTTGCATTTGGAAATTCCACAATAATTTAACCTACCCAGTTTTAACTACTTTTTCAACTTTATATCCCTGTGGAATATTTATTACTGGTACATGATATTTTTTACAGATATTTTAGTGAAACATTACAATTTGCTTGAATATCCATACTTTGTTGGTTCTGATTTATAATAACAGACCATAATGGTATGATTTTCAACACAGTATACTTTTGTCTTTTTCTTCTAATAAACCCACAGGGTTAGACTCTGGTATTCCAGCTATAGCTCCGGAGTCCTGTTGCCACTTGTCCACAGATGATCAGGAATGCTAATATCTGACATGGTCCTTATTGACCTGAGTGACAACTGATCCAGTATAGATATTTTTTTCTGGAGATTTTAATGTGTTTAAAATTGGAGTTATATCTGTGACTTGAAACCCACTATAACCTCCAGTATTTAAGTACATTAAGTTCTGCATAGCAGACATACAGCAAACCTATTCCACTATAGTTTACTTTACAATTTAACTTTTTTTTAATGTCTTTATGATCTCTAATTATCTATGCAGCATTTTTAAAAGCAAATAAAAAATGAGTAATATTGGGAAGGCTAAAAATGGTAAAAAGTTCAGAGAATAGAATAGCTGTAGCCTTGAATTGCTTAGAAATGCTACCGAACTAAATGGTTAACTAAAATTTGTCTATTCCATGTGCTTGGGTAAAGATTTCTGAAAGATAAATAGTGCTGATCAACTGAAAATTCCTTCCATGGTCATTTAATTATATCCTTGAAAATGTATAATTGGTAGGAAATATGTGCTCTTAGCCACTTTTCCTTCCCTTTGGCAGCCAGCTTTATTCATGTGTGTTAGACGTGCTACTAGGAATGTACATACATGCATCTAAAACAAAACAAAACAAAAAACGGGAAATCTATTATTGGGAGGGGTTAAATTTATTATTTTAAAGTGATTATGCTTTTTACTGAGAAAAATAATATAAACAACTGCCTACTTCTTGGCAAAGCATTTGTACCACCCATTTCCATGAATTTGTATTCAAAAGGAGAGTAAAATCTAAATCAACAAGCAGAGAAAAGCTTTTACCACCTTCAGCAAATCAACAACTTTAGAGGTCAATGAACAACTTTGAGCAGATGAAGCTACTTTGCAGTAGAAAGAGATTATTACAATATTTAAATACAGATTTTGTCCTGTTATAATATAGTTTGACAGTTTTCTGTGGGATTTGGCACTCTGCTGAAAATATTATTTTATAAACAAGAATTGTCTCTATTCATTGTTGAAAAAAGGCAGGATGGTAAGAGATCATATATTTTAAAACTTTTTAAGAAATCCTTAATATGACTCTCCATAATTGTTTGACTCACTCCATTTTGTTTTGAACTCCTCTCTCTCTCTTCTTGTCTGTTCTAATTCCAGGAGGGGTATACAAGGTCAGACATGTTTATAAGTTCTATTTTTACATAAGTTTCCTTAAGTTTAAAGGAGAACATAAAAAATAACTCCTACTAATACGTAATAAGAAAACAAAGAAGAAAAAGACAAAAGTGCAGAAATAAAAAAAATAGAATAGAAAAAAACTTCCAATTTCCATTGCAGTACATATAAGTATGATTACAAAATTCTTTGTTATTCTGTGATTACAAAAAAGCTCTCTTTTTTCCTTCATCCATTTTTTTATAATCATCAAAATCACAAGTCATAAGTGCATTTTTTCTATGAGTCTATGAGGAGTTTCAAGTCAGGTATAACTGGAGATAATGTCTTTTGTCTAGTTAAGGAAGTCTATTTGGCCATGTCTGCAAGTTGCATCGTTTTCATAGCCATTTCTCTAATAATAGGTAGTGTTCAACCTTTCTACTTTTGAGCATATAATAATCTTGCTGCATTTGTGATATATAAAAAGAAAGTTTTTATGTGTCTGTTCATTAATTTCAAAAGAAAAACCCCAGTTAGTCTTTAAGATCTTCTGAATTAGTGTTTTTATTTTTATCCAGATTTTTACTGACCCATACGGGTAGTCTATGGCATATAGCCATTCATTTATTGATGGTTCAGAGTTACAACATTGTTGGAAAAAGTGACTTAGGAGCTACACCCACAGTTACAATCGTTGCATTACCTCCATGGTCACATGAACAAATTTCAGGTACATTTACAACTGATTGCAACATCCTGCATTCATGTGTTCGTGGTTTGCAACCTGTTTGGCTGATTTCCAATAAAAAATGTCCATTGGGAAACCAGATTCACTTAACCATGGTGTGATTCAGTTAATGACCACAGTGATTCCGTTCATGACCACCATAAAAATTCTTTTAAAACTGGATCTGACTTGATTTATGGCTGCTACGACCTATGACGGGAATTCCAGTCCTAATTATGGTTATAAGTCAAGGACTACTTGCACATACATGATAAAAAGTCCCTTAAAGTCATTCTAGACAATTTCACTGGTGGCAAATACCAACATTTTTATAAAATTTCTCTTTAAGATAAGAACATAATGTAAATTTAAGTCCTTTCAACCACATATTTTCCCACTGTTTCATTTGTATATTGTACCAAAATATTTAGTCCATTTTACCATAAATTCTTGTTCTTCTTTTTTATATTTCAACAAAATTGTATACATTTTAGCAATAACATGTTCATCATTTGTACATCATTCTATTTGAAACTTATCTACTTTAACCCTTTCTGATAATTTTGGTAAGACAACCAAGTATATCATTCTGTTATTGAATCTTTCCTTGATTTTATTTTGCAATCTCCTTGGAAAATTGAAGGACATTATAGTACATTAACCTTTTATATTTACTTATCATTTCTCATCTATAAAATGCTTCTTGTGCAGAAAGCCACAAAGTGTTTTTTGAAAGAACCTACATACAGTATATTTAACTCATACAGACATGTTCTTAGTTTTTAGCGGAAATTATACCTTTTTTCCCCTCTATATCCACATATTCAGAAAGATCACCATATTTTCTAACCAACTCCCCAAACTGAGTGAAATTAATTGTTATCTCCTGATCACAGCCTGAAAGACACCAGGGTCCAGTCTGCAGTTGAGCAACAATAAAAGGATTCAGAGAACTTTTATCAAAGCTTCTATTAAACCCCTGCTGGTGTCCTCAAATGGGTTTTTTTTTCCAAGCGGGAAAGCACAAAAGCTATGCTACACAAGTGTCCCTGTGTGTCCATTCAGAGATTTTAAATCCACAGAGTTACTAATTAAAATGCCATGCAGTGTAGTACAAATAAATATACCCTGTTTCTAGGTCCCTGCATTGCTCCACTGACTCACAATTCAAGGAGCAGGGAAGGAAGTTGACCTGATTATACCCATAGATGAGACTGTTCGTCCAGGCTTCTCTTTTCTATAATGAATGGTTAAAGGTTAGCTGCAGATCAAGTGGGTCAGTGGCAGAAACTGCACTTGGGTTTATGGATTTTAGGGCTGATGGGACCACAACTTCTTTCTTTCAGAATCTGTCCCTCAGAAGGAAGATAGATATTGCTCTTCCTCTTCCAATTGTACAGCAATAAAGTTTGGAGAATCAGCAAGGTTGCCCCTTTTTGTAGATCTAAATCTCTCAAATAGAACTGTAACGTCTCCACCCACAGCCTGCACACATCATAATCTCTAGTAAATAATAGAGTCACTGATGTGATGAAAGCTCCAGTGATTGTTGTCAGTGCTTCTCATTTTAAAAAGACTGCAACTCATACATTAACCATAACTGACATTTTCCTGGGTTCGGCTTCTAACTATTCTTCCTGCCAGAATTTCTGGTCTTCCAAGCACATCCCCAAATTTCAAGTTTGATCTTTAATAGCAGGCACATTCAGAACCAAAGGTAATGCCATTATAGAATCAACAACCACTGGTTTTCCATGTTATTACCAGTGGCAACTTCCAAACCTAATTTAGAGTGCTAGATATTATTCTTAAAGTCCTTTAAGTCATAGTACCACTGTAGTCAGTCATCATCTTTGCAAGCAAACTCATTCCATTCAATTTGATGATCTTGTGAAGATCTGCTGAAAATTCCCCCTTTCCTCTTAGGTTTATGATACTTGGATGAATTTGCATCCTTTTAGAAAATTGTTGAGGCAGACGAGCCTCCAAGCGGCCTCAATGACTCTCTAAAAGAATGAAAATGTCCATCTGTCTGCAAGGAATTTAAATCCTTCCATTCCCCACCATCCAGTCAGAGCTGAAGCAGTTTCTTGGATAAGAAGTGAAATATTTTCAAAGAAAAACAAGAAAGTCCAGTTTTCTCTTGAAAAAGCAACTTTGGGACACTTCTGAAAAACTGCCTGTATATATACTAGATAACATGTGACCTATTAAATCATTGCTTCAGAAGAATTGTTTATGCAAATAGAGAAACAGAATGACTGTAGTCAGACAAATATCAGTGGGAAGTATAGCAACTTTTGACTTCTTTTCAGCTTCCATATTGAGTTTCCTTGTGGGAATCTCACAGTGAACATTGAAAATCCCTGCCTCCCTCCCTCCCTCCCTCCCTTCTTTCTTTCCTCCCTCCCTCTTTCCCTCCCTTCCTCCCCTTTCATTATCTTTCTTTCTTCACTCTCTCCCTTTGTTTCTTTCTTTCCTCCTTTCTTTTTTCTATTCCTTCCTTTTTCTCTTCCATCCTTTCTTTCTGTTCCTCTCTTCCTTTCTTTATCTCTCCTTCCATCCTCCTTCCTCCCTGGTTCTTCCTTTTCTCCCTTTTTTCTTCCTCCATTCTCCCTTTCCTTTTCCCCTTCCCTGAAGACAAGTAACTGACTACTGCTGGGAGGGGGAGGCATTAAGAGAGGAAGTGAATGACCTATGCTCTGCAAGTGCAGAGAAAGCTGCATCATTTCTCCATTGCAAGCTTTCCACCAGCAAAGACTTTATTGGTGGGAAGGTGGGAAGGGACATCAACAATATAATTTCCTTCCCGGTTCCCTATTGACCTTTGGGAAGTTGTCAGAAATGTTGAAAATGATGATCATGTGATTAGGGCTCTCCATGGTGATGTAGTGGCAGTGCTGAATGTCAGCAATGCAGCAGCACTGAAGTGGCAAAAAATTATTTAAATTTAATTTCCTCAGGAATAATGCATCCCAGCCTTTCTGTACACTAGCCCATTTGAGGTCATTTGTTGAAAACATTTTACTCTGTGATGAGGTATTTTGCACAGTTGAATGTTTCAGACACAAGAATTTTGGTAATTTGTATGTGTATGCGTGTGTACACATACATACACAGTCTGTATATACACTGGGGTAGGAGAAAATTATTTTCTACTGAAAACAATAATGGTACTGAAATTTGTGTTTCCATTTATTTCAGTGGATCTCGGTTGAAATTAACTTTTTGTGGATTGCAGCATTACTGCATATTAAGAAACCGCTTTGCAATTGGTTGTAATCTCTTGTATTTACACATTGTGGCTAGGCTGAAGAAATTTCTCATTTCTGGCTCAGCAGTGAAAATGGATATCCACATTTCAAATCCCTTTCATTTCAAGATGCCAAATGAGCACATACAAACATTTGTGCATTTTGAATTGCCTCTCCTTCTCATCCGTTAAAATAATCAGGAGTGAGTAAGGAGAATCTTGTCAGTTAACAGGCTCAATGAATTATCTGCAATATTTTGCAGTTGCTCTATAGGACATATTTTCAGCATTAAGAATGCCTTTTCTTTTTTGCTACAATGCCATGTTAAAAGTTTGAAAGACTGCAATTATGCAAACAGCATGGAAGGGAGAACTCTTCTTAAAGTTGGAATGGGCACAAAGAGATATAGCTTCAGTGGCAATAGGAGACATGTGATTTTCCCTTCAACCAGAAAGCATTTGTTAAGAGTGATGAGTAGCAAATGCAGTAAACTGCAAAGCTCCACAGGGTAGGCATTGTCTCACATGTTTTGAGTCAAATACAAGCTGATCTTTACCCGGTGCTATAAATTGCTTCTTTCACATGTCACCAGCTTCCTCTAAACATTACAAAAAAATAAAAAATAAATAAATTTTGGGACATTTCTGTTACAAAACAGAAGGATGCCAGCCGTGTAAATCAAAACAATTCTAAGAGGCACATAAACATGTAGCTGGTATATTTTATTGTAAGGATGAACAAAGCCCTTTTAAACCTTTTAGTGTTTATAAACAACTATATTTTTTTCAAAGGAGGTGTTAATACCATGTTTAAAAACTCAATTTATCTTTTATGGGAAATTTTCCTCTTTTTTTCTTCTGAGTACCTTCTTAGTTTCTGCTACATCTGAGATCAACTTTCTTTCTTCTGAAAACCAGGTCAACTCTTATGCTTAATTTACACTGTTTTATCACCATAGCTAGTATCAACATGTAGTGTTTTTGATAGCTCAAAAGGACTTGACAGAATTTTGCCATTCTGCCTTCTGACATATTTTGTGCCCCTTTTTATATATATTGGAGCCCTCAATGAAACACTACCTTATAGTAGTTAAGGGGCTTGTGCGTCACATGAAACTGATCGTTGTACATACTCACAATATGACTGGATAAAAGCTGAAAGGATGTCCAGCTTCTAATGCATCCAAAGACAAAAATAAATCTTTTTTACATAGCATTTTATTAATTTTATTATTACAGTTCATTGGTGCTTAATGAAGAATGTGTTGTCTGGATTAATTTATTTTACTTAATAATACAAGTTAAGTTCTTACTCTCTATCCTGTTTTTCCAGCCACTGATAAAATAAGTTCCATGTTTGAAAATATTCTGTATCTTGTTTTCCTTTGATTCTGAATGTAAGTCTATCCATTTCATCACAGTCCAGTATTTTCTTGATTATCTCTTCATCCAATGGTGTTTTTTTCATTTTTCCAGGACAGAGCAAATGCAATCCTTGCTGCTGATAATACATGTAATATTAAACATACACTTTGTTTATCAAATATTTCTGGAATTATACCTAATTAAAAAAGTTCAGGTTTAAAGTCTACGTGCTTCCCTAGCATCTTTTCTAATCAAGTATGTATTTTTGTCCAATTTTTTTTTGCTTTTAACACATGTCCACCTCAGGTGATAATATGTACCAGAATTTTGATTACATTTCCAACATTTACATATTTTTAAACATTTTTGCTAATCTGACAGGTGGTAGATGCCATCTATAAAACATTTTATATAAGTTTTCTTTATATGAAGTTGCCATTGTCAATTTATAGTTTCTTTCCCAAAGATTTTGCCATTTCTCTAATTCTATATTCTATCCATTTTTTGCCCATATTATCATTGTTTCTTTCACTTGTTCGTCTTCCATTTTCAAATTTAATAAAACGTTATACAATTTCTTAATCAGTTTTTCATCTGAAGTCAACAACACCTGATCAAACATTGTCTGGTGTTTTAAAAAACCATATATTTTAACAACTTTATCATACTTTGATTGCATTTGCAGTCGAGGCCACCATAATAAGTCAATACCCTAATTTTCTAACTCTTGTTTGGATTTTAATTTCCATTTGTATTCAGAATATCCTTATATGTTAGAATTTTCTCAAACTTAACTAAGTTTGGGTGAACAAATACTTACATCATTGATAGCCATCTGGGATTTTCATATACATTTTTGGTTTTATCCTTCCCCATGCAAATAATAATGTATTTCTTATATAGTGGTTTTGGAAGTATCCATCGGTTTTTTTTTCTTTTCATACCATAAAAATATGTGCCATCCAAGTTGCAAGTCATGTCCTTCTAAATATAACAGTCTTTTATTTCTGAGGGTTATCCATTCTTTTAACCTTGTTAGAGCACATGCTTGGTATACAAAAATAAATCTTGATGCTGCAAAGATATGTATAGAATTGGCATAGGGGATGTCAGAATCATGAGTGAAGGCAAACTGAAATGTCAAGGCTAAATATTTATATTCTGGAAATTAATAGACTTTAAAGGAACATGAGGTCTTCTACTGCAGACCAGCAAATCACAGAGGAAATTTAGAATCCTTATTAATAAAAGGATGTCACAGATAAAACCTCATAAATGACAGAATGATGCCAATATGAATTCAACACAAGCCTATCATTATGATGATGATCCAGGCTTATGCTGCATCCACAGATGCAGAGGAAATTGAATTGGAACATTTCCACAGTGACTTGCAATATCTTGTCAACACCATACCCAAAAAGATGTTATACAAATTATGGAAAGCTGAAATGCTAAACTTAGAAGTAAAGTCTGGAATAATAGAAAAATAATATCCTCATTGTATATAATGAAGCAGGTAACAGACTGCTACAAATATGCCAAGAAAAATCAATTTACTTATAAACATTAGTTTCAACAACTGAAAAGCTGACCAAAACCATTCTCACCCTCTTCTTATCTCAGTGGTTCTCAACCTCTTTAATGCTGCGACCCTCAACCGGTCGTAAGTCGAGGACTACTCAACCAATTGTAAGTCGAGGACTACTCAACTGGTGTAGCACCATTTGCAGAATGGGACTTTTGGCGGGCTCAGCAGGGCAGAGACAGCCTGGACAATTCCTATTGGCTTTTGAAAGCCAGTAGAATTAGACTCTATTCAAGGGAGTAGCACAGCTAAGGAAAAGGGGGAAAAAATGGCGGACTGTGTTGTTTGGCGACCCCCGGGAAATGGTCGTTCGACCCCCAAATGGGGTCCCAACCCACAGGTTGAGAACCACTGTCCTATCTAGTTCAAGATTTGTTCTCTCCATTCAATTGTGTCGAATTCTTGGAGACTGCCTGGACACGTCCCTGCAGTTTTCTTGGCAAGGTTTTTCAGAAGTGGTTTGCTATTGCTTCTTTCCTAGGGCAGAGACCTAAGGTCATCCAATTGGATTCGTGCTTAAGGTGGACTAGAATTCACAGTCTCCCAGTTTTACCCTACTACATCAATCTGGCTCTAAGATTAAGTAAATTGGCAAAAATAACTAATAGTAAAAGAAAGGACTTAATTTATCCAAGATTGATGATTTGACAGCAACATTATTTATTTTATCATGAAATACAGAATATATAAGGTTTTTTAAGGATATGTCCTCAGTCTTTGACTGGAATTATCCCTGCTTAATTTCAGGAATTATTATATCAGTTCTTTCAGCAATAAAAAACATGAATAGGGAAGTGATAAGATGTAAAAGTGTAAAGACAGACCATAAACAAAACATATCTTCTGAAATAGAGGTTGTTTTGCATAAATATATAAAGACACCTTCACCTCACATACAAATGTGTTAATGTGAGAAACATAGGAAGGTCTAATGCATAAAGGTTCTGTGCTAGGAATAGGATAATTGGTAAACATACTTGCTTCATTCTGTCATACATGGAAGATTATTTTGCACAATGAAAAGTCTTTGTAATCATTATATATAGAGACTATATGCATTTGAAATAATTGAATAAGACATTGTCTGTCTCAGTCGGACTGCCTTTTGTCTGATTTTAAAGAATCACATATTCTACAAGTTTGCCTGTATTCAGAAAGATGGGTTCAGAGGCTAGATTAATGACCTTTTTTTTTTTTAAAAAAAGTGTTTTATTATTACTGAACTTGCTTTTTTCTTCTCATTTCTTTCACACATTAGGGCTTTCTGAATGCTTTGAATGTAGTTTATGAAGCTGTATTTTCTGTAATTTTCAATCATGAACAATTACAAATGAATACTATGATGTTTACATTCTTTTTGTTATTGTTGGATTTTACAGTGCTTTAGGCACGTAACAGAAAATATTAGATATTTGAATTCTAGGTCAATGAGCCTTCTATATCCCGCTTCATGGATTGGTGATCAGCCTTGAGCAATATAATGTTTGTATTAAGCTGATGATTAAATCAGAACCCTTTATTCAACCATTCTTGGAAAAATCCATGAGAAACAGATATTCAAAACAGCTCAATCCCAGCAAACAGGGCAAAATTTATTTCTGGATGATGTCAACCCTCAGGACAAAGAGGTGAGGTAACACAAAATCTGGTTTTCAAATATATCTTCGCCTAAATACATTATCAGAAGGCTACAGAGAATTATTCACACAATGCAGAGCAAGAAGAGAGAACCTGTATTTTTCTAGAGGTTATGGAATTATAATAACTATTATGCCTATCTTGGCTCAGTGAGAATTGTTCAACAGTGCCTAAGGTAATGATATTTCTTCACCACTGGGGTAGAAATATCAAACAGTAAACTTGTAGGTGCTAGCTGCATAGCTTTCAATTTTCTGATATCTGCACCTTGACTCAGAACCAGTAACCAGCTAATAAAATGTATTCTGGCTTGTGTTATGGGCCACTCCATGACTCACTTTACTTCCTTCACAAACAATTTTTTTATCATAGTTCTATATACTGGATAATATATGCATATGTAAATTCTGGGTCTTTGTTTTCGACCTCATTATTTATATTAGTTTTTAATATGCAAGGATACCTAAGGATTACTTTCCCTTCTTTCTACTTAGTCATCCCATCCAAGCTGTATCAACAGTCTGTATTATACTCACAGAGAGTGTCTAATCTTTGTCTCCTAGGTCTTGGCAGCAGATCCATCTGGGAGAAATGCAGTTTAATGGTCTGCAGAGCTAATAAAATTTTAAAAATTCAGCAGTCATTCAATTTAACTGTAAATTGGAGGTGTGAACCTGCTTCAGCCATTCTCTGTATTTAATGGAGATAGAATAATATATGACTCCAAATTTGGATAGCCTGAAAGCAAGACTGGCTTAAAAGCAAGAGCTGACATGTTCATTGGGCACACAACACTTTCTGATATTTGCAAGACTGATAGCATAGATTTTAGTTTAATAGAAACAGTGAGATTGCCATTGACAGTGGTATTATATTCTCATTATCTGCACTGCATTGTAATCTCTACAATAAGTCCAACTATTTATGCCCAGGCAAGGAATAAATGTCAAGGGGGAAAACAACAGGGAAAATTATATTAGTATGGCCATATTGCATTTTTGTAGATGTTTAACTTTTCAATCTTACGAATTTTGAAAGAACAGCAATATTTATCACTTTCATTTCATATTTTCTATCTGATATTTTATTATTCATTTTAAAAAATGTATATAATATTTGTCTTTATGTTTTACTCAAACTGTATTTACTGTAGACTTCCATCCCAAGCAAGAAAGCAATCATCAGTCAGTTCCCACTGATATGTGACACACACACACACACAATTTATTGGCACTCACCCTTAGCATCTTCCTATCTGTGGCATCCACTGATGTATTGATAAAAAAGAGAGAAAATCTACAATATCAACTTTGTCATTTTAGTGTCATTTGAGCTAGTCAAGGAGAATAGCCCAAGGGACACGTGCCTATAGTGAGAAGGAAGGAAGGAAGGAAGGAAGGAAGGAAGGAAGGAAGGAAGGAAGGAAGGGTTTTACCCTTCTTTGTCGACTGTCAGTTTTATCTATTAAAAAAGAGAAGAGGAGAAATCCATTGTTTCACAGTTTCACCAGAAAATTTGTAAGAAAAGAAAAAGCCCAATCTTTTATCCCTGCAGTGGTTAAAGCAGTTAAACAGTGAGAGGGGATTGTGGGTAGGAAATAGAGAAGTCCAGCCTTTCATAATTATACCATGAATTTGTTTTTTAAAGAATCCACCTGTCAAGGTCCTTCCAAAAGGAAGCAGGTAGCCCAGAAGCTCAGTGTAAAATGGCATGCGAGATAGCAATCAATGACAGAAAGGGGATTAGTATTAAATTGGAGTGGAGGCATTTGCCTACAATGACATGAAGCATGACGAACAAGGCAGGCAGCACTTTTGTTACCCCAAGTCAGAGAACGTTACTTTTCACTTTGCAGGAAAGATGGAAGAATTGTCTTTGAAAGATCTGAAGGTAGGTAGAGTATAACATGTTATTTTCCTGTCTTTGAGAAACCCTTAAAAGCTCGTAATTATGCAGGAACAATCTGGCCTTGCAAACTGGCCTTAAATAACATCACTGTAAAGTCCATCTTGGTTCAGTATCATCACTCCACTGCTTCTTCATGCTGATTTTAATGAGCTTATGTACTCATCCGACTTTTTAAACTTCTTTATTTACAATTAATGGTACATTTTTCTAATAATATTTAGTGACTTCAGATTGGGCTCTACCCAGCTGAATAGGAGTCGTGCCTCTGTCATCAGGGTTTTTGATCTGGTCCCCCCCTGCCGATTGATGTGCGCCTTGGCTGCTACGTTGTCTGTTAGGACTAGAACGTGATGGCCTCTGATTCTGTCTTTGAATTGTTGCAAGGCTAGGTGGATAGCCCTGAGTTCTAGCCAGTTGATGTTGTTTCTCAGATCCGTGGCGGACCAACGTCCCTGTACAAACTGGGAGTCCAGATGGGCTCCCCAACCATACAGACTGGCGTCTGTAGTGATGGTAACTCTGACTGGTTCCTTGAAGGGTGACCCCTTGGTCATGGCCCGAGAGCACCACCAGCGTAGCGCCCTGCGGATTTGTGCCGTGACCCTGACTAGGTGGTTGGATGCGCTGGTGTTCTGCCGTTGGTAAGGGAGCAGAAACTACTGTAGTTCCCGTAGGTGGAGCCTGGCCCAGGTAGTGATTTGACATCTTATTGATACCAAACTTGGTACCAAACATTACCTCAAATTTTAGGTTCCTATGGCTTCCTTATTGATTGATTCTGAATTGAATAAATCACTCAGAGCATTTCTTCAAGTATTTCACAAGGCTAACTTTATCCACCCATATCATCTGAATTTCTGTCATTCAAGAATTTGGAAATGTTTCTTTATTTTCTTTTATTTTTTAAGCAGCTGTAGTGTTTTGACAGCATTCTTATAAAGGGACTTGTTTTCCTGTTTGTTTAAAACTGGCATTCATACATACAGGAAACATACACACTGCTTCCTAACATGTTTCTGTTGGCAACAATTGTTATCTTTCTAAGAATGTGCCAACTGTCTTTCATAGCAAACAAGCAGGCAGACCAGTCCTCAGACTAAACAGATGTCTCACTTCGTTTGCACCACAGGATCCCTGTCTTATCCTTCCTTGCTTCACAGTTTTATAGTGGGGATGTAATGTCTGTAGTCCTAATAATTCTAAAATTATGCAGGATCTATTTTGTGAGATGGTGAAGACCTTATATATCAACTGTTTGGAAATGGTTAACTCAAAGAGATTTATATAAAAAGCAGCATGCCTTAAAATGAGCTCCCTATCTTATTAATATGGCACATCATTGGAGCATAAGGCACCATGAATGTACTATCTGTCTACACCTCTTCAAAGCACCTGCACTTTTAAAAGGTGAGGCTGCTTTCAGGAGTTTCAGAAAGATTCTACATGCATCCCTAACATACTCTAAAACAGCTTTTTTGGATCAAGTCAGAAATACTGCACTATCCTAATAACAAATTTTTACTGTTTAATATAGTTGAACTTGATGGAACAAAAACTTGGTGTTTAATGTCTGAAATTACAGGATTTCTCAAGTAGTCCTTGCATTTACTAGACTGTCTGTTATAAGAAAAATAGTACATAATAAATTGGCACTTTAGAACCAAAGCTTGCGAAGATAGTAATTGTAGCAGTACTTGGACACACTGTATTTAACCTTTTGACCTTGATTGGTTTTGTTCTTTTGTATGTCTCTTCCTTTGCTTACTTCTGGGAAGCAAATTACAGATTTAAAATCAATAACAAGAACTAAAGCTGTTGCTTGCCCTGTGATGAGGTGGCAAAATTACATCAATAGTATATGCTACCCATGTTATGCACATTCCTGTGAGATCAGCATCTTCCACCAGTTTCAGTGGATTATAGATTTGGATAAGGAAAACTAGCAGATATAATGCCTTCTCAGCCAGAGCGGGTATCCTTCTTTGAGGGTCTTCTCAGCTATCACTTTAAAGCTGAAGCTGACAAAATCAGACAATCTATGTGCATATCATGGCTCATGTAATTTGCCCAATCATTGCTGTATACTGCATAGGAAACAGCTATGAATGTTCTTATGTAGGATTTGAAATTACATGTGATATTCCTGTGAGCACAAAGTGCAGTATTTGCAAGTGGAACAATCTTTCTAGACCATTCTTTCCACTGCATTTCCTATCCATGTAGCTATTAGCCTATGGACCATCATAACAGCATGATGGAAAAATGAGCCATTGGTTAGAAGCACTTGCTGGAATGTTGCCATTAATCTGAGACATGACACTTCTCATCAGGATATGCCAAGAACAGATTTTGCATATCATGTTGTAAAGATAATACCAGCCTCTAACATATTTAGAAAAGGAATACATACCTATTTTATGTTTAATGTATGCTTTCTTCAGGGAGTACAAAGTAACACATCATTCTTCTCTTCATCTCTCTTTCTCCCACTATATCTTTATTCTTTGAAATAAGCAATTTGACTAACCCAAACTAATAGGCCTGTATTCTATTACTAGGAATACATATGTACGCTAGGGAATAGAATCTTCTATGATAATACAAAGCTAAGATTTCTCCACTCCCCAAATCCATTTATACTACTCATAATAAAAGCTTAATGATTTATATAAAGTAATGACTTTCCAGAAAGTTTATTCACATGATTAGTACTCATCCATATCTCTTTTTAATAGGTCTGGTAATGTTAATTTAAAAAAATCTGCACTATGGAGATTTTCTGAATATGAAAGAAATCACCATATAGGACAGCGGTTTTTTAATGAAATTAATATAGTGTTTGTAACACACATACACATATTGGAATGTTGCACTGTGATTTAAATGAATTAATCTCACTTCCTTATGCATTTCAGAAAAGAGTATTTATCCTGCTATAATGTTTAGACATTTTTAAAACAATCATCAATAAAGAAGGTTTTCAGGATCTTTCTAATAGGGTAAATAATAGTATTATTATACTTTCAAGCACTTAATTTTGATCCTTGGCAATTCGTTGAAGTCATCAAGTAGGACTGAGTACCTCTTAAACCTGAAATCATAACTAGGCATTAAGTAAAATTAAATATTTGTATATAATGTTCTGCACAAAGTAGATGAGAGCCAGTTTGATGTGGCGATTAAAGGTACTTGAGCTAGAAACCACAGAATATTGTTTAGTGTCTTTGGCATGAAGTCAATGTATGACTTTGGGCCTAAGAAGAAGACAATGGCAAATCATTTCTGAAAAAGTGTTTCCAAGAAAACCTAAATGGACACAAATCCTTGTAATCACCACGTGAAATTGTGGCCCCGCCAAGATATAGTGTAGTATAGAGCCTGTAACCTGGCTTTTTTGTTTTGTAGTTATATATGATTGTTTAGATCAGTGTTTCCCAAACTTGACAATTTTAAGGCATGTGGACTTCAACTCCCAGAATTCCACAGCCAGCGTTGCTGGCTGTGGAATTCTGGGAGTTGAAGTCCTCATGCCTTAAAATTGTCAAGTTTGGGAAACACTGGTTTAGATCCATCACCTAATGAATGTGTATCAAAATAAGTATTTGTACTGAATGTATATGTCCATAATTGGGCAGCATTAACTAACAAGATACTTTACAGGATTGCTTAAAAATGATGCATCACATCCCAGAGTTCCTAAAAAGAAATCTTGGGTAAAAAAAGTTCCTGTGTATTGTTACTCAACACCCTCATGATAATATATTTTTTTAAAAAGATTTTATTCATCATTTCTGGCAATCTAAAGCCTTTCATTTAGTTAATTTGTTCTTTTCTTCTAATCTGATAGATTCATTTTTTAAAAGACACCTGATCTCTATTTGTTGATAAGAACTGGAGTTTTATTAATTTAGTGGTTATAGGCCAAAATGTATTATTTTATGCAGCTTAACTCTTTCTTTCTTTCTTTCTTTCTTTCTTTCTTTCTTTCTTTCTTTCTTTCTTTCTTTCTTTCTTTCTTTCTTTCGACTGAAATCAGAGAAACCACAAGCAGGTTTTTAATGATGGGGGCTTAAAGAACAAAACAAAGTAAAATTGCTCAATTCACATCATGCAGTAAGAAACAGATCTTTTGGAGTATAGGCAAGAAAAGAGGACATGAACTCTTGGACTTGCTGAAAGTTAAACTTAATATTTTTTTAAATTACTTTCATATATAATTGAAGTTCACTAGGATAGAACATCTTCTGTGAGAATAATACGCTGGATAAAATATTGTCTCTGTATGTAATAATAAATCCATAAAAGAATATATAATCTTATCTAACTACCATATTTTCCGGCGTATAAGACGACTTTCTAAACTAAGCAAATCTTCTCCGAAGTTGGGGGTCGTCTTATACGCCAGAAAATACCATATTTTCTGGTGTATAAGACGACTTTCTAACCATGCAAATCCTCTCCGAAGTCGGGGGTCATCTTATACGCCGGAAAATACAGTATTCATTTTCCCAAAGTAACATTTTAAATGATGAAGGAAAGCAAGCTATCATCTCAAATATTTATTCTTTTCTCCATTAATATGCATTGTAGTGTAAAGTATGACCAGTGTAGTAGTTACTGCTGTGATATAACACAATATTTTCATGGTAATTTATGCTCATCTGTGTCATTCCTACCAGTATTGATAACACCCACCAGTGCTGCATGCTAGTTGGAATTCACAAGCATCTGTCCCTCTAAATTTATGGTGGAAGAAAATTAATTCTTGTTGGAATTCTAGGCAGGTTTCATTTTAAAATTTACACCACAGTCATCTAAAGAACATAACTTATTTGTTGAAGAACGCCATTGAAAACTCTTCAGAAGATCGGGGAAGGTATTTACTAGGACTAGAGAAACATAAAGAAGAATTTTAATTCCCACATCTTTAGTGGTGTTCCTTCTCATATAGAGGAAAAGAAGAAGTATTATAGAAATTAACATGCAGTCTTTTTCAGATCTGTGGACCTCCGATAAAAGATCATGGAAGGAAGAAAGAGCTGATTTAGCATTTTATGTCTTCAATTAGGCATGAAGACCACTCTAGTCATGAAATATTTTCCTAGCTGGGATAGGAATAATCAAATCTTCTATCTTAAAAGCTGTTTGAACTATAATCACTATGGTAAGAGCTATCATAGAGTATAGATGGCATTCTAGACAGTTTTTCAAGCTGGGAAAAGTGTAATTCAAAGAAGTAAGAGAACATACTGGTCTCTTTCATGTATGGAAGGACCCACATGGTATCTTTAGATTAAAACAAAAAAGAGGCATATGTTTCTGCTTTTCCTTCTACTTTATTCTTTTTTATTTTAAAGTTATATGTGATTTAACCATCAGAAGGGAATTCTCATACCTGATATCAAATCCTTTTGTCAGAGGTTGATAGATTGAATGAGAGACATCTCCTGCTATAAAAAGATTTCTGGTATCTTACAGTATCAAGATGGCAATCCCTGCAGTCCCCATTGCCATCATTAAGTGAGGATTGGAGTCATTAAACAAAGACCTCATATGACCACAGCTTGGTTCCTGCTGGTTTCCAGAAAACAAAGTCAGTGTGGACTTGCAGGAAGTTCAGGTCAGGACAAGTTTTCCTTTAGGTGATTCAAAAGCAGGTTAACAGGTGGGCAAGGGGTGGACAGTATAGCATGGCACTAGATGGTATGTGGTGCAAGTGTAGCTGAGCATAGCATGAGTATGGGCAGGTGCAAGTATAGCCAAGTGGGATGTTCTACTAAATATGTGGTACCACCAGTGCCTGACATTCTACAGGATTTCATATTTTTTAAGTTTTAGTAATATAGAAAGAATATAGAAATGTTTAGGTTGCACATAAAAGATTTACTTCTAAAGTGACTTATAGTAGTGGATAGTAGCTAGAGGATTAGACCAAGTGCTCCCTCAGAAAAAATGGGCTAAAAAAATATTTGAAAGTGAAACAAAAATTAAAGAATGAGATGAACACCTTTTTTATTTTTTTGTCTGGGAGGAAGTTACAAGTTTAATCATAAACATAAGGAGCTTTTGTGGTCATGTTTGCTTATGAACAGCACAGTACTTTTACTATAGATATGAACCTTTCAATAAATCTTCCTCATCCAGGCATCTTCCTCTGTGTTTAGTAACCCATAATTCCAATAATACTAAAATCACATTGGCTGCAGTTGAAATATACCTGATTCTCCTGGTATCAGGAGAAAACTCTTTCAACCCAAATATTTGGGTTGAAAGTATGTGGAGATGAGGGAAAGAAAACTGAAATTCTCTCAGACATTGCTGGGATCAGTTGTTCAATGTTCAATATAAAGAGTAATCCAACTGGTCTTCAAGAGACACTGATTAACCGGAAAATGTGATTTTTATAGCTGGATTGTCACTAATCTGTTCTTGTTTGAAGAGCATGATAGATTTATTTCATTGAGTGTTGACACTTGCAAATAAATGCAAAAAGGTTTGTCCTTGTATTAGGGTCACAACTGGTTTATCAAATTAGGGTTATTCCATTTGTTGGTACTGGTTATTTCATGTAAATATCTTGATGTAATCCATTTTAATGGATCCTGCCACTCCTGTTTCTGTCACTCAGTATATTTTCATGCACATAAGTTTCAGGGTAAGGAACAAACAGACAGATTGGCAGATGTGCTGAAGGATGCAGAAGCAAAGCTCCAGAATAATTTTTAACAGAGATGCCAAGCTGTCAAAATGTAGATCAGAAAACAGTCTTCCTGATAGAGAGTGCCTGCTGTTTAGTTTTTTTCCCATCAGGACTGTCAAGTAGTTCTGAAGTTTACATGTCCAATTTTTATTATTATTCCTTGTGACATATATTTATAGTTATTTAAAGTGTTCCTTGAGATTTACAAATTATATAGAATAACATAAAACAAGACAAAAATTTAATTAGATTTGGATCTCTTTCTTTCTTTCTTTCTTTCTTTCTTTCTTTCTTTCTTTCTTTCTTTCTTTCTTTCCCTTTTTTATTAGGTATTTATATTATAATTTCCATTTAAAGATTTTAATAAATGTTCAGATGGTTGTTGATTGCTGATTTGTTTTGTTTGTTTCAAAAATAAGCACCTGCATATTTGTAGGCGTTTTTTTAGGGACAAAGGAAAGAATATATTCAATTTGGAAAGCTGTCTAATCTCTGACTATACAGCACAGCTTTTGCTGATAAGATAAAAAAAAAATCTGTTCTTCCCTGGAGACCACCACCATTTGTATCAAAGCTGTGTCAGTTGTGGCAGGACTTGATAACAGTTGGCTGGAGACATGACCACACAGTAACAGAAAAATAAGGACCGGGCAGCTTGAATCATAAATCTTCTGAAAGCCTATTTGTCCAGTAGGACTACGAATCTGTTTCTGTCATAGTTAAGGGAAACAGCATTGTCCTCTGGCCTTTTAAACATCTGAAGTTCAGGCACCAATGATACCATTAAGGAGACCTTTAGAAGCTTTTATTGAGACATTTCTTTCTTATTTATTCCATTGTTTGTTTTATCTTAGCATTCCGTATTGCATTTAAAAATACAATTCAAAAGAAAGCTTAGAATTTAATCAGTTAAGAAATCTATTGTCTTTTGGAAAAGGGGTGAAAACGAGACAAAAACATCAAGGTGAAATAAATTCTCTTGGACACTTCCACATGGTCACTGTTTCTATTGCTAAACCTCACTGACACATTTTAAAATTGCAATTTCCCTCAGCATTGCCATTCCTGAAGCATTAATAACATTGCATGAGAAAATACAGCTGAGCAAGAGGCAAGCACAAGAAATGGCTAGTATCTTACTCTTTTACCCATGTCCAGGTTTTTCATTTGAGGTAACCTGCTGAACTACCAAGTCATTCTCTTGTCTAACAAATGAAAGACACCTTAAGACGCTAGTATGAAGTATAGCAGCTTAGTGTCTTAGCAGAGAAATGGGACAGCCTAAGAACGGGGAAGCAGAGTGCTTGCCAATGGAAAACAGGTCCACCCTTAATTCTGGAAAGCCAAACTTTAAATATGAATGTATTAAGTATGTTTCCTGCTGAGGCAGAGGTAATTGGAAGTAAATTGGCTCTTGTGCTCAGAAGAGGTGACAGCTTATGGTACTGAGGTGGTGAGTGAAGAAAATAATAGATGTTATATGTGAACTGCCTTTAGTTCTGTGCTTATATGTTTGTAAATGTTGGTCATTATGATTGGTACTTCTGTTGATTAACTTAGACTAAAACCATAAAGAATCTCAAAAAATAAAAAACCCTTTTTTATATGTATAATGCAGAAAGCTGTTTGATTAATAACAGACAGCATCCCTGTACCTCTTGATTTTAAAATCACTTCAAATTTAAATACTCAGACTACTTCTATATTGTCTCCATGATCTCTGTCCCAAGTGCCACATAAAATATGTAATCAATATAATCAATAATCAAACAGCAAGTAAAATAACCTGTTTCGCTACATCGGATACAGTTTTATTGTTGCTTAAAATTCATTTTTACGAAAAAAGGGACTTCATAACCTTTTGTCTAGACCAGTGTTTCTCAACCTTGACAATTTTAAGGCATGTGGACTTCAACTCCCAGAATTCCACAGCAAGCAATGCTGGCTGTGGAATTCTGGGAGTTGAAGTTCACATGCCTTAAAATTGTCAAGGTTGAGAAACACTGGTCTAGACTAATGGGACACAAGAATTATATATCATTTTCTTGATATTACTGATGGTTCCACTTGCCTGATAATGGCAGATAGTGTGAGAAGGGCGCCAGCAAAAAATTTGAAGACCTGGCTAGTTAATATGAGGGAAGGGAAACATTTAGATCGTATAAAATTGTTGTGAGTAAAATCCACAATGCCATCATTTGTGGCCTGACACCAATACACCAGTGATGCAAATTGTGTAATCTGCATCAGATGTATTATGGATCAAAACACATACATAATTTTCATCATTTGTATGATGATATCATACTTCATAACATGTTACTTCTCCATTTGCCCTTCCATGTGGATGCACAAGTGTCAATTATAAGGTTTAATGCTTTTCTTGGCATTGGTTTTTCCTGTTATTTCTTCAATTTCTGTAGACAGAAGATAGAATAACAGTGGAAAGGATACGCAGAAATCATTGGAGAACAATGATTTGAAATAATGCTTGATTTAGAAGAAATAAATTTCATCTCACCAATCTATTATCTTATGTGTGTGTGATATCATTTAATCCTTCCTCACAGTATAGATGCTTTTGCTAGTTTCAGTTTCCTGATGTAATGAGCAGATATAATTCATCAATTAAACTATAGTGCTGATGTCACCCAACAATATTTCATTATTTTCCCTTGCCAGCAGAGTTTGAAAGACTTCATTAAGATACTTGTACTAATAGAGAGTTGGCATAAGGCCATAAAATCAGCATAACAAGAAAGGAGGAGTTATCAAGCCCTGGGGTTTAAAATATAATTTAGTGCAGAAATACTATTTTAATAATCTACTGGTCATGCCTAAAGCTAGAACTGTTCTGAGTTGTATTATTTGATATGTTCAAGATATATGTGTGTGCTAAAAATGTAAACAGTCCAACATCATTCAATACTTGGACTTCTTCCGAGAACATTGTCTGACATTTCCCAATCTCTCTTTATTAACAGCTCCTTCTCAAATTGCTTTGATCCAAGCTAAGGAAATAACAAGGCACAGTGTGGCATTGGCTTGGCTGGAACCTGACCGGCCAAATGGAGTCATCTTGGAATATGAAGTCAAATATTACGAAAAGGTATTATTATTAATTATGGATAAATGACATGTCACCATAATGTTTGAATGCTGAGTCAAATAAATCCACAATAATTATCACATAAATGGACTTTATTAGGAAAAATGTTTTTATAATCATACCCATTTTGACAGTTTGTATATCTAAGAAGTTGAACTGAATAACAACTTGCATATATATATTTTTCTTACTGGGTAATAGTGGTGGCACTTTTTCTTTTTCTAGGAACTGTCTGATCATAATGAGGCTATTTGTAATGAGAATCAATAGAACATAGAAGCAGTGCAACATTAGCCTTACAACAGAGATAGATGTGTAATAATGAAGAATATAACACAGTAATAATAATGAACTCTGTATGAGTTGATAGCTTTTGCCCAGAATGATAGTGGGGGTTTAATAAATTTTAATAGGAAACAAGGAAAAGAAAATTACATTCTTCACCTCTTTCAAATTGTGCAGAATTGTTATTTCTATAATATAATTTGTTGCTCCTCCAATTCAGAACTATAAAAAGATCTATTTCCTCTCAAGGTTGTCTGCAAAATGAACAATTACTTTTTTCTTCTCTCTCTCTCTCTCCCTTTCCATTTCTTTTCTTTTAATATAATCACTTTATTTCCTTTCCTAATTGTATCAAAAATGAGTTGTAGATTTTTCCTGGAACAAGATTACAGTATTTTTTTTTCTTGATGTATTTGCCAGCAGAAAAGCAGAAAACGTTGGGGAAGATTGGCAGCCATCCCTTCAGTTATTTTAGGACTTATAGTTCTAAATTGCAAAGAAAAAAGGAGAATGTGTGAAAAGACTACTAGAAATAAAACATTGTTAGTTCATTAGGAAGAGGATGACAACTTCTTTGTTATTTTACCCCCCAAAAAAAATTCTTGCCTTTTTTCCCAGCAGAGCTTAAATTATAGATATTCTCTTTGCTTTTTCAGACAAGAAAAATCCTCTGACAAAATATAAAAGTCTATAACACTCATGTCATTAAAGCTAATAATAGAAACACTAAAAGAAAAATCACATTCATTATATAAATGTGACTATATTTCCTAATAGTAAACTACAAAGATCCAAGACCTTCAGGAGATCTCCTTATTCACATTCCTCCTCCTTTTTATGTTTCTTTCTTTTTGCTAGGACCAAAATGAGCGTAGCTATCGCATTGTGAAAACAGCAACCAGAAATACTGATATCAAGGGTTTGAATCCTTTGACTTCATATGTCTTTCATGTGCGAGCAAGGACAGCAGCTGGATATGGAGACTTCAGTGGACCCTTTGAATTCACAACCAACACAGGTAATAACAATAGATCTCTCACTGGGGTAAGGGAGGAATTTTCCCTTGTCACTATTTCAAAAGCCTATTGTATGCACTTGAGTTGAATATGAATGATTTGTTGATGATGGTTTGGAATTCATTACCAAGCTTTGACTAAGACAACAAAAGGATTCTGTGTTCATGTGTTTTTGTTGTTTTTATTGCTTTTACCAAGAGTCCAGTTGGAAGTGTGCTCTTTTGTGTGTGCCTGAAATGCAAGGATGTTGTCTCCTTTACTCTGTCTACATTATACTCACAAACCTTTTCCAGCAATGGGAAAAGAGAGAAAAAAGAAGCATGTCACTAACATTACTAGAGATGGAAAGATAGGGCTTTAATTTCAACATCCTCATATCTACTTTTTTGTGAAAAGACTAATAGGTCCTTGGATTATATTGAGTCATTTGTGTTTGGAAGTTTTCAGGATTTAAAACTTCCAAACATAAGTATAAACTTGAGTTCCTATGTTTAGAATGCCACAAGGAAATTATCAAGAAGAGATGAAATAAAATAATAACATTACCCTTCTACTTACATTCATTGTTATCTTTATATTATAGGCAAACTGTTTTCAATATTTTAATGAAACATATATTATTTTTTCATTGACTATGCTAAAGCCTTTGATTGTGTGGATCACAACAAATTGTGGCAAGTTCTTAAAGAGATGGGAGTACCAGACCATCTCATTTGTCTCCTGAGAAACCTATATGCGGGTCAAGAAGCAACAGTGAGAACTGGACACGGAACCACTGATTGGTTCAAAATTGGAAAAGGAGTCCGGCAAGGCTGTATACTGTCGCCCTGCCTATTTAACTTATATGCAGAGCACATCATGAGAAAGGCAGGGCTAGATGAATCAAAAGTTGGAATTAAGATTGCCGGGAGAAATATCAACAACCTAAGATATGCAGATGATACCACTCTAATGGCAGAAAGTGAAGAGGAACTAAAGAGCCTCTTGATGCGGGTGAAGAAGGAGAGTGCAAAAGTTGGCTTGAAACTCAACATTAAGAAAACCAAAATCATGGCATCCGGCCCTCTCAATTCCTGGCAAATAGATGGGGAAGAAATGGAGGTAGTGACAGATTTTATTTTCTGGGCTCCAAGATCACCTCAGATGGGGACTGCAGCCAAGAAATTAAAAGACGCTTGCTCCTGAGGAGGAAAGCTATGGCAAATCTAGACAGCATTCTAAAAAGCAGAGACATCACCCTGCCAACAAAAGTGCGTATAGTCCAGGCCATGGTTTTCCCAGTTGCAATGTATGGCTGTGAAAGTTGGACCATAAGAAAGGCTGAGTGCCAAAGAATTGAGGCCTTTGAACTATGGTGCTGGAGAAGACTCTTGCGAGTCCCTTGGACTGCAAGGCGTTCAAACCGGTCAGTCCTAGAAGAGATCAACCCGACTGCTCTTTAGAAGGCCAGATCCTGAAGTTGAAACTCAAATACTTTGGCCACCTAATGAGAAGGAAGGACTCACTGGAGAAGGGCCTAATGCTGGGAAAGATTGAGGGCAATAGAAGAAGGGGACGACAGAGAATGAGATGGCTGGATGGAGTCACTGAAGCAGTAGGTGTGAACTTAAATGGACTCCAGAAGATGGTAGAGGACAGGAAGACCTGGAGGAACATTGTCCATGGGGTCGCAATGGGTCGGACACGACTTCGCAATTAACAACAACAACAACAACAAATATTATTTTTCTATTCAATTTATTAATTAATGGTAGATTTGCAAAGTATACTAAAAGTCAGGTTCCATAGACAATTATAAATTATATTAAATGTAACAATTGGTTTCCTTTTCTAAATACTTCTGTACTTGACATGGAACTTTTGAATATTCCTGACTGCACAGTTCCCTAAAACAATAGTAATGAGTCGTTTATGAATTGTCAGTCCAATCAGTTTGCACACATGTTGGATAGATGAGGGTGTCGACTTGTTCTTGACTTTAAGCCTCAATATACTTTGGGCTTTCTCTGTTGTATAGCACATTTAGGAATGAGAGGATATGAAATGCTAGAGAACTTTTTCCCATGAAGTAATCATTCTAGATGGGCCAGTAGCTAACAGCTTTGAATCTTCACTTCCTTCCTATTCTAGTTCATTCTCCAGCAATCAGACAATCAAGTCCAACTGCCATTCTGCTGCCTTTCTGCCAAAGAGGAAAACTTTGTTCAATATAATTAGGGACTGTTTTACATCTAGCTATTCTTTTCTCTTCTCCAATTCATTTCAGAAATAAAATGTCAATATTGTGCATGTGTGTGTCTGTTGGACAAATGTTAAAAAAACATAGTTGCTTCTTGAAATAACAGGAGAGATTGGATGCTTAATTTTCATTGCATGAAGAAATTTTAATCAGTTCAGGTTGTGCTGTTCAGTGTTAACAACCCTCAGGCGGAGCATGTGAAAATGTGAAGTGCTCTATGTCGCTGAAGACAGTGGAAAACATCTTGTTCTGTTTGAGTCTTCCTCTTGCTCATAGTCAAGGAATGAGCATCTGGTCCATTTTAAATCAAATAAAACGGGAAGCAGCTCAGCGGGCATTAAATCAGCCATTATATTCTCAAGAGTAAAAGTGAAGGGAGAAAACCAAATAGTTGTCTCAAAATTCATTGTGGAGCATAATGTCTTTTTTACTAATTAGGACTCTCCTGGAAAAGAATTAAGAATGAATACCTACTGAAAAGAATAATAGAATAATTATATATAATAGCAGAATAATTCTAGACAAAATCATGAACTGCCTTTATCTTCACATAAACTGCACATACCTCACTCTCTGATCCTGTGCTATTTTTATCTGTGCATAACTGCTGCAGAATCTTAACAAATATTGTGTGTGTTTTTTTCTAGTTCCTTCTCCCATCATTGGGGAAGGCACCAATCCCACCGTCCTTCTGGTCTCAGTGGCTGGCAGTGTTGTCCTCGTAGTCATTCTCATTGCTGCCTTTGTCATCAGTAGGAGGTAAGGTTTTAAGCTCCCCTTCTTTCTCCTTTTTCTTTCATGAGGGAGCTTTTTGCCTCCTTGAAACAAAGCTAAATTCTTTGATTAGCATCATAAACACTACATTTGCATCACAAGACTTCTCCTGTGTTGCTTTGATCTTCTCAGCATCAGTACCACAGCAGCATGTAATGTAATGGTAATTGTTCTAGAATTATTTGCTGTTCAGATGCAAAACCAATTCTAGCTATGGGGGTGGTGGTGGGAGGTTTTAAGATGCAAGCCAGCAACGAGATCTGAAGAGAGACTGTAATTTGATGTAGAATTTAATGAATGCATTATTCTGGGTTGATGAGTTCTGTGCTAAGAGTGCCAAGCCAGAGGAGGAGTTCTGGGGAGATGAAATGAAACAAACTCCTGTATTTGAGCTTATACCCAGTAAAAAGAATGCCTTTCTTGATTTTCTAATCACCTCTGCATTTGGCCACATCAGCTGTTGTTAGCTGTGAGGAACACAATAGAAGACACTTATATATTCCATAGTGGGTAAACCAGCCAGATTAAATTAAAAGTCTAGGAAAAGAAAGCTTTTACTCATACTTTCACAGGTGAAAGTTTTTTTTTTGTTTGTTTATTCAAGCATAAATTATCTTGCTTTCTTCTTGGGCAAAGCAAAAAGGGACAATATTAGATAAATAAAAAATATTTCTTTGAAATACGGCGTATTTGGAACTCAGTACCATCTGTACATGAAAGGGGTTTAGGGCTGGCAGACAAGTAGGTTCTTTTTCTTTTGCAAGAAGAAAGACCTCATCTTTCTCTTGGTTTAGTTTCATCCACTGGTGAAAAATTTGTAGGGACAGAGAAAGAAGATAAGGAAAGAAAAGCATTGCACAATGGAAGTTGGGGGAAAAAAGTCTTCTCTAAGTGTGGAGAATGGGACAGAAGGAAGTTAATGGAATGAGTAGGAAAGTAGAAGAAGATCTCTGGAAAGATTTATCTGTTTCTTACCAGATAGTCTGGCTGGAGGGGAGTGAAACAATGGGATAGGGAAGTAGTAAGAAGACAGGAAAAAGATTTCACAAATGTGAACAAAGTTTAATTAATAAATAAAAAGTAAAAGTTAAAAATACATAAATTAGAAAGAAAAAACAAAAAAACTCAAAGGGCAGACTTGATAGACTACTAGGTCTTTTTCTGCAGTCAGTTTTTTATCTTTCTTTTAGAATAAAGGTTTGATGTATACAAAAAAAGTGTTCTCTTTCACATTTTGCTTCTGTTGGCTAGCCTTAGAGTCTCCATTGCCAGCCTTTAACCCATACATCTTAGTTCCTAATACTAAAAGAAAAACACACCTATAAAACCTTACATCAATTCTTTAATCACCATTTGAACAACCACTAAAGTGAGAGAATCTCTCACAATTTTTAAGATTGTAAACAATGGGTTAAACAATGGTTTTTCTAATTCCCATGCTTTTCTGCATTTCCAGAATTTAACAGGGAAATGAGAGGAATATATTTTATTACAATATGTTATTAAATATATTTATTACCGTATATGCCGGCGTATTAGGCGACCCGGCGTATAAGATGACCCCCGTCTTTATAGCCGGGCCGCATTCCTAGAACGTCGTCTTATACGCCGGAAACTACCAGTATTTCCGGCGTATAAGACGACTCTGCGTATAAGACGACCCCCATCTTTGGCGCCGATTTCAGCGCTCGCAGAAGTCGTCTTATACACCGGCATTTACGGTACATGTTTCTTTATTTTTCTGCTATTTTTTTCCCAAATGAAGACGAGTACTGTAATAGTAATAATATAGTATGTCGTATTAATAAGGAAATGTATACCATTTATTCATTTAGCACCAAGGAATTGGAATGAATCATTTAGGCAACCTACTGTATATATCATTTTATTCGGATTATACCAAAATCAAATTACCAGGTTTTATTTTTCCTTTTTCTTCCTTTTATTCCCATTCCATGGCTGAATAAAAATGTGTAAATCTACTATTTATTAGTTTGTAAGAATCCATGCAAGAATTAACAATAAATATTAAACAATCAAATAAAATATAAAGATATTTCCAGTAATTCACAGTGAGGGGACAATCTGCTGATGTTCTGTTATTTAATGCATGGATATCAAGTATGAATTTAGATAGGATTAAAACAAGGTTAGATAGCCTATTACTGAATTTTATGTGGCTTTTGCCCTCATTTTAAAAGTGCTTACAAAGCTATTCTATTTCTGGCAAGACTTTCCTGTCCTTTTCCCAGTAGTCCACTGAACAGAGAAAAAAAAATGAGGTTTTGGAACTGTGATATATGATGCATAAACTGTAGAAATAAAAATTGGAGGTGTGCATAGTGCTTGAAATTCACTCTGGTTTAAATTGGAAACACCCTGCTACGAGTGAAAAAACTACTATATTCCAATGCAGAATGGGGTGCTCTGAGCCATTGTGGAAATGTTTTGAAAAGAAAACATCTCTGTTCCAGAAGTAAAACATTCTGTTTCAAATTCAGAACACTTCTAAGGGAAACAGCCTATTTCACACTTGAAACAGCTTTTTCTCTTTGAAGCAGGACATTTTGAAGTCAAGATGAATTGTTTCAAATTTGAAATGGTTCAAATTCAAAACATTTTGCATACCCCTAAAGATTACTATGCTATACTGCATAAGTAATTTCCAATAGCAGCGTGTTCCATTGCCCCATATGTTCCATTGTTCATTAGAGAATATTAATTCCAACAGATGTCCTGTTTCATTTCAATGAAAAGGGTTGATAAATCCATCGCTTCCCCCCATCCTTCAAAATAATAATAGTAATAGAGTATGCATATATAATACTTTCCTAGATTGAATAAGTTTGGCTTCACACTACTAAAGGATTTCTAATATTGTATTACAATTCTAGTGACCATAAAAACACTCTGGCTCAAGATGACAAATTTTAAGTTTTAGTGTTTGGCACCGGTTATCTCTTTTCTTGGGAAAAAAATTGTTGCTCCAAAGTCAGTAAATAAAACAGAAGGCTATATTGTTCATACTGTATTGAGAAAGGTCAATATCCAGATCTAGTTAACATAGCATTTCCTGGTCCATATGCTTTGTGACTCAAGCTTTATTTCGGCATATTTTCTGTTGGAACATTAAGATACTAAAAAATCTTTTAGTGTTTTGATCTGCTTCTAGTCTTCTAATAAACTCAATTGAAAATAAGAAAGTAAACTGGATGATATAATCTGGGATTATGAGAATAAGATAATATACTTTCTAATGTATTCTTATATCATTTCAATTTGTTTTTTTTTTCTGTTTTTTAAAAGAAAAGCAGTTATATAAGCCATGCAGTTATACAAACTGAGAACTAGTCATCATTATAATAGATTTCAGTAGGTGTTTAGCAGTTTCACGAGCTTCCATGCTGATAAGAGAAAAATAATCTATGAAAATACAGCACAGAGAAATAGCTTTATTAAAAGCTATTCCAACAGAAAATAGTGTTGCTGAACATACTTGAATTCCTTCTCTGCTTTTATTGATTGCTTTATTATTTAAGACAGGATTGATACTTAGATGCTTTGGATTTCTAATTACAAGTGAGCACCTTAGAGAATTGTCCCTGTTGAGGTTCTCTAAGATAATTCCTACCCCACTTCCTCATTTTTATTTTATTTAAATTAACACCTCTGAAGTCAGATAAACATACTCTAGTAATTGGACTTCCCTGGATCACTTCTTAGAAAATGAAATGTCAACTCCTTGCCCTCCTATTTATTCTCATCAAATTTGATATCAGTATAAAGCTGAAACCAGATAACTGTGTATACATCAAATTGACAAAAACAAATATGTGGTTTATAAAAAGCTTGGATGCTTGGCCCAACTGCTTGTGAATTTATTATAAAAGGATGCAAATGGCCATTGGATTGAATTGTGTTGTTCTGAAATTGAAACACAAAATATCATGGTCTGTAACAGATGTTTAAAGTTTTAAAAACTGTTAAAGACAAAAAAGTTTCTACGTAAGACTTTCAAATTGTGTTGAAGCAAAAACAATTATTTTCTGAAGTTAGATTTAATACATTACCTTCTCTTGTTTTAATACAAATGTATTTGTGATCTAAATTGCTTAGTCTTTTTACATGCCTACACACACAGAGAGAGAGCGAGCGAGCGAGAGAGAGAGAGAGAGAGAGAGAGAGAGGGAGAGAAAATGTGGGAGAAAATATTTCTTTTAACTGAGCATATGTTAGCCATATGGAGTTCATCACCTAATAGATTGTCAGTGATACCATATTCAAAAGTGTTGATAATCTACAGGAGGAAGAAATTAACTGGAAGTCAACTTTTTTGAAACATGAAGTATGCAGAGTTTATAGATAGCTTACTTCTTTGTTACTTTATATATGAACTATTTTATAATTATATTATACTTATAGTATTATACAAACAGCTTATTGATAATGATTACTGTATGTTACCAATGTTTAACTACTTTATATTAGCACATTCTGGACCTCTCTGTCATGTAGGTTTGAACAATTGTGTATAATAAATTCATACTTAAGCTATAGTATTTAAATTATAGAATTTATTTCCACAATAAATTGTGCTGACCTTAAATTTAGATATTTGTAAAAAGAGATTTCAGAAAATAATAGGATTAAAATCATCAGTGCCTGTTTACTCAATATGTATATCATCTGAATAATAGATATCATGCTTTAAATTCAGAAAATAATAGGATTAAAATCATCAATGCCTGTTTACCTCAATATATATATCACCTGAATAATAGATATCATGCTTTAAATTCTAGCAGCTAGGAATCCACAGAGGGCTATCGTCTTCTCTGTTTTATTTAGCTTTCTCATATGCATCATTGATCTGATAGAGCAGAGCTGTTGTGTTTTTATGTAAGGGTACCCTCTCTTACAAGATTCGATTTCTTCAATAAAGCTTTGCATTTCTGATACCAGTGCTAATATCTCATATTATGCAGGAAAAATGAACTGTTTGTCAAAGGGTATGATGTATGATGATTTAATAGAAATAGTAGAAGTTCTCAGCAGTTTACACCAAACAAACCATTTTCAAACCATGGATTTTACTTATGTTTCATTAATCACAAAATCAATTCTATTGATTGTCTTATGTATTTGATTTTATTTAGATATGGGTTTTTTGTTTGTATTATTTTTGGGATTGTAATATGTTTGTTTTTTTTACTATATGTTTATACTATATTCTCAGGCTTGCATTGCCCCTGGAAGAGCAGTACATAAAGTTTTCAATAAGTAAATAAAGGGTAGTAGGTTCAAAAAAAGAAATGGAAAACTGTTCAGTAACAGGTTTTCGCTTTTGCTTTAAAAAGGAAATTGAGTAGTTTAATATGTTTTATCTCATTAGGTGATATTTTGCTGAAGGTTGTTTATTATAATCAATAATTTAGGATTCAGTAACTAAGAATTCCATTGCTTTGTAGTGATAATTTGGGGAAACCTATATGATCACAGGTCATCTTCTAATTCAATAGAGAATCCAAGCTTCTTTAAGGTTTTTGTTGGTCTTTGTTTTTCCACTTTGCTCTGTGAATGCTGACATTGCAAACTGATGCATTGACTAAGAAAGAAGAATGTGGATCGCATGCTGCTTCTTTACAATACCTGCTAATACTCTTTGCACTTACTTTTTGTCATGTGCTATATGTGCCTGCCAGTTTTAAGGTCCACCTTTTCTTTATCTCTAAATTCCACCTGTAGACTTGCTTGGATCTCTGACCCCTAGGGTTTTTTCACGGTGCTTATATTCCCTTCCTGAACCCGCCTTCCATTTAACCACTGTCACCCAAATCCCTATAATTATAGAGCTGAATATGACAAAAGGCTCCTTTGCTGTCATTTAGGTAAGCTGTCTACAAATGTCAATTTGTGTCCAGCATTTCTCAGTCATCCTGAGCACTTCCCAGACCCTACTAATGATTAAACAAGTGAAAGAAAGAAAAGAAAGAAAGAAAGAAAGAAAGAAAGAAAGAAAGAAAGAAAGAAAGAAAGAAAGAAAGAAAGTATCTTTTCAAAAGAAAAGGTCCAGTAGTCTCCAATTCTGGGCAAAAGCTCAACAGGTGATAAAGAGAGAACTTAAGTAAAGAGTGGGTTGGGAAGCCTCTGTTAGAGCTTAATAGGGTATAATTAGTAGACTGAAAAGTAGTTCCTGCCTTCTTTTAACTGCCCCCTTTTTTAGAGTTTTGATTTTAGAGGTTCTTGTTAATCAAAGATAAAAAATATTTATTAGGTTTATTTTGTCTGAACAATCTGTCATACATAAATACATAAAAACATTTATTCCAATCATTACAGGGTATAATAGGAATATATAATAAATAGGATATTAAAGTCACCAGTTTCTTTACTTTGATTAAATACATAATAAACTTATGTATGTTTGCATGGTAAACTGTTCTCTCCCATATTTGAACAGAAATCTATGTGTTTGTGTCAAGATTTTGATTGAAATGTTGATATAATGTTTAATCTGTCATGTACTTGTGAATTTTTGGCATGGTAATGATGCAGGAGTCCACAACCTCAGGAGCATAGTTTGCATGCACAATGAATTTTGTTCATGTCACTTTTAGAGACACTGGATCAAATTTGGCATTACTCATCCTGTGGCATCTTTTTAGTATTTCATTTTGAAGAAAATATCTGTTTAGTCATAATTAAAATAGTTTAATCAACTTTGCCCATTTTGATATCTTAGAAATGTATGAGGATTGCAATGTCTGGAATTCCCAGGTCCCATGGCTGATTAGCTGGCTTAATGCTTTTGAAAGAATAATGGCAAATCTCATAATTGGTTACAAGTGATTGTCACTTTCATTGTTCTTTGCAGATTTATCCAGCATATCCCAAACTATTTTTTGGGATAGCTATGGATGTCCTGATGCTGGGAAATATTAACAGGTCCCAGAAACGCAAAAGGAAGAAAAAGGCTAAAACACCATAGTGTCAAAATAAGAATGTTTTAAATTATATCTAATGAGACTTATATTTAAAGAACATTCCCTGAATTGAATCCTGAGACCCTAGAAATTTATGGAGACATATATTAGGATCACATGGTTATTTCTTTCTAACTATGTGAAAATCCCTTCCTTAACCAATCTGTTACATTTCTTTGTTTTTGCTGCTTTTGTTTATTGTTTAATCTTCATTGAAGATTAAAGATACACCATATATTGCAATAATATGAATAGTTTTGATGCTTCATTATGCAAAGTATAAATAGCGTAATCAAATACATGTTAGTAGTTGCCATTGCAACACTGTCCAAATATCAGCCAAGGACCAGATATTTTATTTGTAAATCTGATGGCTACAATAATTAATTCCAGTCTTTCTCTATTCTTATTTACAAACATTTTTTTTAAAAGCTAGACCCCTAGTGACTCTGGATACTTTGCATAATTAAAAGCCAGACTAAAAAAGTAAATGAACAAAGATTTGTCTTAAAAATAATAAAAAAACCTTTTATGACCCTATAATCTTTAATTCAGGGTAGAGTTAGGGATGACTGGATGGAACTGAACATTTACTGGCCAGATGCCCTTCCTGACACTATGCAGAGTTTGCAGCAGATATTTTTTCTTTGCACCCTAGGAAACATCTGCCGCTACCTAGGATTGAACTCTCAACCTTCCAAGTGGAAGGCGAGGATCTTCATCACCAGGCCACCACGCCGCTCATTTGTCTTAAAAAGTATGCCAAGCAAAACCAAATATTAGAAGGGTCACCACCATCCTACTTCAAGGTGTGGGAGAATAAACAGTTTTCCAACATCTTATGGAGCCCTACTATTACAGAGGGCAGGTGTTGTATAAGAAAAGGCACACTTGACATTATTTAATTGAGGGGACCTGAAAGGTATTCACTCTGCCACATTTCACTGGATGTGTAGAGCATGGAGATAAGCAGTCCTTATGTAACTAGGCACTAAGCCATAAAAGATTTATGAATGATCATCAGCACCTTGAATAATATTTGTAAGCTAGCTGACAACAAATGCAGCTCACAGATGTGATGTACCACCACATTCTTGATTAGCAGAAATGAAAACAAATGTGTCTGATCATAGAAGTATATTCTTTTGTAGCAAAATACTGATGCAGAATATTTTCCCCAAATATCCATTGATTATATGTATCTATAGATGTAGATAATAATTAGTACAATGCAAGCTATACAGCAATATCTATTTCAAGTAGGCCTTAAATTATCCCAACCCTGTGATAGTTGATAGAATAAATGTTGGCATCTACTGTAAAATAATCCAGAAATTCAGATATCTCTCTGCATTTACCACTAGTTAGATAATTCTTTTAATCTGAAATACTTTTCCCCCTTTTCTACAGAAGGAGCAAATACAGTAAAGCTAAGCAAGAAGCAGATGAAGAAAAACATTTAAATCAAGGTAAAAGTCAGTAGTGCTTGATTTTCTTCTCTTGCATGCGTTCTTAAAATTAGTCTATATAAAGCAAAAAATAATGTTTTGCAAGTTCTATTGCTTAGTTTTCTTTATATGAAGTTTTTTTCACTCAAACTGTGTATTTGTATTTCTACTGGGGTAACTTCATAATTGACAATGCTACTATAGAAAATGTATATGCATGCAAATCCCTATAAAAGCTGCAGCCTATTACATAGTATTCAGATGATACTTAAAAGGAGCAAAGATTTTCATTTGAGAAAACATTCTGAGGCTTGGGATATAGAGTCTGGAATTATACATTGTATCCTTCAGATATGATGTGGTTTGTTCCTTAACATATTGTATGGTCCAAGCTATTAAAAATATGTATATCATGATTTATGGCCTAATGAGTTGGGTTAATTCAGGGCATTTAAGCAATATGATTTAGTATAGTATTTGAACACAAAAAGAAAGTAATCTTTCACATTTTCTCTTTTCCATGCTATTGCAAAAATTTTCTTTGTATAGATACGATTTTTAAATGGTCAATAGATGAAAAGATTTCTAAGATGTAGAACAGGGGTGTAAAACTGCCAGCCCGTGGGCCGGATGCCTCATAGCAAAACTGTGCCCACTCCATTGCTGGCAATGGCAAAAAAGTCATGATATGTCGTGACACGTCATGTGATGTTACGAGTTTGACATTCCTGATATAGAACTTATAAGAATTGTTCCTTCCTTAAATTCTCATTGGAGTCCTTTCCACATGAGCATAGAAATCAATAGAAAATTTAAGGATATGCATACTCATTATTGTTCCTCATGTAAGTTACAGAAAACTCAAACTTATTGTTGGAACTCAAGAAAACACCTTCCCATCTCCCCCAAATGTATGGTCTGTTATAGGATCTGACTTTAATATCTTCCATCCATCTGTGCAATGTATTCATGATGAGACATTTTGAGCATATTATTTTCTTTATATAGTTTTTGTAATTCTCTGTCGACATACAGCAATGTCCGTTCCCTATATATTTATCTATCTTGTATGTAGTTCTTAAGTTTTCAGAAAATCATATTTGCATTCTAGGTGTCAGAACCTATGTAGATCCCTTTACTTATGAGGATCCCAACCAAGCTGTGCGGGAATTTGCCAAAGAAATTGATGCCTCATGTATAAAGATTGAAAAAGTCATAGGTGTCGGTAAGTTCAAGACATCATGTTAGCACTAAATTTATAATGGTGAATTCTTACTGGGATGTTGAATTGTTGGCTTATTATTATTTTTTATGTAAACATTCTTCTATCTATTATCAGTCTTCAGGCATTTTTCAAAGACATTTGAATAAAATAGTTTACAGTCTCTCTGAGGAGATCCAGTTTTTAACTTTTCAACATGTAAATTTGGATGACTGGAACAAGTCTATTATATTTCTGTTTTTACAAGTCATATTCTGTAGTATTTTTTTCAAATAAGCAAAAAGAGCAAATAATAGAATCAATCCAAGTGAAGTAGGCATATTATCAACCAAACTTAATTCAATTGAATTAAGATGGGCAATCTTTGTGTGCCCACAGATTGCACTTAATTGGGGAGAAGGAAGAAAAAAGAATGCAATACACATAACAGTGATGTAAAATGTATGGCTCTATGTCATAAATGCAATTGGATACTGAATTTTCCATTTTTTAATGGTATTCCATATTTTTAAATGATGCTAAATGAAATCTACAGGAAATACACAGTTGGAAGTTGCAAAGGGACTTTGGGATTGCAGGTAGCCTAAGCCAGACAAAAGCTTCTCAGTGCTTAATGGAAGGAATTTAATCAGGTCTTAATTGCATTAAAACAATGTATGTGTGTCAGCAGATTCCTTTTTATCATGCTTCTTTTTCTGCAGGTGAATTTGGTGAAGTTTGCAGTGGCCGTCTCAAGGTTCCAGGAAAGAGGGAGATCTGTGTGGCTATCAAAACGCTGAAAGCTGGCTACACAGACAAACAAAGAAGGGACTTTTTGAGTGAGGCCAGCATAATGGGACAATTTGATCATCCCAACATCATCCACTTGGAAGGAGTAGTCACTAAATGTATGTTGGCCATGATATGTCATTAATGTGTATGAGGCCATGACTTAAGCAGGACAAACTGAAAGTGGCTATGAAAATCAGTGCAGAGGTTCTCCCCTTCCAGCATTTCTTTTTCTAAAATGACAGATGGAATAGATCCACTGAGTGCTAATAATAGGAAATCAGTGCAGGACTAGTCATTAATCTTATTGTCAGCAGTAAATGGTTTTATCATTGTAGCTGATACCTTATCTTGAAACAACTTATGCATAATTTAACAAGGAACATGATACCACAACTTTTAAAAGGAGGAAAACGGTGAAAGGGTTGTTTGTTTTTAGAAATTGTGGACAGTTTAAAAGTTCCCCATTATTTTTAAAGTGATATTGAGGAAGGAAGGAAGATAATCTCTCTCTCTCTCTCCATATATCTATATCTATATCTATCTATCTATCTATCTATCTATCTATCTATCTATCTATCTATCTATCTTGTCAGCAAAAAGAAATCTGAATTTGTAATGTGTCGCAGTAGCAACTTGAGCCTGCTTAACACCCCTAGTTGGGGGGCTGCAAGGCAAAAAAGATTATTAAAAAGTAGAACTGCAGTATAGCAGTCAAGAATGCCAAAGGTGCAATCAATCAGACCGTCTGTCTGAAAAAACACATTCTCTCTCTCTCTCTCTCTCTCTGTGTGTGTCTGTGTGTGTGTGTGTATGTATGTATGTGTGTATGTATGTATGCTTCCATATCAGACAAATGTGGTTTTATTTATATATATACATATATATACATATACATATATATATATATATATATATACATATACATATACATATACATATACATATATATATATATATATATATATATATATATATATATATATATATATATATAAATTTCCCTTCCCTTAAGGCAGTTAATATTCAGCATATCAATGAGGTCTGGTCTCAGGAAGAATGGAGTACAAACCAACTTGAACACTGGGCACTGTTTAACAAAATGAAATTCAATGGTGAAAAAAGTAAGGTTTACATTTAGGCAAGAAAAACCAAATGTTCAGGTATAGTATAGGGGGTACCTTGCTCAATAGTAGTAACTGTGAGAGGGACCTCGGAGTCCTAGTGGACAATCACCTAAATATGAGCCAGCAGTGTGCTGCAGCTGCCAAAAAGGCCAACACAGTGCTAGGCTGCATTAACAGAGGGCTAGAATCAAGATCATGTGAAGCGTTAACATCACTTTACAATGCCTTGGTAAGACCACACCTGGAATACTTTATCCAGTTTTGGTCACCGTGATGTAAAAAAGATGTTGAGATTCTAGAAAAAGTACAGAGAAGAGCAACAAAGATGATTAGGGGACTAGAGGCTAAAGCATATAAGGAACGGCTGCTGGAATTGGGTATGTATAGTTTAATGAAGAGAAGGACGAGGGGGGACATGATAGCAGTTTTCCAATATCTCAGAGGCTGCCACAAAGAAGAGGGAGTCAAGCTGTTTTCCAAAGCACCTGAAGGCAGGACAAGAAGCAACAGAGGGAAACTAATCAAGGAGAGAAGCAACCTAGAACTAAGGAGAAACTTGCTGACAGCTAGAACAATTAACCAGTGGAACAACCTGCCTCCAGAAGCAGTGAATGTTCCAACACTGGAAGTTTTTAAGAAGAGACTGGACAGCCATTTGTCCGAAATGGTATAGGGTTTCCTGCCTAAGCAGAGTTTGGAGTAGATGACCTCCAGGGTCCCTTCCAACTTTACTACTACTATTATTATTATTATTTTCTGGCCAGAACTAAAATGTATCTGTGAAGCTTGCCTTAGCTAAAATAAATAAATAAAAGTATTGTTGTGAAGATCATAACTGAATTAAATTTATTTCAACAGCAAAAAAATGAAATTAGAGAAATACAAACAATATAGTCATTTCTAAGCATCTTGTCCCCTCAAAAAACAATCCTGAGAGTCAGGTGATTAGTCAGAAATAGATTGGATGTGGCATGGTATATTATCAGTGGAAGGAAAACAATTAAAATGTATGTGCAACTTGAAGAAGAAGTTTTGTTGTTGTTGTTTCTGCGTTGTTACCAAGGTAAACTCTGAATTTAACCCATTATTTCTTATTCAGCCAGTGGAATCACCTTCTATTCTCCTTCCTTTTTAAAGGCAGAAAGTTACCATCGGCAAATAAATATAATTCTATAAACCATTATGGTGAAGGGAGAGTTTTCAAAACTCTCAAATTCCTCCAACACTGAGTGTTAGACAGCCTTCCCCAAATTATAATTTTGAAAATTTTCTTTAGATTGTACCTTTAGCAGGAAGTACATGACCAAAATGGGCCCTTTTTACTTTCTTATTCTAAGCCTGTAATATTAATATGCTTTCTAAGCAAGACATTTTTGAAGATATTGTCTTTGAAATCCAGTGTTTAACTTACATCCTGCTGATTCTTCTTTATAAAGCCTGCTTATTTCAAGAATTTCAGATGTACTTAAAAACATATAGTGATAAATTGCTTACAGTTTCAGCATTTTGAATAAGTTCTTAAATTTCTTTGTAGTAAATTCCCAGTGTTTGTAAGAAACAGATTCCTAGATTCTACAATATTTTCAGTTAAGATATAAACATTTTTAATGATTTTACAGGAATTTTTTAATTAAAGAAGACATTTCTGTTTGGTCCATAGCATGCTTGCTATAGTGATTTTTATATCACCTTAATAAACCAGACAAATAACAGGGGAATCTTTATACTGAAACCCCCACTGAGGCTTTTAACCTCCAAGCTGTTACAGCTGTAACAGTTATAAATGACTAGATAGTATTTGCATAATGTACTTGTCACTGCATTAAAATGATTTAAAATCCCCAACAGAAGGTTGTAGGCCAAAACAAGTGAATTTTGAAGCCTGATTTCCTAGAGTGCAAGCTTTTATGAATATATCTAGGTTTTAGTAAACAGACCCACATCAGTTTTCTCTGTAGAATTATTAGGAGTTCGTAAATATATAGTGCATTTATGAGTCCTGAAATTATAACATAATATAGATTGTTAGAATGTCTTTGATGTTTGTGTGAATAAAATGATAGGAGAAGGAACAAGGTAGTATAGATACATAATCAGTGTTAAGTTGAAATTTTAAATTGGTTACATGATGTCAAACTGCTTCTCTTGGATTGGGAGTTGACTCCAAGAAACATGCTGCTGAATTTTAGTAGCATTCTGAAAATAAACTAAGGTTTGACTTCCCTGGTTTATAGTGGAAATAAACAGTAACATTTCTATTGGGGTTAACATAATTCTGTCCCCTTTCCCACATCCTCCCTATAAAACAAAATGGTGTCAGAAACTTTGGCTATGCCTAGTGTTTCATATTTACCATATTTACTAAATAAAGCATGCAGACTCCAATTCTTCATTGCTCTATTCTACGGATAAATGATGAGATTCTGCAAGGATATTATATGGTTATCTATATCTAATAGATTATCATCATGTTTAATATACCAGGTAACAAAATACTGTAAGACACATATGTATTTTCAAATTCCTCCCTTGATATGTACTATATTCCTTGTCTTCACTTTGATGCCTGCTATGTTTTTTGTATCACCTTTTTGAAATTTGTTAAGGGAGGAAGGATTCACAAAGTTTCACTGAAATGTTTGCCTTTTGAAAAACAAAATTCTGTGATTAGCTGGGACCAGTGTGGTATCTATTTTGTGAATATATAAATATTCTAGCTATGTTTTGAGCATACTTTCTGCTTTCTCTGAAATTTGGAATTTTGTTAACCTCTATAATCTATATCACATTTTGCATTCGACAATTAATTATTGCCCAGAGTTGAAACCAAACTGAACCAACCATTGGATTCCTTTAGTTCACCCATTTCCATGTAGGTTATATCATATGTTGAAGCAGAAATCAAAGCTCAATAGAATTAGACAATAATTTCATATTATCCATGTCTCTATTCTTATTCTTGTATTAGCTACCTTCTGTTTAGGTATAATAGAGCCAATAATTAATATATTCATATGAAAAGTTATAATACTTTTTAAATTTATAAAATGTCTTTTAATTGAAGAAAATTAATTAAAATTCATTTAAATATATTTATTAGGTGACTTTAGTCATATTGCAAAGAGTCTATGTCACGAATATATCTAGACTGGTACTAAGTAGATTCAATTTTCAGTGATGAATGTGAGGAGAGGTGAACGTTCACACATAAAAACAAATGACTTTGCTTAGCCTTTGTCTTTAAATAATTGAATTCCTAATCAGAATATCTAAATTCATACTAATGTCTCTGTCCTTGATTTCTGTATGTTGGGTGAAAAAGAAGTCTGTGCTTATGCAAATTAGATAGTTAAGGGTCACCGATGCCTGATTTGTAATTCATACAAAAATATTTATTGTAAACAAATTTTGAACAAGATCAGGAGATAGAATAGTTTGGCAATGGCTGCAGTGTGAGGGGCTGTGAAAGTTTACATGTTAAAGAAACTGGCATTAATCAGGTGTCCCTCATTAAAATGAAAATGGTAAAAAAAAACCTTCAGCTTATTAATGTCCTATAGCATATTGTTTTCTAATAAAATATTTCTAAAGAGAGACCATATTAGAATTGCAACATGCTAGGACAACATACTGGGTGAAATATATGCTAATCTAGAAACGATTATAGCAGTTTTTCAATGTGAAAATGTTTTCCAGGATCCAATTTTCTCAGACAAATATTTCAGCAGATCCTACTGGGGTCCTTCCTTCCATCCTTCCTTCCTTCCTTCCTTCCTTCCTTCCTTCCTTCCTTCCTTCCTTCCTTCCTTCCTTCCTTCCTTCCTTCCTTCCTTCCTTATGAATTATATACCATTTTGTGATCTATTCATGATATGTTAAATCAAATTTAGTATTAAAAAGTAAAAGTTACCTGTGTTCCTCCCAGGTCAATGCACTTAACTTTAGAAAGTCTGTCTAAAAGAAGCAGGAACCTTCTATAAAAAAAAAAAAAAAAAAAAACAGGTATATGCAAATGGTTCATTGAATGATTCTAAAAAGTTTGAATATGCATAAAAAGATACTTTAAGAATTAAATAGTGTTTAGTTAATCTATAAATAAATACACCAATGGCTGGCATTGCATAATAATGGATTCAAAACATAATGGTTAGCATGGCATCACTTATTTGGCTAATTTCTCCATGCCTTTTCAGGATAGAACAAATGGATAAAGCAAGATTAAAACATTAAAAACAAAATCATATGAATTATACAGAAAGAAAATTACTGTTGATGCCACACCTGGATTTTTGCTTACAGCTGACAGGCTGTATCCTTCAAACCATAACTTTGATTTTTCTCAACCAAATGCCTACAGACATACAAATTGTCTAGCAAATGATGCAATTATCTTTACATTACTCCAAGTGCAAATAGGCCTATTTGGTCTATTACTGCATCTCCATTTCTCTTTAGTGAGCAATTATGGATTCTTATACTCTCTGGAGATTATGATGTGTACTGTAGTTAAAGACTTTTGTCAGTGAGTTAGCTTAAGTGCTAATTTTCTGGCTGAAACTCACTAACACTTTTACATTATTTGTTTTCTGGCTCATTCTTTTCTGAGGAAGTTCTAGATTTTTTTTAAAAAAAAGTAAAAATAAAAAAGCCCTATCCATTGACCAAATTGTCTGCATCTATGAACTCTGTGTTGTCTATCTCCAACATCTAGGTAAACCTGTCATGATTATAACTGAGTACATGGAAAATGGTTCTTTGGATGCCTTTCTCAGGGTAGGTACTTGGCATGTAATAAAACCTAAAGCGAGAAATACTTTAATATCTTTGTTTATCTATTGGGGTTTGAAGATGAAATAGAATTATGTTTCGAGATGCTTACTAGTGCATTTTTCCCTATTTCTATTGCTGGGAGGGTAAATGAACCATAAAATAAGCTCTAAATAATCCTTGTTTACTCAGAAGCAGGTTTGATTAAAATGCTTATTAAAAGTCTCACATTGTTGTTGGTTAATTAAAATGGGAACATTCCACATATCCCAGGAAGCTAGTGCAAAAAGCACAGGATTATATTTTGCCAGTTAATTATAAGGTTCAATGGCAAGAAATAAAATAATGTAGTACAGTATGAAAGTTTTTAAAAGATGCATCACCTCTTGAGAACTGAGCAACAGGAGGTCCTGGTTCCAAGAGGAATACAGTCCTCAAGTGTAGAATATATTACTTTTCTCACCAGTAAAAGTTGTTTGAATACTCACTGCTGGATTTTTAGGAATTGTTCCTTATCACCTCACTTTTTAAGTGAATTATCAACAAATTGAGCATGTTTAGTATGATATTTTTATGCTTTCCTATAAGTAGCTTAGGGAAAGGATCAGAGAGAACCAATTTGTTATCTAATGCCTGCTTGAATTTGTTTAGTCAGTACAGACACTAGTGCAATTTCTCATAAAAATCTGTCTTTATTCACTTTTAAAATATAATTCTGATGGTGGGTTCAGGGAGAATCAAAAAAGTTGGAAAAAGAACCTATAATTAATCACAAATATGTTCTTTTTATTTATCTTCCTTATTCCTTCCCTTCAGAAGAATGATGGCAGATTTACTGTAATCCAGTTGGTAGGAATGCTCCGAGGCATTGGTTCTGGAATGAAGTATTTGTCTGACATGAGCTATGTACATCGGGATCTAGCTGCTCGAAACATACTAGTTAACAGTAACTTGGTCTGTAAAGTTTCTGATTTTGGTATGTCCCGTGTTCTAGAAGATGATCCTGAAGCAGCCTATACGACTAGGGTAAGTCAAAATCTTTTCATCTCCGTCTCCATCTCGGTGTCTGGCTGGCTGGCTGGCTGGCTGTCTATCTATCATATATGTCTTCCCTAAAGACAACAGATGGTATACTTGCAAAATATGTAATATTATCTAAAGACATTCCAGCTTCATGTGATTAAAAAGACACCTGTAACTCTCTTTCTTGGTCAATATTTATATAATATCCCTTCTTATTGGGATCTTGAAGAAAATACAGCTTTTATGAAAACATTGAGGGATAATTAAGATGACCTACCTCTGTTAAAGAGGTTTGGTAGTTTATATTGTTTTAATTATTATCTTTGTTATGATTGAGAAGTGATTGATATTATTTTGATTATTATTCTATTTTAATTGTTTTATTGTTGTGTTGCTTGATATAAGTGGCTCAGAGATATTTGGAGCTGAGCAGCATCCAAACTATAGTAAATAAAAAAGCAAAGAAAAAATAAACTTGTATTTCTATGTGCTGTTTGCTTATTTATGGAGATCAGTGACATTTTCATGAACATGAGTATGTTTACAACTGGTGGAACAATACTCAATTTAGTGGCTTCATGAGTTTTTGTTGACTACATAAAAAGTCTAATGAGGCAAAAATCACAGCTTATACAGCCGTATCCTGATGATCATAAACATCCTTGAAGCTTATACACATTAGGATAAAAGGTGGTGCAAGGTTTATCATGAAGAGGTATAATTTTTGTTAGATGTTTTGCTTTTAAATGCCAGCAGTTCTCCATCTGTTTTCCCAAGTACAGAGATTGTTAGAAAAATCTAGTTTGTGCTGTTTAATTCTCAGACTTCCCCTATAATGAACATGCAGTTCATTAAAAAGACTGGGGAGGGGAGAGAAAATTGCAATCTGCCTTCTGAATATTTTAATGCTGTCCAGCCCTGTAATTTCCCACTAACAAGGGCAGTGAGGTTTTGAGCCAAGACAGATTTCTAGAGAGCTGTGTTCAAACAGAAGGTCAGGAGGAAATGATTGAAAAGCTTTTCTTTCAATTCAGTGATGCAAATATAGTGAAGTGTTTTCCCTTCCAATGGAACAGCAAAAATATATATAATTTGCATCACAGTACATTGTCTTGTTTTGATATCACCATTCAGGACAGTTTGGATAAATTCCACAAATGAGTAACCACAATTAATTTCTAATTGTTATAGTTATTTTAAAAAAAATGCCACTAATACAAGCCAAGATAACCATATGGGTTATAGGGATAAAAAGTATTTTTCATTATCATAATAAATGAAAAAGAAAGCTATAACTTGGCTACCATTCAAAGTATCAAATACCATGAGTGCAAGAAATCAGCTCATGTGCTTGTGTCTTTCTCATCATTTCAATGAGCAGCTGCCAACATTAAAGTGCAAGACTGTTCCAATCACCAGTCATTGAATGTTTTCAATTCAATTCCAGGAGTTGGTGCAGGTGATACTAAAAATGAAATGCCACATAGACATATATATATCCCAGACACAAGAACATGTATTTTAAGTGAATTAAACAAAAAAAGAGCATATAACAGTTTAATATCTTGCTTTCAGCTATAGTTATATGGATGTTCCCAGAAAGCTTTAAAAAAAAAGGAATATCATGAGAAATTCAGTAAAGTAGAGCATCATACTTACTTTAAAGGATTATTCTAGACCCACAAAGATCCTGTGAACATTTTCTGAAAATAAAAGAGATTGGTTGCTTTAATCAAATGCTTTGTGTTAACATCTGCCCATTTTGGATGGAGAGGGAGAAAGGTAGAATATCTGTCTATGGGCTAGAGGAACTGGAATGGTGACTAGTTATAGTAATTAAACAGCATCATGTAACAGGTTTTCTATGTTACAAAAGTGTTCTGGGAGGATTTTTTTATTTATATTCTTCTTTTATTATTTTTATACATAGTTCAAATTCATCACGCCTAATACTCCTTTCTCCTCTTATTTTCCTACAGCAAACCTGTGCAATGGGCTGGGTTACACTGAGAGACAGTGATTGGCTCAAAGTCACCCAGCTGACTTTTATGTCTAAGGCAGGACTAGAATTCACAGTGTCCTGGTTTCTAGCCTGGTGCCTTAAGCACTAGATCAGACTGGCTCTCTAATTCAGGGCTCAACCATCTGTGGTACATTGGCACCTGGCAGGTGGTACACAACCATCCTAGAAAAGTGGTAGCGCAGGGGAGGGGAATGAGCTGAACCAGTGGCAGCACCGCACAAGCCTGAGCAAGAGAAGGCTGGAGCTGCAGGGCTGTCAGGGCTCAGCGGAAGCGCCAGGATCAGTGCCAGGCTCCAGCTGGAGCTCGGCGCCAATCCTGGTTCTTCTGCTGAGCCCAGAAGAAGCGCTGATCAGCTGGAATGTTGCAGCATCTCCAGGGTCTTGGATTTACATTCAGATGCTTGGCAACTGATTCATATTTATGATGGCCAAAGTGTCCCAGGGTCATGTGAATTAACCAAAACCTGCTGCAACCACCCAGCAGATAGGAGAAATAAAAACCAAGCACCCCCCACCCCACCCCGCTGCCAATCCTCAACAGAAATGGTCACAATGAAAACCTCGGACAGGAGGAAGAGTGCCGCCAGGTGGGCAGGCAGGTGTCTTGCTTGGCTGTGGCTTGGGGGGCACTTTTTTCAGTGCCATTGTAACTTTGAACAGTCACTAAGCAAACTGTTGTAAGTTGAAAATTACCTGTACTTTATCACTTTTTTCCTTTTTTTTTTTGGTCAAGTTTTTGACACCTTGTTAGGCGACTGTGGTACTCAGATGTTGCCATATCCTAAAAATGGTACAATGGGTGAAAAGGTTGAAAAGCCCTGCTCTATTTTTTATAGATTTATAAAATCATACGTAGCTTGGAAATAGAGAGCAGTTTTTTTTCTGTCTCTCACTTAATAATAACTAAAAGAAAATGTGAGAAAAATCATAGGCTATGGAACAAATAGTTAAATTTTTAATAGATAAAATGGTCACCAATTTCAATTATTTTAAAAGGGACTCAGCAAATTCTTAGAGCACAGAACAGTGGGTGGTTCTTTGTCTTGACTACTGTAGATTATTTCTGGAATCTAAGGCAGTAAAACTTAAAAAACATGTGTTAAGGAGCAGCAATGGAAGAGAATTATCCCCTTCGTGGCCCATTCATCTGTCTGATGTGCTTGACAGATTATTGGACTAGATATGCTCTTGACCTGATCCAGTAAGGCTCTTCTTGTATTGGTATGTTCTTAAATTGCAAGTAATATTAAAGGTTGGTAAGGCATAATTTCACCTTCCTGAAAACATGGCATTTTTCCAATTTTCTAGTTTAATCATGTTTTATTTTAATTTAACTAGTTTAATTTTCTAATTTAATCATGCTTTCCATCACTTTCTTGGGATAGAAGCTAAGCCAGGACCTCACCATCCATTCTTATAATGTTACAATGGTTTTCTTCTAATCTGTTTGTGTGGCAGGCACAGGAAATACCATTGTATTTTACTTCCCATATCATTTTAACATACAGCTTAATCCTCGTGTTTGTGATTAAAATTAGATAGTGACCTGAGCTATTTTTTCTTTGTCAATTGTATTTTGCTCTGATAAATATAGACTGCTGTTTAATTGGCTTTGGGCCATTATTCCATTTTTACATGTGTTGATTATAACAGTTCCATATATCCACAGTTCCTTATTAAAGGGGCAAGTAGCATAAAGCATTGTGAAAATCATCCCAGGATTTATAGCAAGTTAGATAAAACAAACTGGGTTTGGTTTTGATAACAGTGGTTATAATATAACTTAATGTGTTATTCATAAAAATCAAACTTATGGGAAAGTAATGGCAAAGTTAGGTCTTGAGAAAGGAACTGATGCTGTGACAGAAAAGGGATCCAATGAATTGACTGGCTCCTGGGAATACCTCTATAGATAAGGAAAGGGCCAGGATTGCCCACAGGTGCTCCACACAGAGGTTTCCCATGAAATAAGACTGTTTTAGAGGTCTGTGAGCTGGGGGAAAGACATATCACCTAAACCATCATTCAATGCCTTTAAATGGATACTGGATTCATATACTTCCTCTCTTAATCACCGGTAGCATGTTGCTTGCTAATGATTTTTTTGGATGTTTACAATCTTCAGAAGCACAATTTTCATTACACCAACTGAATTTCCTTCTACATATGATGAAATACATTTTTATAAGGATTGTAAGATAAGGACTGTAAAAAGAATTTTAATTTTTAACTTATTTTTGAACAAAAGCAAAAGTGACTAGAATGTTGATTTTGGAAAGTTATAAACGAAAGCCTTATTGACTTGAAAGAATATTTCCTGTGAGTTGTTTAAAATTTGACAAAAAATATATAGGAAGATATTGAAAATAATTCTAAAAAATCTTGATTGGAATGTAGATTTGTAGATTTTATGTAAATATATGGACCAATATTATTTCACTTGGAAGAATTCAAGGATATTTGGGAACAATCTGTTCAGAAATTTCTCTTTAATTTATCTGCTACTAGAGAATGGATTTAAAAGAGGCTACAGAAAAGAAACAGGCTTTAATAGACAAAATAGAGACTGAACTAATTTGTATGTGGATCTGAAACTGGATTTAAAAATGCCAGACTACAAGAATGATATGCAAAATGATGCTACTCTGGATTTACAAATGAAACTGGCTAAACTTTTAATAATAATAAAACAATAATAAAAGGGAACATACAAATAATCAGAAGAATGACTTGAGTAGCTTTCTTATCTTGGATTTACAAAAGAGACTCGTACTGAATGAGTTTCTGAGAGAAAATGATAAGAAATCAACTTGTGGGACATTGTCCAAATGATTTTTTTTCCCCTGAAAAAGGAACTGGACTTTCTTGGGGTTTTTTTTCTTTGAAAAATGTTTTGTTTCTCATCAAAGAAGCTTCTTGGATGAGAAGCAAAAGGTTTTCAAAAGAAAACAAAAACCAAAATCAAGAAAGTCCAGTTGCCTTTTGAGAGAAAAAAAGCACCTTTGGGACAACCATGACCTGGATGATTGAGACTCTCCATAGCCTTGTGGGACATTGTTTTAATGGATTAATGATCAAGCTTTTAAAAGTAGATTTAAGAAGCAATATAAGTAGACTTATTTCATCAAGATTAAAATATATATTATATTCCTATAGCTCTTAATGGACTTTTGCTGATTCAGACTGAATGATGAAATTGTATAATTTATCAATTGATAATAGATGAATTATGAGAAGTACAAATATTTTATTAAAATATCAGAAAAGGTCATAAATTCCTGAAATTGTTGGTACTTATTTGGAGGAAGAAGAAATCATTTTTATAAATCTTTTTTTATTTTTCTCTTCACTTTTTCTTCTTTATATTCTTCTTAATTTGCATTAATATTTATATCTTTACATTTGTAAACTTTAATAAAAATATAAAAACATGCTATTCATAAAAATCATTTACATGTGCCATATTGTACCAGATGAGCTTTGAAAAAAGAAAAGTGATTCTAATGTTTTTTTCTAAAGCAAATAAAATAGTTATTTACGGTCATGTTTATTCTAGAGAAGCTAAAGGAAATAATAAGAATGGTACTGTTTACAGCCATTACTCTTCCCACATTTGGTGATAAGAAGGCATACATTAGAATTGTAACAGCAACATGTTTTATTCAGTTTTAGAACAGTATACATGTTTTGAAGCATTCCAAAGTGGTAGTTCTGAACTGATTTGTTGACTGTGAACAGGCCATCGAGTTGCTTGATAAATGTGTCTCTGACTCAAGTGCATGTAAAACAAGCCTGGCAGGAACAGCGGACAAGAAAGATTACAATAGCAGAACTCCTGCTAGCAACCATCTTAATGATAGGAATGAAATGCTAATCTTACAAAACCATATTTTGCAAGTTTATTACATTAATGTACTGATAGAAGAGAATATTTCTACCTCAGGGTTGAACTGTGGGGTCCTTGATCCTCTCTGAGCTTGGTTGCTTTCTTGCAGGCCTTTCATTATTAAACTAGGTAACTGCTATCACTCTAGCACTGATGATATTGCCTACTTTCGTAATGAAATGTCTGAAAGAAAACAATTCAAGTTCAGAGAGCTTGGCACATAGTACATTAATGAAGCTATAAGCGGAGAAATCAATACATTTTTGTGTGTGCAGACACCCACACACAGGTATATACTGTACATGGTGCAATATAATATCAGTACTAGTAAAAATAAAACAAAAGCCCAAACCCTATCACAATATAACACGTAAGACCATTTCATGATTTTGCATCCCTGCCAGCAAAGAACAACACAAATAACACAACACAAACAAACAACAACGGAAATCATAAATTCTGTCTGAATTTTGCTTAAAAGAAGCAAACAGTTTTGTGCAAGGACTGATTATAATTAAAAGCCCAACATAAGCTCTTAGGCTTCCATTTCCTTAGCAGGATCCTGAAAACCTAGTCCAACCACTGAAATGTTTACAGGTAGTTCTTGACTTATAACAGTTCATTTAGTGATCATTGAAAGTTACAATGGCACTGAAAAAAGTGGCTTATGACTGTTTTTCACACTTAACGACTGTTGCAGTATCTCTATGATCATGTGATCAAAATTCAGGAACTTGACAACAGACTTATATATATGAGGGTCATGTGATAATCTTTTGCAACCTTCTAACAAGCAAAGTCAGTGGGGAAGCCAGATTCATTTAACAACCATGTCACTAACTTAACCACTGCAGTGATTCACTTAACAACTGTGGCAAGAAAGGTTGTAAAATACGGCAAAATTCACTTAACAACTTAACAATTCACTTAGCAACAGCAATTTGGGGCTCAATTGTGATTGTAAGTTGAGAACTACCTATATTATATTTTTCTTACCTACATACTTATATTTTAAAAACCACTGGAGATAACCACAAAGATAATAAAACTGAAGTGGTTGAACTTTTCATGTTTAAGTCTGCTTTCTTCCTGATTTCTTTTGCTTGCAGAAAAAGTTGTGTGGAAGTTGTGTAGGGAGTGGAATAGCTCTGTTATCTTTTCATTTTAATGTCCTGTTTTTTTTATTTAAGTAATGATGAACATTATATAAAATTGAAACATTATATAAACCTATATAAGTGAATAAACAAATCTAAAGTAGTTGCAGTTGTATAAATGCTTCTGTTGATTTATTTGTAGGGTGGTAAGATTCCTATCAGATGGACTGCACCAGAAGCAATTGCCTATCGTAAATTTACATCAGCCAGTGATGTCTGGAGCTATGGAATTGTCATGTGGGAAGTGATGTCATATGGAGAAAGGCCTTATTGGGATATGTCCAATCAAGATGTAAGTGTCTGTCACCTCCAGAGGAACTGCTTTTTGTGATATGTTGCCAGGGAGTTGGAATTGAATATGAGTGAGACTGGCACAGTCATTTTATTTGATGTAATGTGATACTTTATTTTCAAGGCTATCCACCTCCACAATAAACCTATGTGGTTTATCATTTTAAAAAAGTTAAAGAGAAATCAGCCTATATCTAAGAAAAAGAAATACAAACTGATGCTATCACACAAGCACCACAAACATACATACACACATATCCTGACTATTCATTCTAATCCAAGACTTGGGAAACAACCAGGTTTCAGCAGTTTATGAAAAATTAGTAAAGTAGGATTGGCATGGATCTAAATGATTTTAAAAGGAAAAAAAAGCTACCAGAACTTCTGCAAAACACTGGCAACTCTTGAGATGCTGATGACATGCTACATGGCTTGGACATTTTTCTTTCTTAGTTTAAGTGGCCATAGGGCAATCTTCTAGGATCATAGAAACAACACTAGATTTTTTTTTCTCCATGTGGACAATTACCACACTATAGTTGAAGTTAATTGAGCATATTTTGTGTTGGGGTAAATACTATTTTGCTAAATGTATTTGATCAGATAGCTACTATCCATTTGTTTGTTTGTTTGTTAAATTTATTGGCTGCCCATCTCACCACAAGGTAACTCTGGGCAGTTTATAATCATGAAAGATAAATATAAATATACTAAAAACATTAAGTTAAATCAAGCCAAACACTATGATCTAATTAAAGATGGGGAGTGCAGGATGGAGCGGAGGTAGAATCTGTTGTTAATCGATCAAGCACCTCTACTGTGTTCCCACATTGGAGCCCTAAGCTAGCTGGTCTTTAGTCTCTTGTCAAAGGTTAGAAGGGATGGGGCCAACTTCATACTGGGGGACAAGATGTTCCAGAGGGCAGGTACAACAGCAGAGAAGGCCCTTCACCTGCAACCACCAGAATGATCAGGCTGATGGGGCTCACAGCATGCTTCCTCTGCCGGCATGGGTAGGATGGGCCAATCCGTGGATGAGACAGTCCTTCAAGAAGTCTGAACCCATGCCATGAAAGCCTATCTCTATCAGAATAATTACTGTAAAGATTGGATTTGGAAGACACATACCTACATCAAAAGACTATGAGCCTAATTCACTTTCATTTTTATTTGTGGGATACCACCAGATGAAGTTTCTTACAAATTATACAAAGCAGAAAAAAAAAGTTAGTGAGAGACTAACTGGAAATGCTTAACAGAAGATTTTCCGAAACTTGTGAAATTAATTAGAGAATGGTAAAATATCAAGGGAATGATTGGAGGGATTGCTCATAAGCTTTGCTTCTGTTTTTGTTAGTCAGGAAGGGAATCATTCATTCATCCATATATATAGCCTTTAAAAAATATCCCACACTTTACAGCAAAGGTCCAGGAAGGAAAAATGTTGACAGGATAGAGAGGTAACTGAGGAAACTTGAAATATCTGGCTGCTTCAGATTCTGTAACATGTAGTTCTATATATAGGCAGTTAAGTACACAATTTACAAGTTTTAATCATAATATAAGAACGGATAATGAATCAAAAAAGAAATGTTTTCATTTACAAAATGAAATGTGGAGACAAAATTGCTGATATTTATTCTGTATAATTTTTTTCATTTGAAAATACATTATATCTAAAACCCTAATGTGAATTTAACTCCTATTTTGAGCTGACAATTTTATTGATGCAGTAACAACATCAGAAGATATATCCTTAGAGTACATTAATAAATGGGTTTTAGTGAATGACCTTTTGTACATTAGGTAAGTTCTTTTTACTCGACCATCTGGAATACTTCATTCCAAGTGTGAGTTTGTAAAATTTATGTTTTTCTAAATGAGACTGAAAATGAGAGAACAATCTTAAAAGGAAGATAAGAAACAAGCATTATCAGATTGATTTATAAACAGCTCAACATTTCTTCTTGCCTTCAGTTTTGGTCATCAACTAGAAGTACACTAATCTTAAGAGGTTCACCCATTAATAGAAGTTAAAAGTTGCTAATGTTTATAAACGTGTCTTTTTAATATCCTACAAAAGTTAAATGTAGAAAGAACATATTTTATCTTAGTGATATAACACATAAAATAACTATGTTAAGATCATGTGCATACATTGAAGATAAGGGATTTTAAGTAACAGAATTAAGACAGTAGGGCATTCAGAGTAAAAAGTACTGGAACAGAATGATCCAGCACTTTTAACTCAGAATAAACAAAGCCACTAACATGGAAAAATGTATCAGATGCATTGTATAAACACAAATTCTCATCAACAAGAAAAATAAATTTAGTGCTGTCCTTTTGTCCATATTATCCAATTAAAAGAATGTCAAGATTAATTGGACAGTAGTGCAGTTCTGGTGCCTTTTACCAGAATTGTGTCCCTCTGAACAAGGGGCCATTGAAAGCACAGCTCATGTGCTGTTGTATTGCTCTCTCTATAACTTATAACCTTACCTGATTAAATATGCTGGAAATTTGGGTCATTTCTATGTAAAACTATAATTGTTAGATCAGTATGATTCAGTTTATCTTAGCATAGCTAAGTTTTGTTACACTGTCTGTAAAATTAGGCAGACTTTAGTCACCCATTGATTTCACCACCATCAATTGTAATACATTATTATGCCTTGTGCTGTTTGGTTCTGTACAGTTTTATTTTATTTTAATGTTTAATTTTTTTGTGTGCTGGTCCATGACTGTAATAAAAATTGAATTGAAAAAAATGCCCTTTACCAGAAGAGATTAAAAAAATCCTCACAGGATTCAAATTGTCACTTAGATGAAGAAAATGCTTGCTGTTGACATCTTTTTTTCAGTTTGAATGTAAATAAGGTCCTGGAAAGTTATTAATTTTATTTTCTTAAATAGGGTGCAGTTTCTAGAAACCTGGAAGACAACACTTCTCTGTTTCTTAATGTTTAGTGGCCATATAGAAGTATGAATCCACATTGCTAGCCATTGTGCCTGAACTACTCTTCATGTGAAACAAATTGTATGGTTGTGTGAATCAATGTGTGTGGCCAATTAATCTTTCTTCAGTCTGTAAAGACTGCCAGCAAGAGTGCCCATTAGTGCCAGCTGTGATGGCATGAAGTATTGTGAACTAGGCATGCCCAACAGTTGGGAGCTGGGTCTCAATTATGCATGAACGTATTCTCAGTAGCTTTGCCAAATAGGCAAATATGATAATGAGATGCGTGTATGGAAGGGTTTGTGTGATTTTTATGCAAACTAGTTTGAGATCATATTGCCATAGTTCATCATTGCACACATATAACATTGCACACTTCACATTAGGATAATTTGCAGCTGGCCTTTGTGGGTACAGAGTAGTGAACAATTGTGCCACCCTGCATTTCATGACAGACAGATTTGGGTGAGTTAAAAAGAGCCAGATGTTACTAATAGTGAGACGCAAACCATTATACAATAGTTGAACTATAGTCTGGTTCCTAGTTATATGTTGATCTCTTCAGGGTTTCACTGGCATCCAGAAGATCAATGATCCCTGGAGCAACAAAACTTTTAATACAGTCACTGAAAAATGTTAATAGCTTCCTTAAAATCTCCTTTCTAAAATGTAATGTCCAGAACTGGACCAGTTATTCTCTGTATACTCTGACAAAAACTTAATAGAGAGAAACAATGGCTTCTCATGATCTTAAGATCATGTAATTCTGTCCAATATGATCTTGCCCATGTTACAATCATGTCTTTGATTTTTCTTGCCTAAATGAAATGTGTTATATTTTTCTTGTAGCAATTCATCTTGTTAATTTTATTGTTCTAACTTGTCAAGATCTTCCTGACCCCTGATACTGGTCTCTATCCTGTTTTCTATATCTCCTGTTTTTATATCATCCACAAATTGGATGATATAAAAATTATATAATAATATTTCTTAAGTTTTACCAAGACATTTATAAATATGTTAAATGATATCAGGCTAGACTGGAGACCTGAATACATCATTTGACCTCCCTTCCTTCCTTGATGTGAAACAATTATTAAGTAGAACGCTTCAGGCATCTCTAGACTTCATAGTAGTATAGTTTACCCACATTGTGCTATTCTATACTAGGATTTTATGCAAGTTAAATTATATCCACCTTGTTTTATGGTCATGATCATGCTTAGGTCATATTAAATTATAGATGACTTCTTAATAGGTGGCTCTACCAAGGTATATACTATTTTATAAATTTTCACAAATCAATTGGTTAATAGAAGTTTTGCTCATAACAATATCAAGGTAACTAGAATGCAGTTACACAGCAGTTACTTTTTTGTAGTTGGAACAATTTATTTGCCAAATTTACATAGACACCTGTCTCATAAATATGTAACTCTGGACAGCATGCAACACAACAGTTAAAATTCTATCGCAATCTAACAACTTTTTAAAAGTTCTCTGGCATTATAATATTATCTAACCATTTTTCCTCTAACCCATTTTTAAAGTGTGTATTTTGGCATATGTTTATTATCTGAATATTCCAAATGACTTTACTTTCCATTATTTTAATACTAAAAGTGGCTAATTAGAATGCTTTGGGACTTTCTTATTATGTGAACAGAATTTTTGATTGATGCCAAATTGAATGAAGCTTACTTTGCTTTTTCTGCCCTGAATTAAAATGTCTCCTAAAATATCATTTTCCTGTGTTTCTTAGGTTATCAAAGCCATTGAAGAAGGCTATCGGCTTCCACCCCCAATGGACTGCCCAATTGCTCTACATCAGTTGATGCTGGATTGTTGGCAGAAAGAACGTAGTGACAGACCTAAATTTGGACAGATTGTCAACATGTTAGACAAACTTATCCGCAACCCCAATAGCTTGAAGAGAACAGGCTCAGAAAACTCCAGGTAAGCTAATGGTAATAGATGAAGGAAAGTATTGGTAGTGACAGCCAACTGTAATTCAGCTCAACGGTTGTGCTAAACTGAATTATGTTTCATAGTCCTGACCAGGCTATTTATATACTAGTATAAAATAGTATATAAATATTGAAATCTTTCAAGAATAACTTTACTTTATATATTTACCGTTTACATCTGCACAGTATTAAAATAAAAATTCAGCAGAAAGCTTTTTTTTATTTATTTTAACTATCCTATTCCAATGGTTCTTTCATGGACACAAGGTCCTGGTAGAAATCTAATAATTACAACAAGATAAATCTGAGTAGCTGCCTTGGCCATCTGATCATGAACTTTTTTTATTACAGAAAGTATCTAATATATTGGTATATTCTCTATCTAGAAAGGGTCCTGATTCCAGCCAACACAAACAAGCATACACAGAATAATCTGTAATACTTTCAGTGGAATGAGAAATACAGAAAGCAGAATGGAATGCATGGTTACTCACACACCCCAAATGAAAGTCACAATTGTCTTGAGCAGCTTGCCTGAAAGGAAGACCATGTAAAAGAAATGACTGGAGCAGTAGGTGCATAGAAGCTAGCCAAAACCATCAAGAAACAACTGTAGGTCATAGTCGATCTGAAGTCAAGGAGGCATACATGTGGCTATCTAAAACAGGCTGCTTTTTCACAGGATCATCTGAAATAACAGAACAGAATAAATGAATTGGAAGGGACTTTGGAGGTCTTCTAGTCCAACCCCTTGCTCAAGCATGAAACCCTAAACATTTCAGACAAATGGCTGTCTAATCTCTTAAAAGCCTCCAGTATTGGAGCACCCACAACTTCTGGAAGCAATGTGTCCTCCTTCATATTGCAATTGAAACTAGTTTGAAAAGAAAGGAGTAAGAAAAAAATATATTAAAAAAATTACTGATTCTTCTCATTCATTAGCTTAAAGTTTTTTAAAATAAAGTGTGTTATGTTTAAAGTCAACTAATGAAAGATACGTTTTTAAAAAAATCAATAAGCAACTTGAAAAAAATAAAAAGATTGATACACATTATTCTTTGAAAATAATTATTATGCCATTTTCTTTTCAGAAGTGGAGACCAGATACAGTAGAAATAGTTACTGACGACAATTCTTAAAAATAAAATCATTTTCTTATCCTTTTCTAATATGATGTAGTCTGATGTGTCATACTACACAACTCATTCTCAGCCAACGTAGGCTGTGCTTGAATTGGCTGAAGGTAATGAAATTTCCACACAAGCATATCTGATAGGGGCAACTGGCTTGTCTGAGAAGACTTTTCTATGAAAAATGGTGACTTTAGAAGACTAAACTCTAAAATTCTGTTGTTATTTTTTCATTTAAATGCCTTTTAATGGAGCAATTTCTTCCTGTCAAGCAAGAAAAGGGGTAGGCTCCCTTGGATGCACCTGGGATAATTTGTAATTCGCTTTGTTCTTGTATCATTGTAAATTGGGGCTTATGTTAGAAACCTACATGAAACTGAATTTCACAGAAGGAAGTTGGCAGAAGGCTTTCCCAACCCTACAATCCTACAATAGCACTCATGAATCATACTTTTCCTTGAGTAACAGAGCATGAGATCCTCTTTCATGCAACTGTTCCAGGCTCAAATTTACATATAGTTCTTCAAGTAGGATTGGGTAAAACATTAGTTTGAAATCCTGAGTGCTATTCTGAATAGGATAGACTGTACCAACTAAAATAGAGTTGTGGCTCAGTATAAGATTGCTTCAGAATTAGGTTGAAACATGTAATTATGTTTTCTTCTCTAAATAAGCTACCAGAATTGGGCTACCACAATCTAGATAACCATCAGATGGCAGGAAAGATATAGCATTTCCAATATCTCTGTAATGTCATCTAAAATTTTCAAAATTTTACACACCAGATTTGACAGTCCGATCTTAGCAGCAACTCAGAACACAAACCATCATATGTCTATCAGATGCTTTGGATCCAACCCATAGCTAATATAATATTTTGGGGAAAGCCTTCAATTACTATTACTTACTTTTTATGTAACTCTGAAGTAATATTGCCAGGGCCACAGGAATAAATACAGAGATCTTTCGTTCAGCTGGGATTAATAGAAATCTAATATATGTTGTCTTGCTTGCAAGTTTTTTATTATTTTTTAGCACCTCTTATTTCAAGGAACAGAGAATTGCCCTGAAGAGCATAAGCAATCATATGTCCCCTGGAACAAGTATCATGACTAGCCAGAGAAAAAAGATGATAAGAAAACAAAATATTTCAAAAAGTGAAACATATCTTCATCCCTAAATTAGTTCAGTGAGCTGCATTAAATGAATAGAGGGAAGAAATAACAGTATTAAATTTAAATGCTCACAATATACATTTAAGGAAAAGTGTTTTCTTTTAAATTAAAAATTTTAAAAAATCATTTTACATTAAAAAGGAACTATTTTCTTCTTTCTTCTAGTTGTTCTAACTGCATCTGTAATATGACAAGTGTATTTATCTTCCACTATTATTTAAGAAATAAGATCTCTATATTATCAGGTGTTTAATCTCTTGCAGCAGTGTTTGATTCCAATTTTCTGATAAGCATACACCTTAGACTATTTTAGCTTTCTCTGTCATGTAGAATCTGATCTTCAGTGCTTATTGTTATGAAGTTGCTTTTAATATCAGCATCAAATATCCTGAAAAAATGACTGTGTATATTTAGGTATGGCTTTGCACAATGCAGACTACCAAAGAATGTTCCTTTAAGGTGATATCTGTAATATTTTTTCTGAAACCTGCTATCGAAAAGAATTGGCAAAGATAAAAATTAAAAGAATATTTTTCTCATACAAAACGCTTGCAATTTTTGATTCTGCACACTTGAAATAAACAAAAGCACTAAACTTTTGTTCATTTTAATAATAATAAATATTTCTTGTGGTTTATTTCAAAATGGTACACAGCCATGTAAAGGTTTCTATTACTATATGGTCTTTTCATATTAAAAATACTTTGTAAAAAGTTACATGACATTAAAAAGTAGAAATTGCATTTGATAACCCAAAAATTGAAGCCGTGAGTGCTCAGTGCTAGCATTTTGCATACATATTAGTCAGGAACTGATTGACTAAAAGTGATTAATTCTCCGCTGTACCTGCTTTGTATGGAAATTTTAATTTCCTTCTGTATCTGGCCAAGAAGAGGTCTGTTGGAAGTTTTTTCTAAGTTCTGCACTTCCAGAATGTATGACAGCCCATACTTTTCATCACTGATGTTTCAGAGGTGTTAAATCAACATTTGGTGAAGGTTGGATTTTGTTTTGTTTTTGTTATTGTTGATATGGGCTATATGGGTGAGGACTTAATTCATTCACAATTCACAATTCACCATCACCCTTAGAACCTCATTTGTACTATTAATGAAGCTTTTTTTGCAGGATCCAGTCTGGGTCAAAACCAAAAGTTTTATCTTCTGAGCTTTCAGACTCATGCTGGACCCATCCTCCAGGAACTTCTCTCCAGCACTAATTGTGTGTATTTCAATAGTTTGCAAATTTAAAGTCTTCCCCACCAAGCCAAAGTACAGACCATTTCCCCCCAGAAAATATGCATAAATCTTGTATCTCTAATTATACAAAGTAACTTTTGTATAATCTAGTTTAAAATCTAGATAAATCCCTTGTTAATTAAAACAATGTCCTTGTATTTGGTTCTAGGCCTAATACTGCTTTGCTGGATCCAAATTCTCCTGAATTCTCAGGTGTTGTTTCTGTTGGTGATTGGCTTCAAGCTATTAAAATGGAGCGATACAAGGATAACTTTACAGCTGCCAGCTATACTACTCTAGAGGCTGTGGTGCATATGAACCAAGAGTAAGTACTTGGCAGTATTAACAAAAAAAGTATAAAACTGTATCTTTTTTTTTTGCTTTGCATTGTTCATCATTAGAGTCAGTCATTGGCATGCATTTAATAGTAGAATATTGAAATTAATATAATTTGAAAATATCTTCTACAGTGCATGCAGACATTGTATTGGGATATTGCCAGTAGCTACTTTTTTTTGCCCAGGTCCAGAATGGACTTCCAGAAGTGGCATCGACACAGAGAATCAGTTGTTCACATATTTGAATCCCACCACTGCATATTGCTTCTGATTTTTATGCTTGAAATAGAAAAATAGAATTTTAGAATTTAGTTTGAAGATTTAATGTAGGGTAATAGAATGGGCTTGTAATAATTATAAGCAATGTAAAAAGCTGAAGCTACGTTAGCATTCACTATGCTGGAACGGGTTAGAAGTTAACCACTTTTTTTAAAAAAACCTGCATTTTCCTCTTAATTGTTTTTTTTTCATTGTATTTTGTGTACTAAACCTCACTAAAACACATTAAAATGCAATACATTTGGAGATGTAATTAAGAATTTATATAAATTCACCTTGATTTTCATTATTTTTTGTTGATGAAGATAGATACATATCTGGCATAAAGTTCTTATCTCTTGGCTCATTCCTTTCTTTTTCTTTTTTTAATTCATGTAGTGACCTGACAAGAATTGGAATTACTGCCATTGCACACCAGAATAAGATTTTGAACAGCGTCCAAGCAATGAGAACCCAAATGCAGCAAATGCACGGCAGAATGGTTCCAGTTTGAGACAGTACTGAATAAACTCTAAACTCTTGAAATTAGTTTACCTCATCCATGCACTTTAATTGAAGAACTGCACTTTTTTACTTCTTCTCCTTGCCATTGAAATAACAATAATAATGATTTGCAGCACTGTTTGATATATAAAGATTGCTAATTGTGCTGCAAAGAGGGAACCTACAAAAATGACAGGTCGTCATTTGAGAACAAGCCTGGAACAAATTGTTTCCTGGATTATACTTATATATGGATCAGCATTATGTAATATACTTGTATCTATAAAACATCCATTCAAGTTCTGAAGCTGTGTTTCCTGCCAGATACTGTTCTTAAACAAAGGAAATACTATTCCCTCCCCCCAGCAGCCATGGGATTACAATTATTGTGTTTGATCTGTGGATAAACCATTTTTTTCCTTCATCTTTTATTGGAACAAAGAATCTTCTGAACCAGGAAATGTTGGCATATTCTAGGCATCCATTGTACTCAGCAGAAAGCTTAAAGGAAAATATTATTTGGATGATCAGTGCCTCTCAAGATTTATCCACTTGCAATCTAAGACAGAGACCAACCTTCATGGATTACTGGATTTATTTATTTTATGAAGGGAAGAGTGTTGGTTGCTGTTATGGTTGCTGTTGCATTACACTGAGTATATCTGTCATGATTCTAGAAATTATCTTGCTAGTCAGCCATTCTTAATGATGGATTTTCCAAATCTACATCTAACCATTTTCAAGAGGCCACTGGCAGTGCAAAACTGAAAAGGTCAGTGAAACTTTTCTACTACGTGTTGTTTCAATTTTCATTAATGATAATAAAACAGTGCAATTATGAAATGAAAATCATAATGGGTGTTTATTCTGTTTTTTTCTGTGCTTAATCGAGATTGTGATATCACTGGGCCCTTTCCCTTAATAATTTGTTGACATATTTGTAATGATTGTCACTTTGTGCAAACTGTGGAGCCTTGGAATTCTCATTTTTATACTTGATTTGTTTTTAGAAAGCATGGGATGATTCACATGGAAACGTAAACACCTGCATAGTAAAAGATTTATGGAGGAAAAACTATAGATTTGTTAGATTGAAAAATATATTATATTCATATATTTTAAATTTGGTGCTGTTTGCTCATTGTTATGCACGCACACACACACACACATACACACATACACACACACTCAAAATCCTTTAAAACTATATTTTTCCATTTTAGTTGGCTAGGTCAAGCATAAGTTAAGCATTTTTACAGTGGTTCCGAAGTGAATCACACGATTCACTTATTCACTTATGACCACATGGTCATAAGCCTAAATCCATATACCAACTGGCAAATAGTGCTGGAAAGCAGCAGAAAATGGTAAAAATCATAGGTGACCACAAGATGATGCAGTTGGTAATAACAGTGGACCGATGGCCAAGCACCCAAAATATATTCACGTGACCACTGATGGGGCAGTACAATACAGTACAATGGCTGGATATGTTTTATGCCCTAAGCTATTCTTTCCAAAGCCATCATAAATTGAGGCAATCATATTTCCAAAACGTTAAACAATCAATCTTAAGACAATGATTACCTACAAAGCATTTTAAATGATTAATTTTGCTTTATTTAAATCAACCAATACAGTCAATTTATCTTAAATGCCTTATTGCAGAATTGTAGAACCAAAATGACAAGCAGTATGTCCTGGGGTTATCAGTGCCAAAATAATCTAGAAAAATCATAATCTCAATTTTGAAAATCCATTATTTGCATATAAAAGAAAGTAATAAATGAAAATGAAAAGTACTGAACTTTATCTTAACATCACTGGGAGTTGAGAAAATGTTAAATATTCCAGGATTGTCTATAATTTAGCTTTTGTTCCTTTGAATTATTTGGAGTGGAACTCCAACTGGACAGGTCCAGATGATGTGCCCGAGGTATGGCTCTGTAGTGAGTTTGTGGCTATTGAGGAAGTGGATAAGATCTTCCAGAATGTAAGCTTTGCTACCTGTTAGATCAGGTGTCTCTTGGAGGATTAAAGCTACCTGGCCCTTCAGATAGACAATCATGCATTGGTCTCTCCTGACTAAATTATTATAATGCATTCTACATGGAGCTATATAACTAGAGTGCAATCGCATGAGCAGTGATAGTATGAGCATACTGTATGTCCCCATTGCTTCATGAGCTGTACTGTTTGCAAGTTGGCTTCTGGGTGCAATTCAAAGTGTTGATTATCACCTATAAAGCCTGCATAACATAGAACCTGGTTACTTGAGGAGTGGCTTGTTTCTATATGTGTTTACCTATATGATAAGGTCAGTCAGAGTGGGCCTGCTCTGGTCTCCTGGAATTCCAGAAAGTACTTTATACCTACTCTGGTCCAGATCCAAGGGAATACTATGTTTAGGGATCCCTATTGTGTTTTCTTTTTATTGTCCTGCTTGTTTTAGTCCAGGTTGTCCATGTTATATTATGTTTTTAATTGTTTGTACTGGTTTGGGATTTTGTAAGCTACCCAGATAATAAAGAAAATATGAATGCATTATCTTAAGGAAACTGAGAAGCATGGCTTCTCAGTGATGGCTTCAACACAGGGGAATGATCGTCTCCCCACAGATTCATGGTGCTTCTGATTTTCTGCAAACTGTTAAAGACATAACTGTTCTCTCAAGCAGCTATTGAGTTAGAATGGTTGAAACCATTTGATTTTATTTTATTCTTTTTGTTTTTGCTATTTCATATTTTTTGTTCTCCCAATCAGTTGGCTTCTTTTTCTTGATATTCTTTGCTTTTTATTTTGTTTTGCTTTTAATTTGTAAGCCACCCAAATTGGGCCTTTCCAAATTTGGAAAAAAAACAAAATACATATATACTTACATGTATCATATCTACATACAAAATACTTATGTACTGTATATACATGTCTTGCAGTCTTATAGAACTGAATGAAACATATTCCTAAATAAACATGCATAGAAATTACATGCTATGAATTCAAATTATGAGGTAATTTGTAATTGAGAATGTACAGCTAGATAAATTGGTGGAGCAAAGTCTCCTTTGGAAACCATTTCACCTAAGCGTATTATTTTCAGAATAGCAGCATCATTTTCAATGACTTAAATTTTGGTTTCTCTCTCATCTACAGTTTACCACAAACTATAAATGACAATGAAATTTGATTTGCTAGAAATCACCGGATTTATTTGGAAGACAGAGTTAGTGAATTACACAAAGAAAAACCTGCCATATTTCTAATATCACCCTCATCAATTCTTGTCAGTTGTAACAACAAACTGCTGATTTTAACTACAAATTTGTCTCATAAATGAGTTTTTGAAATCAACTTGTTGGGAATAGAAGATGCTAAATTTGCATCCTGTCAAAATATACTGTGACAGCTTAATAAAAACTTCTTCTCATGGAGCTTCTCTCTCTCTCTCTCTCTCTCTCTCTCTCTCTCTCTCTCTCTCTCTCTGGGGGGGGGGAAGACAAAATTATCCATAAAACTTTCCAATTTGGAAGGATATACTTTACTTTTTTAAAAAGTTACTTTTTTAATACCATTTTGTTACAAATGTTGGAATATTTTTTCAAAAAATGCATTGAGTTTTTTATCCTTTTTAATAATATTAAAGCAAATACAAATAATATTCCTTTTTCCTCCTATTTTCCCCACAACAATAAACCTGGGAGTAACTGGCCTAAGGTACCCAGCCAGTTTTCATGTCTAAAGTGGACTACATCTCATAGTCTCTTGGTTTCTAGGCCATCACTTTAACCAATACACTGGTTCTTGATTTGCACAACTACTTATGTGCACTAGATCAAAATGGCTTTTGGCATGCCATATGAGACAAGATGATGGAGATCTATAAGGAGAATATCCTGCCTCAGGGTCAATCAATTTCAGAATAACTTCTGGTGACTACATGTTGTTTCAACCATATTACCTATTCTTCTTCATTGTCAAGCATAGTATTTTTTTTTCTGGTGCTAACATTACATGCCTATATCTTGCTTGCTAATCATTTCTCTGTGGAGAAGTCAGTCTTATTTGGTCAAGAATTCATTGATTTGTTCTTGAGGTCCATAATACTTAGCTGTCATCTCATATCCATAATCTGAAGGTGTCTTTTTACCATTTGTCTTCTTTCTATAGCCACTGGAAAACCACTGCTTTAATTATTTTGGTCTTTTTTGTCAAAGAAATCACCTTATCCTTTATGATCTCTCTATTTCTCCAACACTATCTCCATCTTTATCTATCCATGAACTCAAGAAAGGAAAACCTTGATTTAATAGAACTGGAAGCAAAGACTTTTGCATACAGTAGGTCAACTTTACATAATGATGCAAAACTATGCAACTGAAGTCACATTATGTAAATGATGCAAATTATCATGATAACACACTAATATTTAGTATCCACCACTGTCAATACTTTGCTATCAATTATAAGTTCAGTAACTAATACTAATCAACACTAACTTGGTCTTCTTAGCATAAGAAATATAGAAAGGAAAATAATATATTTATCTTATACATAATTCATATTTTTCACTTGCCAGGTTTTATTTTCAATAACTACCTTTTCTAAGTCTTCACTTTAAATTGACAAAGTGTTGTTTGGAACAGATCTCAAGTTATTAAGATTTTAGCTTCTTATTTTGATTTCTGTCATCACCTACTCCAAGCCTTCCATTCTCTTATTATTTCAGATAAACAGGTCTGGAGAGAATATGCATCCTGCCTCATTTTCCTTTTCATTCTGACCATTCTGATTCTTCAATCTTTCTTCTTATAGTAGTTTTAGGATATTCTAAAGCTTCTTTAGAAGAATATCTAACTTTTATACATTGTTCAGTGATATAAAAATGTGATAAATAAATATAATTGTTCTGATTTATCTCTTACCTTTAATATTTATCTCATTATTTTCTTACCCTTTCTTGATACTAGAAGTCATCAACCTTTTTTTTTACCCATGGCTTCCATTGTCCAAAAAGCCACATGAATTAGATGGTTTTTTTTTTACATTTTAGGAATATTTTTTGTTTAAATAATAACTCTTATCTCTTTCCATATTTTTTTCATGTGTCTGACTCTACTCTTTACATCAGTCTTATATACTGACTGTATATTTTCTATATCAAATATTGTTCTCATCTGTCTTCTAAGTTTAACCCATATATTTTACATCTATTTAATTTTCTACGTGTAATCCATATCTGTGCAAGGGTTGTCAGGAGCGGCAAAGGGGCAAACATGTCAAGAGGCAAATGCCATGAATGAAATAATTTTGACAAATTATATATTTCATATCATTTCTGTGTAGATATTCTAATAATTACATTATCATTTCTACCAAATATCTATAAATATTGTATACTGTCTGTTCCACAGTTAGTCTGCATTTGAAACTGTGCTGGCTGAGATTGGATTCATCTATTTCTATTTCATCTTCTATTACATAATTTCCTATTAGGTAATTAATTTGATTCCAGTGTTGATATCCATGTTCAGAATCTGTTTATTTTATTTGAACATGATTCACCTAATTTCACTTATTCCTGAAATTTCTTGTTTAATGTGCTTTATTTCTGCTTTGAAAATTCATCCTCAGTTCATGCTTACCACACTCCATATTCCAGTTGTTTGTGTCCATTTAACATAAGGAAGTCCTATTTCATTACTGGAACCATTGATGCTACATTTCCTTGTCTAGCTCTGTCATTGCATCCAGATTACTCAGATAAGTTTGACATTCTTCTCCATTAAGTAGAAGTGGCAGAGGGGTTTATCATCTGCTTTTTCAAATTGATTGAATAATTTCAGCCATGTCCACATAGTCTCTTAGAAGAAATACAATTTGTCATTGCTTTCTTAGGAATTTCATTTCAGAATTCCTTAAGAGGGTTAGTTTTCCTCACAACTGTACAGCCACATCTCACCTCATTCCCATTGCAGAATCATGTTGGCTTCACATGTTAGTCTTCCTTTGGTTTACCAAAACTCATATCCCCATTCATGTTGCTCTCAGGTACAATCAGTCTAATAAGTTCTCCTATCATGTCAGGTTATATACTTTTAGATACATTCATATGCAGTTCAAACTGGAGAGGTTGCTGAGTGGAAAGGAATAGTATGAACAGTATTTTAATCACTGCTCACAATACAGCAGAAATATAATTTGTGAATATGTATGAATATATGTATCACAACTGTTTAGCAAAATATTATTTGTAAAAAATATGTATATGTATCTGCTTATTGGTCTACTTAGCTTGATGTCTATTCTGAGACCAATTGCATTTCATGTCCTCAGTTGAGAATTTAGGAGACATTGCTATTAATGAAACCAAGACGAAGATCTAATTTAGTCCTCAGCTTATGACCATAATTAAGGCCAGAAATCTGGTTGTTGGTCAAGGTACCCCTTTGACCAGAAGTAATTTTCTGGCCTTTTTCATGGTGGTCAGTAAGTAAACTCTGCAGTCAAAAGCAAATTATGTAGTTTTTAAGTGAACCCAGTCATTTGAATTCTTTTTTTTTTTTTGCTGGAAAAACATCAAGAATTGAAGTCATATAACCATGGCACACCATGACCAGTTGTGAAGCTTCCTCCCAACAGGCAATCCTGTGACTGCAGGGGGAGAAGCACAACTGGGGGAGCTTTACGGCCATAAAGCATCTGCTCCATGCCATTAAAACTTTTGAAAAAGTCATAAAACAACTCGTCATAAGTTGGAACTATCTGTGTAACATTAGCTCAATGTCCAGCTTCTACTGAAGGTTTTCCTTCTTTCGCTAATATTGCATTCTTAGATCAAAATGCACTATTTCCAGGCTGATTATCTTTTCCTTTTAATTAGATAATGGACATTTTTCCATTTGAAATCATTCAATGTTTTTAGTGCCTGAAACCATATTTTTAATGTAAGTGTGTATTAGGAAAAACTATTGGAAGATTGTACTATAACCAATGTAGGATTTTTCTATGATAAACTTAAAATATGCATTATATTTTTCCGTTTGATATTAAAAATATCAGAGATATCAAGTTCTGACTTGGAATTTGTTTGTTTCCTTTGATAGGCAAAGTGGACCTTGCTTTCTTGGAATCAGGCCTTTCTTGTGACCATCTTAACCCTGGAAGATAACAGACTGGAGACAAGCACTTTCAGTTGTCTCAGTTTATTCAGCACTGACTCTAGAGAAAATGGACCATGAATAAGCAGCTTTTACTTCCTGAAGAGTATCTCTTTGGATTTCTTCCTTTTGAAAAGGTTTTGTCAGCAAAAAAAAGCAAATATAAGATCCAGATAAAATTATTTTAGTTCCACTTAAGGAATGTACTGTATAAAAGCCCTACAGACATATATACATATGCACCACACATACAACACACCCCACACAACCCCCTACATACTGTGTCTTTTTTTCCCTTGCATGTTGTTGTTATGTCTCCAAATGTCAGTGTCGGAGCCATAAGGACACCAGGGCTATGTACCCCTGTGCAGAACTTAGTTAAGAAAAGCTGAGACTGCATATGATAGTCCAGCAATACTTTATAGAAAGTGTGCCAATGCTAAAATGTCAATATTTTTAATAGAAAGGAAAGTAACTTATTTCTTCCAAGATTGTGTGAGGATATGTATGACTTTAGTGTGTGTGTGTGTGTGTGTGTGTGTGTGTGCGCGCGCGTGCGCATGGGTGTGCATGCACACGTAATATGTTTGTTTGTTACCTGTTGGCAGGGCCACCTGTGAATATACAGATAGCATCTCAAGATATTTGACAGTTTGTGGCTGGGCTGTTGAGTTACCAGGCCAGTAGGTGAGCTATGCAACAGTTGGGAGAAAACACACATACTCCTGAATGTTCCAGTTCTGTATCTATACATATATTATGTAGTTGCCACACTAACCTTAAAAATTAGTTCTTTAGCCTAGAGCAGGGACACTTTCACTTTGGTTATGGAATGATCCATCATGAGTTCCATAATGGCTAAAAACAGTATTGATAAACATTAGTCTTGCCAAGGCTGTTCATTATTGAATCAGTGATACCTTAAGGTAAAGTAGATAGAGAATAAGTCTTCACCCATCAGCAGGTTGCTTTGAACTGAACTATTTTTCTTTTCCTGTAAAAACAGTATTGAAAAGATTTGTTGAACACAAACAGAAATATGCAATCTTATACATTCACAGAAATGAATTATCCCATGTGCCATTTGCAAGAATTTCTGGGCTTATAAACTGACTGTGGAGCAAATTATTCATTTTTCCCTGCAGCTGAATAATACAAAAACATTTAAAGTAATCAAAACACATTTAAAATTCGAAAAAAAAATAACCAGAGTATTTTCTCTGCATTTTTATAATAATCTTTGTCAAAGTAGGTCAAAGGTCCTCCCTAGAAAGGTTGACAGACCATGAAGACTTTTCCTTTTCTATACATATATCGAATTTGGAAACAGGAGGATGGTGACAACCTGGAGACTATACTGCAACTCCATATTTTGAGCTCAGCCATTGATGTGTTTGATCTGTTTTCTGGTTGCAGAATAGTTTTCTCTGCTGAAACACAGTGCATTACAGCAAGTTGAAACAGAATAGTCAAACCAATATCACTGAGCAAGAAAAAAAATAAAACATATAAAACAATGTGTAAATTTTGCATTAAAATTTTCGAGCATATTTTGGATTTTTTATCAAAATCCTTGTCTTTTCTCCTTCCATACCTACAGTTCTGTCCACCCTCTCCCATTTTTGTTGTATTCATGGATGCAAAATCTAAAACCAATTTTTTGGGCTCAGGTATTCGTGCTGTTGGCAATAAAGAGGCATGAAACACTATTAAGGAGCCATGAGCTGCATGGACTGCAAAGCCAGGACACAATTGCAATCAAATATACTAAACAATACACATTGCCCATTAAAGAACAGAATACTGTATAGAACTGGCCTTCATTTCTTCCTGGTTACAGAAGAGACATCAACAGGAATATTTTAACACAGCAAACCTCTATACATTAAGGAAATATCTGCTTACAACCTCATTGGTTAATGTTTGTCCAGGTTTCTTGCTGTATTAAATTTGTGATGGATTTGTGTATTAAATATATAAATATATATATGTATAAAACAAAAAAGCTGGTTCTTGCCAGTAACCAGAACTTCAAAGCAGTATTTTTCTTTTACATGCATTTTCATAATGAGAAAGAAAGCATCCTGAATATTAATTAGACAGATTAAGAAGTTAAAAAAGAGAGTGCATTTATTTTTTGTATCACTGCAAATATGTTGGAATATGCAAAGACAGTTTAAAAAATTAGAATGTATGAGGCATATGATACTTTAGTCCATACTGGAAAAAAAGAAATCTTAACAGTGCATTGCTTGGGTTTGCAGATTTGAACAATATCTCAGATAGAAATATAGATTTTCTATTTTATTTTAATTTGTAATTTTTCTCTCTCCATCAATGTTAGGTACACATAACTTATGTCATTTATTTATGGTCTTTTATACCTAGTTTGTAAAATTGTAAAATAGCAAACTAAATGCAAAAATTTGCATTTGAAAATAATAAAGTAGTTGCTGTACAAATCTCACTTTTGATTCATGATATTCAATATAGTTAGCTTTAACTTGGTTATTTATAAATATAGATTTCTCATTATATGTGTTTCCATCTAGAATATTTTATTAAACAGTTTGACTAAACATTGTTTTAATTCAATCAACTAATTAAGAAATGATAAACTTTGACTATCTTAGCTTGCAGGTGAGAGTTAGCACAGCTAACTATTTCCACATAAAAGAAATGGCCCAATTATAGAGAATATTTAGGAACAAACCATTACACATTACAAATTATATTAAAGGCTGAGAAAATGGTTAACTTGCCGCCTCTAAAAAAATGAGACTGATGCTTGGTTTGGTTATTTGTTTTTTTTCTTTTCCTTTCCCATCTTTTTAGGGGAAAGGAAGTGGTTGTCCTATTTATTTTTTACTTTTGTATATATTGTTTACTGTCAAGAACCAGCAGGAAATCACATGTATTCATTCTGTCTCATTGGCAGATTTCCATAAGTACATTCTGTGAAGATAGTGGCTTAATGATGCTGGAAATAGTGTTTGCTCCAGTGGATCGAGCCCTAGCACTGTGTGGGTGGGGTGAGTTCCCATCACTTGTCTTAGCTTCTGCCCACCTAGCAGTTTGAAAGCATATTCCATGCGAGTAGATAAATGGGTACCACTGGTGGGAAGATGAGCTGATGCAAAGCAAGCTCATCCCCCTGTGACAAACTTTGGGAAACACATGAGCATATACCACAACATAGCTAGTAAATTGGAAACCACACTACTACCCTGCATTAACACTGTAGTCTCCTGGCTAATATAACAATGCCATATGCTAATAATAATTCTGTTAAGATCATGTCCATAGGCAGCCCATTAAATTTGGCTTACCTAATCCTGTTGGAGGGCATTTGTTAATATGTGCATTTTAAAAACTGAATTAATGGGACTGAACATATGGGGTGAGGTATCATCAGTATGCGGATGATACCCAATTGTATATCTCCACCCCGTGTCCTTTCAGCGAAGCAGTCGACGTGATGTGCCGGTGCCTGGAAGATGTGAGGGTCTGGATGGGGGTGAACAGGCTTAGACTCAACCCTGACAAGACCGAGTGGCTCTGGGTCTTGCCTCCCAAAGGCCAACTGGATGGTCCATCTTTAGTCCTGGGGGGGGCAAATTTACCTCCCTCAGTGCAGGCACGCAACTTGGGTGTCCTCCTGGACTCACAGCTAAATTTGGAACAACATCTGTCGGCTGTGGCCAGGGGGACCTTTGCACAGGTTCGCCTAGTGCACCAGTTGCGGCCTTATTTGGACCGGGAGGCTTTACTCACAGTCACTCATGCCCTTGTCACCTCAAGACTGGATTGCTGTAACGTGCTCTATATGGGGCTACCCTTGAAGGGCGTTCGGAGACTGCAGTTGGTTCAGAACGCAGCCGCGAGAGCGATTGTGGGCACGCCAAAGTACGCCCACGTGTCACCTATCCTCCGCGAGCTGCACTGGCTTCCTGTGGGTCTCCGGATGCAATTCAAGGTGTTGGTTATCACCTTCAAAGCCCTTCATGGCATAGGGCCAGGTTACTTACAGGACCGCATTCTGCCGCACAGCTCCCAGAGACCGGTGAGGTCCCATAGATTGGGCCTCCTTCAGGTCCCCTCGGCCAGACAATGTTGGCTGGCGGGCCCTCGGGGAAGGGCCTTTTCTGTGGTGGCTCCGACCTGGTGGAATCAACTTCCCCCCAAGGTTCGAACTACTCCCACCCTGCCGGCCTTTAAGAAAGCCGTTAAAACTCCTGTTCCGGCAGGCCTGGGGCTGATGTCCCCGGGAGGCCGGGATATGATCGGACTCGCGGTATGACTGGATTATTTTATTCTTTTATGACTGTTTTTAACCTTGTATGCTGCCCTGAGTCCTTTGGGATTGGGCGGCATATAAATATTTGTAAATAAATAAATAAACCTTTATATGCATTTTAGTCTTCGGAACATTTTAAAAACAAACATAATCTAATATTATTTAAGACCTATATTGGAATCTCTGAAACTTTAATTCATGAAGGTTGGGTTTGTTAAAAAAAAATCTAATAGACATCTGAATTTGCAGTAACAGGCAATATCATCTTATGCGCATAGGAATATATATGATCATTGTTAATCATGCATTTATTATCCTACTGTGTCACATGATTAACAATGTGATGGACATAATTTCCAAAGACAGCTTAAATATATGCAATAATTTGGAAAATATTAGAACATTAGAAATACATTTCATTATTTCAAGGTACTTGGAAGCTATAGATTATAGGAATGGATAACCTGCAGTATCCGGGCCTTATATCATTTTTAAGCCCTATTTTACAGCTACTGGAATCTTTTTAATTCTTACCAATTATAATTCTTCTAATTATTACTATAAAATTTTGCACTATGGTTTTCAGGACTTTTCTTTCCCATAAATAGCCTAATTTTTTTTTATTTATTTTTTTTTAAAAACATTCAAATGTTTCAGAAATAAAGAAAAAAAAATTACACCCATGTGTATGACATTAACCTATTCATTGTATTGTTGCTTGTCCTTATATCTATCTCAGCTTCGCCAAGATCTAATTTATGGCCTCCAAAGTGAAATTGTGGGATGTCCCATGAGTCTAAATAAGATTCTATTTTGTACAAGTGTGTGGCACACAGAAGATATGAAAATACCTCTTTGTAGAAATAAATGTAGCTCAAAATTATAAAATTAATGTTTCAAAAGATCTAGTCCATCTAGTACAGTGGTGGTGAAGTTATGGCACGGGTGCCAGAGGTGGCACTCGGAGCCCCTTCTGTGGGCACACGTGCCGTTGCCCCAGCCTTGCCTCTCCCCATGACCCTCTCCTCACCAGCAGCCCTCCTGGAGAAGAGTCACCCCCGAGCATGGCCCACACGGAGCAATGCAGCCAAGGACATGGCAGCCAGGCAGCGTAGACAAGACTCTGCCCTCATGCCCCATTGCGCACAGTTGATGCTGCAGGGCATGGGCAGAGGGCACGGCTGCCATGGCGTTGCTGGGCAATCTGTGGTGGGCCCTGAAGGCAAGTGGCCCTGCGGGCAGGTGGGTTGGGAGCAGGGTGGGGGTGGGGCAGGGGGTAGAGTGGGGGCGGTGCCAGTTTTTGGGCACTCAGTCTCTAAAAGATTTGCCATCACTGATCTAGTACTTGCAGAATCTCTCTCTCTTTCTCTCACTCTCTGTTTCTGATTTATATGGCCACTCTGAAAGGCTCACAGCAACAATAAAACTTCACTTTTCCAATATTCAGGAACTCCAGGGTAAAGGCTTCTCTTAGCAATATAAAGACACTGTTCCTTCCTCAGATTGCTTCATGTGAAGTTGTAATTCTATAGTGATGAATTCTCCTAAAGAGCTAGAATAGAATAGAATAGAATAGAGTAGAATAGAATAGAATAGAATAGAATAGAATAGAATAGACCTTATAGGTCATCTAGTCCAACCCGCTATCCCAAGCAGGAGACCCTGCACAATTTCTGACAAATGGCAGTCCACTCTCATCTTGAAAGACCCACAATATCTGAAGGCAAACTGTTCCATAGTTGATTGTTCTCACTGTCAGAAAATTTGTCCTTATTTCTAGATTGAATCTCTCTTGATCAGTTTCCATACATTATTCCTTGTCTGGCCTTTGGAAAATGGATTGATCCCCTCCTCTCTGTGACAGCCCCTCAAATATTGGAACACTGCTATCATGTCTCCCTGGTTCTTTTCTTCACTAGACTAGCCATGCCCAGTTCCTGTAACCGTTCTTCATATGTTTTAGCCTCCAGTCCCCTAATCATCTTTAATGCTCTTCTCTGCACTTTTTCTAGAGTCTCAACCCCTTTTTAATAGAGTGGGGACCAAAACTGGTTGCAGTATTCTAGGTATGGTCTTACTAAGGCTTTATAGAGTGGTATTAGTACTTCACATGATCTTAATTGAATCCATCTGTTAATGTAATTTAGGATTTTTTTGGCTGCCACCACACACTGTTGGCTCATATTTAATTGATTGTCCACTAAGACTCCAAGATCCCTCTCACAGTTACTGCTATTAAGCCTGGTTTCACCCAATCTATATGTGTACTTTTGGTTTTTCTTGCCTAAGTGTAAGACTTTACTTTTCTCTATATTGAATTTCATTTTGTAAATAGTGCCCAGTGTTCAAGTCTGTCAAGATCCATTTGGATCTTGAGCCTGTCATCTAGGGAGTTGGTTATTCCTGACAGTTTTGTATCATCTGCAAATTTGATAAGTTCCCCTTGTATTCCCTCAACTAAGTTGTTTATGAAGATACTGAAGAATACTGTGCCTAAGACAGAACCTGGTGGTACCCAACTGCTTACTTTCCTTCCAACACAGAATCCTAGGATATCTGTGTTATAAATAAAAATAAATGATATTAGGCCAAAGTCCATGAAGTAACTAAGAGTAATTTTTCTCCTGGGTCTCAATCGAACCTGGGTGGTCTACTGAACTAAAAAGGCAGAATATGATATGTGAAATAAAAACATTGTCAGAACATTTTTATTGTCCTTCTATTTTCTGTTGTACTAGAACAATGACATTGTCAAAGCATAAGGTCTTATTTTAGATCTCCATTAGCTCTTAAAACCTAAAATCTAGTTCCTTCAGTCCAGGGATCAGTACAGTTTAACAGAAATCCAAATGTTTATGATAGTTATCCTAAAAATCACGCTATTTGCTGCATGCAGGTGAAAAATTGGGGAAATTTGTTATCTTGAAATCTTAAGCCAGTCCATTCACGTCAGAAAAGCTAAATGAAGTCTGACAACTACAAAAAATGTCTGGTATATTCTAAATCAACAATATGATTGAGTTCCAGATACATTTGGGGCCCCAGCCTCAGTTATTTTACCCTTTCCCATTTAAGGAAGTGCCCTTGGGCAATTTACTGATTCTCGATTGAATGGTTAATAGACCTCTGACATATCTTATTTCTGGCTGCAATCCTGAACATAATTCATTGTTTACAGCCACTGCCAAGAGATTTCTATGAATATGTTAATGTATCTCTTTTTAAAAAGTGAAATAAAAAAGATGGAAACCTAAAGCACATTGCTTCTAATCATTTTTAGTAAAATAGATAGAAGTAATGGCCTACAAATAAATGAGCAACCTAGGCAAGCATGCTATCTATAAACTATATTCCAGTCTACATCAGAAATATATTCAGTTGATTGTAAACAAAGTATCCATTGATGGAAATAACATAGTTTTTTGTAAACATCTGCTTGTACTAAAGATCTGTGATCAATAAATATACCATTAATTGTCTTGGAAATTTTTGAGTCCTCATCCAAATTGGCTTTCGACATTTTTTCTCCTTTATGTATTTTTTAAAAGTACTAGCTTCTAGTTTAATTTTATTTCTAAAAACTTCTATAAGCTTTTTAAAAATGATGGTTGCAGACCAATGCTTTGTTTGGAAGTAAGGCTATTTAGACAGAAAAATGGAAAATAAAAGATGGAATGGAGGGAGAAAGCATGATTATGTGATAGAGAACACCACACAGATGCTTTATGATTTGTAATTATCTCATTGCAGCCATTTTATGAGAGAACCTATGACAATCTCCCAGAATATTATGAGTTCCTATTGAATAGGATGATGATGGCAGTAGAAATGATGAAAATCAAAGTGTTTATTCTGTGGGAAACATTTGTCAGAAGGAACACATTTCTTCAAGTAAATAAGAAACTTCAGAATTTAGCTGTTCTTTGGTCTCACCTTGAGGCCATGAATCTTTTGACAAACCTTGGGATCCCTGTTTTTGCTGGAATTAATTTCAATGCTGAAAAACATTTGTGGACACCATTGGGCCACAAATATATTTTTACTTTTTAACTATTATGAGATACTTAACAATTTTAAAAAATAGTATCTACATTCTTCACCCCCTTTTTCTCATGGTCTCTCTCACACACAGGAGGTGAATTGGGCCTCTTATTAACTTAGTTTTGAGAAAGCATTTTTAAAACTTCTACAAAATTAAAAATAGGTTTTATTTGCATAGTACTTCTTGGCAATTTATTCAACTGAAGCATTTGCTATTTAGTTTATTTAGTCCAGATGCTACTATTCCTTCTGAAGTTCCACAGGAGTTCTACAGAGAGTAACTATACCTCCTAAGCCAATAATCCTTTTTTATTATAAATTGATTAAAGTGATTTAGTTATTTTCACAAACTCTGGAATAATTAACTGTCCTGTCCTGAGTAGCTGATGGCAGATCACTATAAACAATATAAAATTTCATTCCCTAAGATACTAAAATGAGATTAATATGACAATTTGCTTTGTGTAGATAGGATATCTTAAAGAATGTTTAATAAGGGTTGTTTACAGTCATCTTGTTTTTTGAGATGCAACTCAGGAGATGGTGTATTGATGTCTTTTCAGCTTACACAAAGGTTACATTTTGAGATAGAACTGCAGTATGATTCTGGATAAATCATTATGCTAAAGATACATACCAGTATATACTTTTTGGTGCAATTGTTCAGGTACAAAGCAGGAAGGGTTCTTCAAAGTGTGGAATTATGTGCTTGATGCATCTGTTTGTACTCCTGAAAGATTTTCTTGTCTTGTAAGGTGGTCATGCAGTTGTGGGAAAATACTCATTCAAATTAAAGAGGGACCATAACCTGCTGCTGCTTTCTTAAAGCATTTGTAATTCCAATGGGTATTTTCTTAGATTTGCATAGTTATGGGGCAATCTCAGAAAAAGACATTGCTTCTTTAAGAAGGACTAACCTTAAGGAAAAAAATGCATACAAATATAGAATTCGGGGGATAGCAATAGACAGAATAACAGAGTTGGAAAGAACCTTGGAGGTTTTCTAGTTCAGCCTCCTGCTTAAGCAGGAAACCCTATACCATTTCAAACAAATGGTTGTCCACTCTCTTCTTAAAAACCAATTTTGAAGCATTTACAACTTCTGGAGGCAGGTTGTTCCACTGATTAATTGTTCTAAATTCAGGAAATTTCTTCTTAGTTCTAGATTGTTTCTTTTTTTTAATTATTTTTTTTTAATTTTACAATAAAAACCCCTTCCCCAATCCCTCCCAACCCATCCCAAAACCCTCCCCCGTTCTTCCCAGAGCTAAATACAGGCTTAACTAGATCTTAAAAGAAAAAAAGTTTTAAACCCAAATAAACCTTAAGCAAATATAATTACACTCAATAAACAAATTGTAAAATACTTTAACTCCATTATATATAAAAAACAAAAAGAGGAAAAAAAAGAGAAAATAAAAAAAATAAAAAATTAAAGAATAATAACAATTACACTTCTAAATAATATCTAAATAAAAAAAGAGAAAAAAAGAAAGAGAAAAAAAATTAAAGAATAATAATAATTACACTTCTAAATAATATCTTAAACTTATATAAATTATTCAAAAGCTAGATAATATTTTCTTATATTGTTCTAGATTGTTTCTTGTCCTACCTGCAAGTGCTTTGAAAAATAGGTTGACCTCCTCTTCTTGGTGGCAGCCCCTCAAATATTGGAACACAGCTCTCATGTCATCCCAAATCCTTCTTTTCACTAGCCTAGACAAATCCAATTCCTGCAACCATTCTTCACATTTTAGCCTCCAGCCCCTTATTCGTCTTTATTGCTCTTCTCTGCACTTTGTCTAGATGCTCAACATCTTTTTTTATATCATGGCATGTCTGTAAAGAAGCTGAATAAACAGTGGCCACTAGTTAACTGCTGCAAGATCACATAGACTGACTATAAAAAAGGGCATGACAAGTAGCAAAAATGGTGCACTGGAAGTTCTGCAAGAGGTACCATTTGTCTGCAGAAATTGGGATGGTCATAAAATAGAATAATAGAAAATGAAGAATCTAAAATGCTCTTGAGAATTCAAACAGACATGCACCTGCCATACAACACCTTAAAAATTGTTGATAAGAAATACAGAAATGTCTGGATAGTGGATATGGCAATACCTGGAGGCAAAATAGAAAAGAAAGAACTGGAGAAGATAAAAAAATGATATGCAAATAAGAATAGAACACCTGTGGAAAAAAAGTAACAGTAGCACCAATAGTAATAGGCACCTTGGCTGCAATTCTTAAACAATTCAAGCATCACTTGAATAGCATTGGCATTGACAAAATCATCATCTGTCAATTGCAAAACCTATTTTGACTCAGATCAACCTACATCCTACCTTTAACACCAACAAACATCAGCATCCACCTATCCCAGGTCCTTGGGAAGGACTTAGTAGTAGACAAAAATGTCAGATCCAGTCTGAACATCTGGCTGACAGGTGACAAACCATAATTAAAATGATTTCATTACATGTGGGATGATACATTTGGGTTACATTTTAGTGGTCTAGGTAAATGCTCAGACAACTGTACTTTTACAGATTTTAGCATCCCGTTTTTATATAATGCCTGCTAGATTTTTCTTAAATAATATCCAAACTAGTAATTATGAATTATGAAAGTGATTTTCTTTTATCATATTAATATTTTTTAAAAAAGGAAAAAATATGGGAATGGGAAATGAGACATAGTACCAACTTTTTTTATGGCCACAGATAGATTCCCTTTGAGCAATACCTGTAGGATTTCAGCATTTCATCAATAAAAAATAGAATCATTTCTCTTAGACACTTTTTTTGTGACTATAGTACTGATTAGCACCAGTGTTCTCTTTCATCAACATTTGGTCTCCATTACTTGATGAGACTAGAAAAGGAGGAGGCATAAGTAGTAGTAAAAAAAATGAATTTCCAAAAGAGACCATAGTATGTTATTTTTTAAATTATGAAGTGTATTGATATCCTATGAACATGAAACTTCACCAATACCTATTCTCTTAGTCCTTTTATTAGGACCACCCTTTTGCTTCCAAAATTTTGGAATATATCTAGAAGCAATCAGGACGCAATAGAGATGGAAAATTCAACTTTAATATTTCTGCTTTCAGTATTTGTGCAATCAGGTAACTGTGATTGGTTCCAACTATTTCAGGATGGAAAACTGAAACCAAGTCCATTTGAAATGCAGTTAGACTATAGCTTGATGAAATCCAAAATTTACTGTTAATAGAATATTCTTAATATTAGGTTAGGATTTAATATTTAATACTAGTCTTTTTACCTTATAATAATTGAGTTAATAATTTTTCCTTCCATCACTACTCCTCTGGGTCACGCAGAGAAGACTCTGTCCACTACTATTTTCTTTTGATTCCTGTTTTGACATGCACAATAATGGTTTTTGCATAAAAATCTGCATCAGTTTAAAGCCTAAACTTAGTTTGGGGTTTTATTTGACAATAAGGCAAAACTCCATATTTGTAGTTTTGTAGTCCACAAAGAGCCTATTCTTTACTAGTACCTTATCTTTTAAAAATTAATCTCTTCATCTTTGATATAAAAGAATTAGAATCTTTGTTTCCCCTGCCTCTAACATATGTAATGAAACAACCCTACTGATTTCTGGCACAAATTTATAGATGCATGAGAGGAAATGTGCAATGGAGTTCAAACATCCGTTGTTCATTTTTTCTCATATCTAGAGGCTTCATCAGAGAAATAGTATATACTGTAGACCATCTATAACAAGCAACAGATTTTTCCATTCATATGAATTTCTGAAAAGACAATTAGGTAACACAGATAAAATGTTGTTTTGCCTGACTCTAAACTGATCAGAAAGAAGAAAACACTGAATATTATTAAATTGGGCTTGCACTCTTTTGTTAAAGAAGCCCTCTTAAAATAAATGCTCTTTTACTTTTATCATTGAATTATTACTTGAATTATCTTGTTCAATCCATTTCTTCATGTTCTTTTTGTTGAGTGATAGCTGTTTGCTGTTATGTACTTCTTTGATAGCAGATATAGAAGAACAGGAAATTGAATAATCCTAGATTCTAGATTCACAAGTTACACGACTGATTGCTTTCCAAAGCACCATATATGATCCATATACATTTAAAAAATACCTAATTGCTTATGTTAAGGGATTTTGTTCTCTATAATTAAAAAGCATAACCATATTTTTTTATCTGCAGTAAGAAGTATTGTAGTCTAGCAAAAAAAGTATTGATAATGAACTAGCCCATAAAGATTAATGCATTAACTTTCTTGATAACTGCCTGATACATTTGCTTAATTTTAGTCCTATTTTTTTTGGGGGGGGATGTCAAAATTTGGGGGGTTGTACAATCTTTGAGAGGTAAGCTAAAGTTTTATTTTGAAACAATGTGGCATTTCAATAATAAGTGATACTGATTTCATTTACATCTAAATAAACTGAAAATATAATAAAGGTAATTATTTTATTTGCATGTATTTAATAATGTTTCCATTTCATCATTTTAAGAAAGTTCAAAATTGAAAGTTGGGCTCGCAAACATTTATAAGTCTCTGTGGGCTATATCCAAAACTTTTTAAGGCTGATGCAGTTCAATTCTGCATCTTTATTTTCATTTAATTTAGTAGTAGGCTCCCTATCATTAGTGTTATTCTACAAAATAATTGTTTTCTATATAGAATGTGCATGTAATGTAAAAAACAAAACAAAATAAAGCCTAATAATATTCTGAACTGAATATTTGCTTAAGAAAATAAGAATTATTTTATTTTGTTTTATCTGAATGTGCTTTGTCCAGTTTTCTATTAGCACAAATTATTATCAGAAATTAAAAAGCATAATATGGTGGAATCAAACTGATATTCCCCAATACCCCTGTAGTCTTTCTTACACCAGATTAATCTTTTCCAAATAGTCAATGCAAACAATATTTCTTCATTTATTTCAGCAGAAACACCTAGTTACTAAATAAATTTTAATATATATTACAAAGTTGAGGTATTTATCAAAGTAATTAGACAAATCTTATTTTTTCAGCCTGGTGTATGTATTATTGAACCAGACCAACAACATTTTTTGGAATGGAGGCAACTATATTCAAAACATAAAAGGCAAAAATAAAATATCAGGAAAAAAGATGAAGATTAATTAATCTTCAGTTGAATTATGGTAAATTTGCATATTGCATATTGAGCTCAAAATAAATGCAGGATCTATTCATTTCATGCACTCATTTCCAGGCTAAATGAAACTCTCCATTTCTCTTCTTTGTGTGTGTGTTTATATTCAACAGCTGTATTCCTTTAAATGGAATCTTTGGAACAAATTCCACAATTTACCATAGTATCCTCTTCTTTTTCTTTTATATTGTCTTACAATTTAAACATTGCCCTGTTTTTCATTTATTTTTGAAGAGAAAATACCCTCTGTTTGCATCTTCTTTGCATGCTATAGTTATTTGTGTGTCTTTCATTATTGCAAATATGAACCAATCAAGGCCTCTAACAGCACTGGGACTGTAAGCATATAATTTCATTACTTCAGGGTGTGCAAAGATGGAAAAATCCTGGCCTGGTGGCAACACACCATTCTTTTTTATTGTTTTGAGGAATGGAAGATATCAGTATATTAATGTAGCAGTCATGGCTATTATATGACACAAAGAACAGAAATCAGCATTGCCCTAAGTTATCAGGTTATTATTTCATTTGTATAATTGCTCATTTTCATTTAAATCCAGGAAATAACAATATTTGGAATATTTGTAATTATTAAAATAGAATATTTACAGTGCAAAAATATTTAATGCAGGTGTTCTGTCAGAATGTGTTTAATTAACTGACTTCTCTGAGGATTCAGACAAGAAGTTTGCCAAAATAATCTTGAGTTGAATTCAAAGAACTTTTTTTATTTACAGTCATTTTTTATTTATGGCATTATCTCATAACTTCCAAGCAGAAATGGAAGACGTTTTTGAGAAACAACTTACAAAATGTGTGACTTTTGCATTTGCTTTTATGAAAACATTGAACTGATTCAAAAGATTTTATCAATATATTTATGCCCATTTTGAGCCCTTTAGCCTCTTGTGGGCTAATGGTCAGGGATAATAACCAATTAACAAATATTTTTTTCTGATTTAAAAACTAAATGTAATGCCTCTGTCTGAGTTGAAGATTAAGACTTGGTGATCTTCTACTTTCTACATTTTTGTTGCATTCAATTGTAAAGTTTACAGAATGAATGGTCCATTGTAATGTTATCCAGAATGAACTATTTGGGGATTTACCATAGTTTCAAAGCTGCTGTACGAATTTAGCCTCCTGTTTGATCAGATCTCCTGTTTGAGCAGAGGGCTGGATTAAAAACCTCCAAGGTCCCTACCAACTCTATTCTGATTCTGATCTAGCAAGATCTTAGGTGGGTATTGTCTACTCTCGGCTGGTAACAGCTCTCAAGGATTTCAGGAATGGCTCTTTCTTAACAAAAATGTTAGAAATTAAAAATGCACCTATCTACATCCAAAGTATGTAATTTTCCACACATTTCCTGAAAATTTATAGCACATATATGAAAGTTTTCTGGTCAGTTGGGATATTGAAAGCAGTTCAATGAAGGGAGTCTCAAAAATCATTGTTACAAAGTATGAGGCTCACAATTGTCAGAAGGACATGGCCAGTCACCACTAAGATTTCTATGCCAGCAGATTCTAAATTCAGTTCAGTGCAGTGAATCACATGCAAAAAAAGAGATTGAATTCAATGTAAAATCCATTTAATATATTTAATTGACTATTTGAATAGTCAGCTCATATGCCAGCCCCAAAGTAGATAAGTGAGTATATTTATTTTATGAGACCAATATACAGTACTATATAGAAATTGTGCACTTATGAAAATGGAAATGTTTTCTATTAGTTTCATCTTCCTCTCAAATGAACAGCCAGGAATTAGTTCAGTTGGCTCTGAAGCAATTACCTTTAGAGAAGAAGGAGGTAATGGAGACAGTATAGATTTTCATAAACAGTACAACAGTGACCTCAAAACCTCTCTCCCGCTTTTAATTAAAACACACTTAGGAACTTTAAAAAAAAAGTTTGCTTGATTTTCCAAGTGTTTTTCATTTCAGTAATGACTGTTTGATGTTTGCTTCTTTGTAAATAAAGGAGTAAGAAGGGGGTCTTTGATTAGTTGAGATCCAAACATAGTAATCATAAAGGCACCAAACAGAATGACAGATCAGGTTTGCATCAGATTCTGACAGAAAGAAAAATGGATGGAAAGCAAAAGGAAAGAATGCCTCCCTGAGTTTTCTCTGTCCTTTCATAGGTCATCTAAATGAGTCAAGAGATAGTGGTAATTATGATCTAAGGCAAATATTCAGATCTAATGACAAAAAGACACAATGTAGTATCGTAAATTAGTATAACCTATAGGCTACCTAACATCACCTTAACCTGTAAGCCACGCTGAGTCACCTTAAAGAAGAGCTAGACAGCATTAAATAAATAAATAAATATTGGTGCCCTATGGATGGTCCTTGATTAAAAGATCTCTTTGCATTAAGAAAACCCACTATCTTTTCTTATATCTGTAACATTTGAATATTGCAAAGATACCATTCAATAAAATCAATCTCCGTTACCACCAAGAGCTGCCTCACTACTAGTATAACATGCTGTCATCATCTACTAATTTATGGAGAGGAATAGAATATTTCATTTTATATTACAAACTGTTTATTGAAAGCCAACATGGAATCAGACAATTTCAGAATCCATCCAGATAGAGTACCTTCCTAAGTTAAAACCTTTATAGCAGGGGTGTCAAATTGGCAGCCTGTGGGCCCACACACAGGCCATGCCCACCCCAAAGGCAAAAAAAAATATGTCACAATATGTCACGTGACATGATCGAGTTTGCCACCTGTGCTTTATAGCAGGGGTCCTCAATCTTGGCAGCTTTAAGACTTGTGAACTTCAACTCCCTCAACTCCCTCAACTTCAACTCCCTCAAGCTGGCTGAGAAATTCTGGGAATTGAAGTCCACAAGTCTTAAAGTTGCCAAGGTTGAGGACTCCTGCTTTATAATATAATTATTACTGAAAAATAATAAAATAAAATATAAAATAAAATAAAATGCATAATATTAATCCTAATATTCTAAACTAACAATGTGCCAAGAAATCCTAACTTATTGATTGCCAGTGACCTGGTTCATTAATGATTATGTTTTAAGGATTTCTTTCATGAAATAAATTCATGGAAAAAAGGCATAATACAAAGCAAAATGCTAGCCTTTCATTAGAAAGATTCCTCTGTCTTACATATACTCTATGGCATTCTTGAAAAATAGCAAATAGCGCCATTCTACTACTTATTTTGGGAAGCATGTTTACCTGATTAAAAAAATAGGTAAAATCTAGAATGGTAGACAGTATCCCTCAAGAAGTGCCATAAAATAAATGATGAAGACAAGAAGAAATAGATGAATTTCCTCAATAGAATGTTGATTAAATCATGAATGTTGATTAAAGATTGATGGAGAAATTTTAAGTTGTGAAAATCTTGGTAGAAAGGTAGTGAAGAATGAACATTTGTAAAAATGTTTGTAAAATGTTTGTAAAAAGAACATCGATTTTTTTCTTTGTAAAAATAAAATAGGGAAAATGAATGAGAATTAAACTGCAAAACAAATATATGAATGAAGAGTGACAAGGCTGAAAGGAAAGGAAGATTGAGAAACTTGGGGTTGGATAGAATTTACAAGATTCTCAAAAAAAGTGATTAGAAGTTTAAAGAACAATGAAACACAATATGGATCTAATGGATGTAAAGATATGCAGTTTGTAAAGATGGAAGTTTTGGAGAGCAATAGTGAATGGTATTGTTTAGATTTATTTTTATTTCATGTTTTTAATTTATTTGGCTTAGTATTTGTTTCTATTTTTTTGTGCTTTACATAAAGTTACTTAACTTGAAAGAGATGGGTATATATGCAGTATTTTCTGGTACCAGCTGTCTTTTTCTAACATTTATATCTTGGCATGGCTTAACACAAAATAATTAATTGCATCATGTAAACATCAGCAAAAATTGGAGGAAATTGCAGTAGAGCTTTAGGGACATACAAGGACCAACAGCTGTATTATTCTGCTATGCCAGTGCAAAAGCTGCTTGTTATTAGATGACTGTCAAAAGTTGTCTGTCTGTGCGTCTGTCTGTCTGCCTATCTATCTGTCTGTCCGTCCGTCCATCATCTGTCTGTCTATCTATCTATCTATCTATCTATCTATCTATCTATCTATCTATCTATCTATCTATCTATCTATCTGTTTGTGTGTTGTCCACTAAGCTTTATTCATATTTCTCCTAAAATTGTTAATATGATATTACATTAATTCACAATCATCTTCCTTTATAGATTATCACAAAGCCAAATGTTTATGCTTCTATAAAATTAATGGCAATATTTTTTTTACCTAAAATCACCTTGTCAGAAAAACAGCACCCATTTTTATATTTTTCTTGTTTTTTAACCAACTTTCCGAAATGAGCTGAAAAACAAGGTTTACTTTTGAAGGTCAAAAGGATTGGATGACAGGCTTAAAGGTCTGTGAAACCCTGATCAAATGGTTCCCAAGCTATTTTGCTAGGGAAGAAACTCTATTTTGTAATCAGAAGGCATTTCAGAAGCCTTCTTTCTCTTCTCCCTCTCTTTTTGCTCAGGAATGACTGCTGTCAGTTGAGAGAACCTTATACAAAATTGCCCTTGGAGATTTTAATAAAGCCATTCCAAAACACAGCAACCAACAGCAATCACACGCAGCTTAACTTGCCAAAATGCTTACACTGAATAAAATCTGTTCAATGCCTAATTGTTGTCGGCTTTAATATGGACTAGCAAACAGAGTCAAGAGGCTGTCATGGAGGGGCAGCTGCACATGTTTATATTTCTCACAGTTTTCCACACTAAGAAGATAGAAGAAGTAGCTCACCAAATGCTGCAGGAATTGTTCCAGTTCAGGAGCCAATGAAAAGCTGAAGTTAACTGAATTCTGGCTAGCCAAAGGTAATTCTATTGCTTCGTTCAGTGTCCCTATCTGTTCATCACACTGATACTTTCAATAAATCCCTTGTGCATCTGTGTACTCCTATTTGTTTCTGTGTTTATTATTTATTTATCCAATGTATACAGCCAGCCATTTGCCATTTGACTCTAGGTAGCTAACAACCAGCTAAAACCTATCAATAAATAATAAAAAACAGCAATTAAAACATATTATCCCCGAGGCAGCTCATACATCCATAACAAGTAAACCTCTTAAAATGGACTCAGTCCCTGGAGGAAAACCAAGTCCTTCAACACCTTGTGAAAGAGAGGGAGAAGGGTTATTATTGGTTTTTAATGCTGTTACTAAATGAGCTCTTAGTCTATTTCATAGGATTCATACTCCAAAAATAAACAGGGTTAAAAATAGAAAAGAGGCAGAGAAAGAAAAACCTTTATAAGTGAAAATATGACAACTTCAAGTCTTTACAAGGGCAGGATTTTAATGGCTGAATAATACACTGGAACGAAGCAGTAATTTCTTCTTGAATGTTGGGATGAATTATTTATGCTTTGACAACATTATGTGTCTCCAAAGCAGCTTTTAGTTATTCGCCTATTTGAGGCTACAGCTGATCTTGCTGCCTGCTCTTGTAATTACATTAACCTCTTGACACAACATGACAAGTTTTTCCTGTGAACTGCGATCAATAGCCCATAACTGCTACCTATTTAAATCAAGCAATGGTTACATTTTGTAATATAATTAGTTCCTTCCCCTTCCCATCTTTTTCTTCCTTCATTTTAGGGATTTTGGGGTGAAGGGAGTTTTGATCTGTTATCAAATTTGTTGTTTTTACTGTTTAAATCATTATTATAAAAATAAATTCAGGATTAGAATTCAAGGGAAAACAAAGTTTGGTTGCCCCCGGTGCCAAACGTGCAGCCTTTGTGTTACTCACATCTACATATAAATGGAGCTGCAGACCTTGGACCCAGAACATTTCCAGAAATCAATTATAGGAGTGCTGGTTCAGCTGGGCAAGGCTGTGACTTAATACCATTCAAGTCTACCAGATTATTCCCTCCCTCTGTATCTGGAGAGCAAAGTCACAACAAGCTACATGCTGAGAAAGAAATCAGTTCTCACCTGAATAACAGCCTGTATTGCATAAATCAAAGAATTCAACGTGTTATCCTTTTCTCTTCCCACATTCCATTATAAACTGCATCCTGGATGCATGCACTGCTCTTATTTATTTATTTATTTATTTATTTATTTATGTATGTATGTATGTATGTATGTATGTATGTATGTATGTCCTCCGCTACAAGGTTACTCTTTTAAGTTCATTCCCAAACCTTAGGCTGGGTGATAAATTACTCAACCCAAGACATCTGCAAATTCATAGGAGTGGTGACATCAAGATCTATTTTTCTTTCTATTATGGGCCAATTAAAGCTCTATCTAAACAAAATGAAAATAATACGACTTAGAAAAGGAGTGCCAAACTTGCAACGTCATGTGACGTGTCACGACATATCGCAACTTTTCCTCCATTACCGGCAATGGGGTGGGTGCGGTTTCAGCAGGACGCATCCAGCCCGGGGGCCAGCAGTTTGACACCCCTTACCTAGAATGATCTGTCTCCCAGAACCTTCTACATCTTTAGCTAATGTATGAATTGTAAGTTATTTTTGATGCACACCCAAATACCAAAAACAAAAGCCTGACCATAGTAATTCATTCTCAATTAATTTCTTGTTAAAGTACACATAGACCTTGACTTACAACCATTCATTTAGTGACCATTCAAACTCAGAATAGTACTGAAAAAAGTGATTTATGGCCATTTTTCACACAATCGTTGTAGCATCTCTGTGGTCATGTCATAAAAATTCAAGTGGTTGGCAACTATAATTATCACAGTTGCAGTATCCCAGGGCCATATGATCAGCATTTGTAATCTCCCCAGCTGGCTTCCACCAAGCAACGTCAGTGGGGGAAGCAAGATACACTTAATAACTGCATGATTCACTTAACAATTGCAATATTCACTTAAAGATTATGAAAAGGAGCACAACTCACTTAACAACTGCTTTGTTAACAACAGAAATTTTGGGCTTAGTTGTGGTGTAAGTCAGAACTGTATAAAAACAAACTTTTTCTACCACTAGTCAGATTAGTACAATTGCATGTCTTTCTAAGTGGTGTTGGTTTTGATTGAAATAAGATGCATGTCTAGGGACAATGGACACTACTCTGGATGTTATAAAACAAGTAACATTTTAATTGTTTTCTGGATGTTTGAACCTTATATAAGAATGTACTTGTATACACACTCCTACTCTACACAGAAATTTGTAGTTGACTGCACATTAGCATTTATCTTATGATGTTTACCCAAGCAGCACTAAACTGATTACATGAGTCTTTTTATGGGACCATAATACTCTGATCCACATGTAAGTGCAATCCTGTGTGTCTTCATTGACCTGTAACCTGTCTGATCACATCTGGGTGGGCTGCATAATACTGCATTGCATCTTTATGTGCCTAAAGCTAATCCCAAAAGGAGCTTTTCCAAAAGGCAACTGGACTTTCTTGGTTTTTTTTCCCTTGAAAACATTTCACTTCCCATCTAAGAAGTTTCTTCAGTTCAGTTCAGAACTGAAGAAGCTTCTCAGATGAGAAGCAAAGTTGAATCGAAACAAGATGGAATCACTGTTCAAAACATTTCTCTCCAACTTCAATTTCATTTCTGGATAGGGGAGCAGGTCTGCAGCTTATGAATCATTGCTACTACTAGGTAAAAGTTGTGATAGTATGTGGGTATACACATATGCCCTTGGTCTTCCCAGCTTTGGCTGACAGACCTACTTGTGGGAGGCCCTGGCAACAATAACTCATGCATTTATCATCACAAAATGGGACTACTGCTCTTTGAATGGTTGAAGTCCATGGAAACTGCAGTTGGTGCAAAATGCAGCAGGCCACTTGCTAATGAACAAGAGTTACCTGTCTTGCAAGTCCTACATTAGTTGATTGGTTCTGAATTCCATTCAAAGTAATGTAATTTAACCTATAAAGAAAGCTACTAGGCATCTCTCGGATCAACATCTTAACTTGTCTAGTATGTATTCCCAAATAAAATATGTAGCCCAGTCTTCATTGAAAAGAAAGGGGCAAAAAATAATGGTTAAGTGACAGGATGCTTTCCCTATGAAAATCAGATCAGCCCCATTCCAGTCCTTTTCTCTAAACTAGTAAAATTAAAATTATTCTGGGTAGAATTTGGATGATAACAAATGTGAACTATTTACATTACTATAAATAATTATTGAAATAAATTCAATTGTTTAATTGATAAAGCTCACAAATTAAAATATCTGAAGAATGTTTCTAAATAAAAACAGACTCATGTAATCAGTAAATTTTATTGCCATAATCATCTTTTCTCAATATGATACTCTGATATTGCAGATCCCAGAATTCCCAACCAAGTGTTTTTCCAGATGTGCTGGGATGTGCAGAAGGCTGTCCTAATTGGTGGATACAGCTGCATTTTACAAGTTTATTATTATTTTTAGTCACATAGTCTAGGCTAGAAATCATCTCTTGCTGTTGAGTTACTTAACAGAATATTGCAGCAACATCATTGCTCAACTGGTCAAATTGTTCCCTAGTGCACCATATCATTCAACATTTATTTGATAGGATATTATATTTCCCTTTTCTGAAAGGAAATGTTTTAAAGATACTTACAGCTTACTCTGATTACAATATTTGTGTGTGATTTAGCATCTTAAACTAAATAGAATTGTGAATATTATATTTATAATTTATAAAGTAAATTTATTTTAATTCTCTGATTAAAATAATGCAACCAATTATTTTTAAACAACTAAATGACAAAAAATCTTCTATAAGATATACTTAATAATGACAAATTTATCCATTTTATATAAAAATGTGGAGCAATTACAAACATAAAAATTGCAGGCTATGCTAAGTGCTATAACACTAAGCCATAAAGTGATTTGTTTGGTCTGGTTAAACATGTAGTTATGTGAGCCAGCCTTTTAGCTTCTAAATCATATTATCGCTTGTCATATGAACCCAGCCCTTTATAAGTTATTTAATAATTGATTGTTAAGTAAACCACAGCTTAGATCCTCATTATTCTATTACTATTTACAGTATTTAATTAATTAATTAATTAATTAATTAATTAATTAATTAATCAATTACTATTCTTCCCAACTTACTCTGAAAAGTGGGAGGTACACTGTAAGGTACAATTTTTTGCAGGATCATTATATAACCTTACTTTATTATTTATTTAGTTCCCAAATGATCAATGTACAGGTAGTCCTTGATTTACAACAATTCATTTAGTGGCCGTTCAAAGTTACAATGGCACTGAAAAAAGTGACTTAAGACCATTTTTCACACTTACAATTATTGCAGCATCCCCATGGTCGGGTGATCAAAATTCAGATGCTAAGTCATATTTATGATAGTTGCAGTGTCTTGGGGTCATGTGACAACAAAGTCAATGGGAAGGCCAGATTCATTTAATATCTGTGTTACTAACTTAACAACTGCAGTGATCCATTTAACAACTGTGGCAAGAAAGATTGTAAAATGGGACAAAATTCAGTTAAAATGTTTCACTTAGCAACATTGTTGGGCTCAATTGTGGTTGTAAATTGAGAACTACCTGTATTAATTTAGCATAAGTGTAATTATTCTTGTATTTCTAGTTACTTATAGTGGAGAATCATTTTGGTCTAGTGATCCAGGCTAGAGGAACCAGGTAAATATGAGCCCTAGTCCCATTTTAGGCACTAAAATTCCATCAGGCTATGATATCAGATTCAGATGATAAGCCAATTGGTCAATTCATGTCATAATGAATGAATTAACACTGGTCGATTCTACCCTCATCTCCAAAAGAAAAATGGATCCTGCAGTTGCAGGAAAATGCTAGCAGAAATAAATATTAGATGCTTCTAATAAATTTAAATTCAATTTATTATTTTTGATTTTATGTGTCAGAATTAGGCTAAAATGGCATAATCTACAATTTTGTTATGATTTGCAACTGGACTTTAGGAAACATTAAAAATAAAAAGAATCCAATATGTCTGAGAAGACGAGCTCAGCCTGAAAAAAGTCATAATATTAGTTACACAAAAAGCAGAACTTATTTTAAATTCATGAGCCATCAGTCAATAGGCATTCCATTAACATACAGATCTATGTTAACAATAATCAAACAGATCAAATTATCATGTTACACAATTTAAAGAATACATAATATTTTAGCCATTGTAATTAACATAAAGTCCTCTATATGGATATAAAAGAACAACAGTAAAGTAGATCTGACTTTAATAATAGCTATTACATTTTTTAACATCTAGGTTATCTTAAATCACAACTGAAAAGATGCATAAAATCACTGATGTCTAGGTTGCATGCTCAGTCATGTTCTTCTATATTTTTGAATGCCTATAACTAAGAGATATGCCAATTCAACAGAGGGATGAAAAAGCCATACCAGAGGCACCATTTTTGCAGCAAACAAATTGGGCTGTCGTTCAGTATTAGAAATAGGCTGCTTCAGTGGCTTTCTTGCTATACTGACCTCAAGATTCTGCAACAGCTGCAATGCAAGGCCAACAAATTTAAATCTAGGAGTAATGGCTTTCATCCAATTGCTCTCATGTGAGTCAGACAAAACTAAAGGAAACAAGCCAGAAGGGATTACATCCAACCAAAGCCAATAATTAAATGCCCAGGGCTATGCCTGTGTAAACATGGAAGGAAGATCAGCTTCCAGTTGCAGTGATAGCGTGAAATAGAAATAATGCTTCTCAAAAAAAAAAAAAAAAAAAAAACTTAGATTGCATTACTTTCAGCAAACTTGAACAGTTAATAAAGCAAATGTGAATGCCAGAAAATGGTTAAGAGTTTAACCCTGAAAACTTCATGCAATGAAATGATGCAGACACACATACACATATGAAGGATGAAACAGAAAGACACTTTCAGTTAGGTATTCATAAGTATGCTTCTGATTATTCAAAACTATGTTTAGACATTTAGAACTTTAAATTTCAAATTTGTCATTCCCCAATTATCATTGACAGAACTGATTTTTTATGGAATATTTGTTCAAACTATTTGCAGGTTATACCTTACTAGCATGGATCATGTTTGAGATTATTCAAGAAATGCCTTGATTATTACTTTTTCCATACACATTTTTGTTTGGCATAAGGTGCAGTATCAAGGCTATCCACGGGCTATGGTTTAAAAAGTCAAGAGCTGTGAGAAATATAAAAAATAGGTAGAGATTTTATTTTACTCTCATTGACTTTTTGACCACATCCTGCTGATACACCTGTAGAGCATTGCCTGAATATAATAAAACAAAGAAATATAATAGACTAAGGTAGTTAAGAACAAAAATAAACAGAACCAGAATGCAGTTTAGATCAGCAGTTAAAAATGTATGTATTGGTATTGATTGATTACATGGCATTAAGACCCTTAGTAGCCACATAGATAGATTTTCTTCATGATGTATGTATTGAGCTGGTTTGAAACACAGAAATTGCATAGGTCGGTGAAAAAACAATTAAGCCATTTTTAAAAATGCATTCCTCAGAGAACTGATTGTTCTGAATTAACTTTGCTATTCTTAAGAAGGATGTACATGATCACAACCTAAGTCAGGGGTAGGCAACCTTGGCTCTTTTATGACTCGTGGACTTCAACTCCCAGAATTCCTGAAGCTGGCTCAGGAATTCTGGGAGATGAAGTCCATGAGTCATAAAAGAGCCAAGGTTGCCTACCCGTGACCTAAGTCAATCCAGAGAATTGCATGCATGGGACTTATTTTCACAAGGAAAACACACAATCTTAAGTATTGTAAAATTTCTTAATTAAAACTATTTTATGGAAAAAGTTCATAAAATAATTTTGAATTGCAAACACTGATATATAATACACATATTTCACATATTTCAAGGAAGCAACTATTATTTTTTAAATTAATGACAATTTTATTCAGATTCAGCATAAAACAACAGATATTTTCTGTTCTCTGCCCTTTCCTTCACTCTTCTCATGTATCTATAAATCATTTAGCAATGATCATCTAAGAGCTGCTTTAAAAATGAGACATTATGTTTCCTTTGAGATTAGCCTGGGTTAGTATTCTATTACATTATATACTGCCTATAATGGACACATGTGTTCTTTAGCCATATCCAGTAACCCTTTAAAAGAAAATAATGGAAACTGGAGGACTGTATATAATACTATGTTGGGGATAGTTAATGTGGTATGTGACCTCTTTTTAAAGGCTTTTTCAAAATGTAATTAAAAAAAAATTCTTCAAAAGAACATGGTTCTTACAATGTATTCCTGTTCATTTTAATAAATGATCAGCAAAATGAGATATTGCTAAATAAATACCACACTAGACATTCAGAACTGCAACTTTTAAATATTTATAGAATGAAGAAGCTTTCTAATTCTGTTTGTTTTATAATACCAAATCAAAAAATCCATTTTGACTAGAAAAATCTCTGAATATATTTACCATGCAAATTGAAAATATAAAATCTCCATTTTCTTTTGTAAAAAAAAATCATAGCTGTAGTTTTGCAATTCGAAACTAAGTATTGTTTTCCATTATTTTGCTTTGATGAGAGGAATGGGAAGAGAGGCTTAAAAAGCAATCATAAATAGTTCTGGAAAAAAAATCTGGATTCTTGAAGCATGTGATGAGGCACTATTATCTATTTAATATACTGTTATGCAATTCTGTCAGATTTTGTTTTAAAGTATTCTATGGAGGTTATTGCCTAAGTGATTTTGTATGGACAGGCTAAATATCTACTTTTGCAAATTTTAGATAATTACTCTATTTTATACCTAAGATGATTTTAAAAAGAAAAGGTAATAGCAGTCAGTAGTAAATCATGCAATTGTTCCATTGATGTTACTACTATTACTGTTGCAGTTGTGATTATTATTAGTTTAATTCTTTCCCTCATGTCTGACAAAGAAATAAATTTTCCACAAAGTATGTATGTTCGTTTATTGTTAAATTACTATTTTCTCAGAAGCATACCCCACATAGATGATGTTTTGGGTTTGCAGCATAGGACCCATGTGTTACAATGGACCCATATGCACCAAACTGGGATTATTTGTTGACTTTATTGACTATTTAATAACAAAACCACTTCATAATGCTTGACAGGCCTCTCTAAGTGGTTTAAAGAGTCAGAATACTACCCTGAATAATCTGGGTCATCATTTTACCAACTTTGGAGAGATGGAAGTCTGGGTCAACCTTGAGCTGGTCAGGATCGAACTCCCAATAGTGGTAGAATTAGTCTGCAATACTGCATTCCAACCACTGAACCACTATGGCTCATTAAAGTGATTTAATATTAATAACCAAATGTATAGTATGGAATTAATACTCACTGCCAATCACTTAATCTCTTGTTTGGGTATTAAAAAATGCAAAGTTTTCTTCTGCATAAAGAAATAAGATAATGGATTGACTCTAAACTGGTTTAAGAAAATCCTGTCTGCACTAAAACATTTTAGCAATAGTATTTATTTGAACTGAAGATTACCATGAGCTCTCATTGGATAGATTGTCTGATGTTCTGTATTCCTATTTCTGTTAAGAAAGTAATGTAAATCATTTTCCTTTCTATGGAAATTTCTTCTAAATAAGTATACTTATATTTTTATATATTTGTGATCATAAGGATCTCACTCTTTATGTGCTGTGAAGCAAGATGATTGTTCATTTTATTTTAATTAGGAAATTTATAGGGCTACCTATTTTAACAAAATAACTTCAGTCATCTAAGAAAAAAAGTAAATACAGTATAAAACATAGTTTCTACACTGTTCATTCTATTAAATATTCATTACACCTACTACAAAATAAGCAGACATTGGGATGAGACCTTGAGTGTGCAATAAATTCATTCTAGATGGAATTCCTGAAAGATAATTCCTGCATGAAAGGATTCATCATATTACATTAATAGCTCTGGCAGTTGCCTCTGTTTAATGCATCTGCCATAATATAGATAATGCTAGAAGGGAATTAATTAGTGTAAAGAATCCATGTAAAAGAGTGAAGTAGCATATCTGCTTCTTAGGCATTAGTTTAAAGAGCTGAAATTGAGATATATAATTGGGTATTCCTATGAAAGTACAGTAGAATGTAGCTATACTATCAAGAAGACTTTAATCTTTTACTCAATTGGTGGGATGAGGAGTGCAAGTGTGGAAAAATGTAGTCTATATTTCCCCTGTCCCAAGTGTATATGCAGAAAAGGATCCTTCCCATCAGACTTTATAATCAACTGTCTTTGAAATTTTAAATTTCTGATATTGACTGTGCTATACTTTTCCTACTGATTTCAATATTGCCACTTTTCTTTCCTCGTGGCTCAAAAGCCTAGAATGAACATAGGCTAGCTGTTAAAAGAGGGGAACAGTATTCCCAAATCTGGGCACACATGGCAGAATGATTTTGACAACGTAACACATGCGTACTAGCTGGGGAGAATGAGGACAAACTGAGCAATTATGTAGCAATTGACACAGGTGCAACGATTGGCCGGTTGGGACCTGTTACGCGGTCCAGGAGTCGAGCGCAGGCGCTGGCTGGTTTATAAATGTCTCTCCCACTGATTCATTTGCACCCTGATGATGTTGGCAGGAGTCAATGAAAGCTAGGTCTGCTTTTAAAAAACTTTTAAATGTTTTATATTTAAACTTTTAACGTTTTATAAAACTTTTAATGTTTTAACTTTTCCTGATGCTCACATTTTATTTCCTAGTATGCATATACCCAGGAATTACTCTTTTATTTTTACCATTATTTATATATATATATATATCTGTTCAAATATGAACAATTTCAGTACTAATACTAAATACCAATACTAATACAATACCAATACTAAAACAAAAGCTTACTTCTTCCTTTATCTGTAAACAAATTGTTAATGCCTGGTCATTCAATCATAATCAGCAAAAGTCCATTAAGAGTTACCAGAAATAACAATATATACTTTAACTTTAATCAAATAAATAAACTTTTTATTCCTTTCCTTTCAACACAGTAACTTATCACTTTCTCTGAAAATACAATAGAAGATCTCTTCTCCTTATATCTTATCCGTTGTCCATAAACAAATATTTAAAGCCTCATCACTTGGACCTGATCAGCAAAAATTCATTTAGAGTTACCAGAAACAACAGCATATCTATTTTAACCTTTGATTAAATAAAGCAACTTTCTATTCCTTCCCTTCATTTTTTTAAACATTTTAAATTCCTTTTAAATAGGTTCCCAGAACTTGATTTCCTTTCATTTTCTCTTTGCCTCTTCAGAAACTACTTCAAAAATTTAACACAACTCTTTTGTAAATCAAAAATAAGAAAGCTGTAATATTCATAAGAAATATTTCAAATGTAAGATGTGAAATTAAATTAGTAGTTTCACAATATCAATTTGTCCTTTCTGGTTTAATGTACACACATTTCTTCAGTTCTGAGTCTTATATTTAAAGGTTTGGTTTACCTAACTCTATTAGTTTATCTAACTAATGGTGTATTCTGCTATATTATTATTTGAGCTGGTGATGTGCACTAGTAATATGTGATAAAATTATAAGTTAATGTATAATAAAATTACTCCTTTAAAATGGAACATAATTATTGCTTTATAGTAAAATTACTAAATATATACTTGATGTGCACAAGCTACTGTTACTATCAGAAGGGGTAAAAAGTCAACAAACTATATCAGCCAATCCTTTCTTATAATTTGCCTGAAGCCAGTGATCTGTGGCAATTTTTTTTTTGTTCTGCACCATTGTAGCTGCTGCTTTTCTTTAAAAGTTATTTATTGCTAAACTATAACTGCTGAGTGCATTGCATTTCTGATGTTCAGTAAAGGCCAGCAGTAAAGGAAATAATGCAGTTAACCTCTTTATAACTGATAATAAATTAGCACTAATAAGTTAGGTGCTGGAGTAACATAAGGCAATGAACTATTTTAAATTGCAGTGCTACCATGCCCCAATGTGAGAATCATGCATTAGATTTGCAAAGTAATTTAACATGTCAGGCTTTCAAATACAGCCTGGATCCTATCCCATCTTTGACTAACTTTCCTAGAAATCCCTTCAAAAATTACAGATTCAATGTTTGAAATTAAAAACATGCAGGACAAGAACTAATAACTAAATTATGATATTGATATAAGAGCGACAGAGCTACTCTTAACTGAATGGCTAAGCAACAGACTTTTTTGGATAATGTACGTGAGTGATAGCTTTTACAAATAGAATCCTTATAAACTCATTAAATTACACGCTTACAGTGTGTACTCAGCAGCTAACCCCATGGGGGTCAGTGAGGCTTATTACCAGGTAAATGGCTATCAGGTTACAGTGTTATCTTTCTTTTTCTTTCTCTCATATGAACACACAGCAGTTATACAGTTCTCCCTAATTTGTTATTCAAACTGCCATAGAGTCTGACTCCCAGAGATTCAACTAACAAATTACACACAATGATTTTTAGTAACTAATAGCTCACTTTTATTTTAAAATCTCACCATAATCAAAATTACCTGATAGCATGGAATATCAGAGCCTGGGAACTTGGAGAAATGAGGACAATCATTAAGGGGAGGGGGAAGCCTTTAGTACAAGTAAGTTGATCTTTGCTTTTTCATAGTCTAGTTTAGGACGAACATAAATACTTATAATCAATGCATGCTTCAATATAATGAAATGACAATCACAGGAAAGGTAGAATTTTATGCAGGAATGAAAATGACAAATTTCATTGACCTTTTGAATCATGTTCCTTTAAACAACTGGAGACATTTGGCAAGCTTCAGTGCCAAATTTCAGTTTTAGACACTGAGAAAGTCTTATGCAATTGAATGATTGATCACAAGGAATTAATAGAAATTAATTAATTAATTAATTCTTTCCTGAATATGGTGGAGTTGATCTTCCAGGGATTTTGGCAAAAAGTATAAGTGTAAATTTAATGAACATATTCCATCACCAGATTCTCTTAAACATACTAAGAAAATTATGGATAGTATTCTTTGCCTTTTTGAATTAGATGTCACAGAATAAAGTATAGAAATAAATCAATTTCCTTGGTCAGGTGAACTACTTATCAGGTTCAGAAAAAATAATTAAATCAGTTTCTTGAGCCAGAAATAATGAAGCAGGCTACATGGACCCTATGGTTAACAAAAACAGAGAGTAAAACTCTCTTACTCCTCACTCTAGTCTCCCCAATATCTCTCAGGATCAATACTGGCCAGACTACTTTGATTTGAGTCAGTCAAATCTGATATTCTTCTCCCATTATAGGGTTTTTATGTATAATAAACTCACCATCTTTAGCAATGCACCAAGACTGGAAGCAACAGAACAGGAGCTGTGTTGAGGTCTCCTGATAAATATTCTATTTTATGATCTAGACTAGAGCTCAGGCAAATCTAATTAATAATTACTATTTGATGTGCCATGGTACTAGATTAGATTGCAGTTAACGGATTTGGTGCTTTCTTGTTTTTCACAATATTAAATATACTGCTTAATATCAAGGCTAGAATACTTTTTATAAGATACTAGATTCCTTTGTCCGTTAAGAGAATTCTTAACCCAAACTGTGTCACTAGCAATGCCCCAGAATGTTTATATAGTAGTTCCTAGGAAATTTGGGAGAAAAGAACTAAGAATCAGCAGTTACAACATTCCCATACAAATAGATGCTTATGTACAAACAATAATGAATACATGAACACATTCCTAAATGCTCTTACAAGCAACTTGTAAGAACATTGGAGCTACTATGTGCCTAGAAGCATGTAATTTTTGTGATATTGAAACACAATATTTCTTCATCATCTTCATCTGCACATTTCTATCCCATGGGTCCTAGCTCTATATTTTGACAAGAATTGTCCAGGAATAATACACAGTGCATGTGAATAACAATCAGCCCTGCCTAGCTGCGTAGTCCTAAGCCCTATGATTCTCTTGTGACAGAAATTGTGGCTATTAATTTAGGCTCCTGCAGCTCAAGTAGCTAGCTCTCATTTCACTGACAAGATATCATGACAACTCAACAGTAAAAGCATACTGTGCAACTGAAAGGCTTGCTGCCTGGTAAATGTTTCTTTAAACAGCATGCTAGAATGGGAAGGCCAGAATTTTCCTTGCATAAAAACAGAAACTGGAGCAGATTCCTACCTCCCTAAATCATTTCCCTGGAGTTTGGCATTACTGAAGCTTTCACTGCACTTTAAGCAAGGACCAACATACAAATGCAGCAATAATTAATATTTTCATATGTTTAGCTGCTCCTAGTTATTATTTAGATTTGCATAAACCATAAATGCTGTAGAAGGATATGGCTGGTGATTTGTGATTAAATCTCACTGGTTATTCTAATTTATGATGCTTTTAAAAACTCACATGCAGATTTGCAAGCCAGGGAGCTCATTATGGAAGGTTCATTGTTTATTATATTTCACAATCCCCCAATGTTATTTTGCTTCTACTGCCATGTTGCTGGAGACAGCATAATAATACAGAGTAGAAATATAGAGCCCATTGTTTTGTGTCTGTTTCTTAATGTTGTTGGCAAATTGAAACAGTAATTGGAGCAAAGTCTTCTGGCAGGTTTCTCTGAGAGGTTTTTTCTTTTGTGGTTTGCAGATCTTTCAGGTTTTCCTCCTTGCCCAGTTGCAAAAGTATCTGGTTCAAATTGTCAGAAGTATTTGTAGCCAATGCACATCAGGTTTTACTTACTGCTTCTGAAATATTAATGGACAACATGCTGTATTAATAGATTTTATCTCTACTGCCTTATATCTATGAAGTGTAGCTGACAAATGGTAGCCTTGTTGAGCATGGACTACAATAATAACAGCTATTTACTGAAGAGCTCTTTGCTGACTGAGTTCAAGAGATGGGCAGTCCTAAAAAGGGGTGGGGATTTAGCTTCAAATTTGCAAGCCTAAAAATTGTGGAATATTTTAGGGCAGCACTTAAGAGTACCAGACTTGCAAAACTGACTTTGATCTTATAGGCAGATCGTTTATGTGAAACTGAAATAGGAAGGTTGAACTAGTCATGGACTTAGAGTCATGATCACTCCTATGGGAAAAAATGTTATATAAGGAGGAGTTATAAGTATATGATCAAACACAGGGACTGGACATACATCATAATGAACAATCCTTTACTTAAGAGATAGCTGACCTCTTTCCCTTATATACTTAAAGGTTTTTATCATGATTATTTGGGAAGATCTAGGAAAAAGTCATGACGTTTTGCTTGACATCTCACTTTATTCTTATACTTACTTGCAGGAAGTATTGTTCTCAGGATAGACTTGTGAAATAATATTCTGAGCATGAAAGTACTATTCTCTGTTGTTCTACTATTTACTGTCAGGATTCCCTATTAGTGTTCCTTAATATTTTGTTCTGGTTACAAATATGAACCAGTACTTAATCCATACAGGTAGAAGTGATATTATACAAACATTACCAATAACCACCCACACTTACTTAAGACAAATAAGCAGGCCCATGAACGATCTAATTTGACTGCACTGCCAGCTGCTGAATTTAAGATCAGCCAAAGTTCTATTACTGTAGTTGATGATGTGTTTCTGCACCATTTTCCTCTAGTCCAAACCTGACCTTGACTTTCATTATGGACCATTTCATTTCATTACTTTGCATTATAGAGACTTTAAGACAGTGGTTCTCAACCTTTTTAATGCCGCGACCCCAACCGGTTGTAAGTCGAGGACTACCCAACTGGTCGTAAGTTGAGGACTGCCCAACCGGTTGTAAGTCAAGGACTTTGCCTGGGAGCGCCGTGCATGCGTGGTGCCGCCCCCTGCGCCGGCCGAGGCGTAGCTGGCAAGGGGCAGCGACGGTGCAGGGTGACCACCGGCTGGGCCACCAGCTGGCCCAGCCCAAGGAAGGTAAGGCACCCGCCGGGCCCCACGCGTGCTAGCAACCCTCCCTGCACCCGCCAGCCTCCCACCTCCCACCCTGGCCCTCTTTTACTTACATTTTTAGTAGTTGCTCAGCAGGGAGGGGTGGAAGCTTCCAGACAGCTCACCTTCGCTGCAGACAACTTGCAGCACCGTTTGCAGACTGGGGCTTTTGGCGGGCTCAGCAGGGCAGAGACAGCCTGGACAATTCCTATTGGCTTTTGAAAGCCAATAGAATTAGACTCTATTCAAGAGAGTCTATTCTATTGGCTTTCAAAAGCCAATAGAATAAAAGGGAGTAGCACAGCTAAGGAAGAGGGGGAAAAAATGGCAGACTGCGTTGTTTGGCAACCCCCGTGAAATGGTCATTCGACCCCAAATGGGGCCACGACCCACAGGTTGAGAACCGCTGCTTTAGGATGTTGTCTACTGAGCATTCATTACATTAACAGCAATATAAGTTAAGTTAAGGGTAAGGGATAAAACATTGTAAAAAGATGTAGCTGAAATTAATAAAACAGCTGTAGACCTTAAATAATATGGGACTCATATAGATTGTATCTAGACTTGCTTGTGAGCAGAAAGGAATAGATCCTGCTGGAATATTCATAGGGGACTACTTAGTGCCTTTTCAGTTTGTTATAAAGCAAAGCTTTTTTTGAAACATGTATTATATGCCAGCTGGCAGGACCACTGAAGAACACTTGTATGAATAAAAGAGTTCTGTTTTTTTGTGTCCAACTTTACAAATTCGGATGCTTTGCCTTTGTATTAACTCTTAATTGTCAAAAAATACTTCGCTATTTCTTTCTTCATGTCTTTTAAAGAAATCCTTTATACTCTAAAGAAATAGTCATGGGTCCTTTGGCTTTGTGGTTAATGCTTTCTAGAAGATTTGTGAGAGGTTGAACTATGATGGTATTAGCTTAGCTTTGACTTTTGCACAAAGATTGTTTCAGCTACTTTGAGATTGACACTTTTCCAGTTATTTTCTCAGCAAAGGAACTCAAATAACATATTTATATATTTAGCATATGGTTCAAATAAAATAATTATTTAAAACTATATGATTATAAAATAGGCATGCAAAATACCTCCAGGTTACTCTGATCAATAAATGCAGCAACTACTATCCCCAGAAAGCACACACAGACAAATTAATCTCTAAACCTCAGAGAAAAACTGAATGTTCAGGAACAGTCTAAAAAGCTAAATTTTAGCAATGATCTTTTGCATTAGAGGCAACTGCAGTAGTAACCTAAAATTGCAGATCTGATATACTACAAAAACCTCAGAAGATTACTGACTTTTCTGTCACATGTAACAAATGCTAAAACACACTGTTCTTGATATATTTGATCTAGGCAAATGTACACTGGACAACATATACAATGTTAATAACAGGAATAACATTCTCATTGTACCATTAGTGATACATATCATCCTACCTACTCCTGCCTTCCCCATTTCTGAAGAGGTATCTGACCAAACACATATGTATTAAGTATAACATTTATCTGCCAAATCGAATTTTATTGGAAATAAAATAAAATAGAAGCCACTTCTATGCAAACATCACATTATTAGTAACAGTCATAAAAGTTAATGGAAGTGAACAAATTTCTGTTTCACTTTGGTAAGATACAGTACATGCATGCAAATAAAAGAACAATATCAATGAGGATTTTAGTTGTCACAAATGTGTAGTGTTTTTAGTAACTTCCTATCATCCTTGTATAGACAATGGCTAAGCAGGAAAACTGAAACGTTCCCTGGTAATGACATGGCAGATCTTACTATTTGGATCTGATTATAAAATATTTAAATTTTCCTGTAATTACTCTGCATGTTCTTAAATTATTACTTTAATAGCAAAAAAGGATTACAAAGTTGTCTATATAATACGTAAGTGAAATGCCACAATATATATATTAAAAAGTAATTTTGTTTAATTTTTAATCAAAAAATTAACCATTGACTACCCAAAATTTTATTGTCTTGATGGCTTTTTATCAGCATAGTCTTTTCAAGGCTGAACCTGTATGCAGTTCATCAAGTCATCTTTTAGTATCTGGTATACAACAATCTTTACTAGAACACATAACTATCCTTTTTGTAATAATCATACCACAATAGATTCAAAGTTCTTCATAAATAAATTCATCTATTGAGGATATCCAGACAATATAGAACAACCCAGATCCTGTGTGTTACGATTTATGTGAATCTACAACATTGCATCTTTAGCATGGAAACATAGACAACTAAATATCTTAAATATCTGTTTATGAGTCCCATAGACAATCTAAATACTATTAATGAATTAGAGCCATTTGAAGATCGTATTTAATTTGTTTGAAAATGCTTATCTATCCTGGAAGTACAGAATTATGTGGAATTTGTATTGAGTGTTCATTTTAACTCCCCTTTTAAATACATTTTCCTCCTTTTTTAAAGGTTACTTCTTATACCAATTGATACAGCTGTAGAGCTCTTCTGGCTAAAACTCTGTGGGGCTAGGATTATCATTTGGAGCTGCTTGAATAAGCATTTAGCATTCCTAAAGCCAGCAAACAGTTTTTTTCTGTAATTAAAAAAAAAAAAAAAACTCAAGCCAAAAGTTTCAGGCCACTTCAGTTACACATCAGGAATTCTCTTTTGAAACATTTACTGAAGAAGAATGTGTGTGATTTTTTTTCAATCCACATTAATTAATTTGATCTTCTTTAATATCAATTTACATTTTAACACGTTTCTCTTTTGAACTAGTTAGCCTATTAAGACAAACATTGAAAAAAATGTTTAGCAAAAAAACATTCCATAGTTTTAAAGATTGAAAAAAATTATTTCAATGATTGATTTTAATGTTGAAAAACATGTCAACAGTTAAAAAGAAACATTAATTTAATATTAATTTAAATCATAGAAAGCATGTGCTTTTAAGAATAAAGTTGTATTCTGTATTAGCTGTGGCATTGAACATTTGATTAAAATAAAAGCATGAAAATTGTGAATTAATCATATGTTGTCGGTTACATAATGCAGAAATAAAAAGAGCTAGTGATAATAGTTTATATAAGACATTGCATTAATGTATTGCTGTATCAAAAATCTGATATATGCTGTCTTCAAATTACTGACAACTCAGTTCTAAACTAAATGCTATATTTTAAGGTTTGGCTATTTATACACTACTGACTTATAGTGTTGAAATGATATAAAGCCTGTCCTCCTTACTGTTTTATCAGCACAATGATGGTTGGATGACTCTAGAAATTGCTATAAATCACCAATGGGGATCCTGCCTTAATGCCCAAGTATTTGAAATGAGAGAAAGTGACACTGTCAGCTGAATTGGTTCAAGGATAGTTTGTAAAAATGAAGAGTAGGCAAGTTAATGCCTATCAGCCCCCCCCCTCACTATTTTTTTTCCTCAGGATTCATAAGTTTTTAAAAAATATGGGACATTATCATGCAGAAGATTTCTTGAATTTTTTAAATTTTCATTGGCTGAAGCCTATAATTTTGGAAATGTCAAGAACATCATCTATGCTGCAGGAAACGCCAGGGAATAATTTCACTAGTTTGGCTTCTGGTAAATGAACATTTTGTGACTTGTCACCATGAGAGCAATTCTGTAAGTGTCCAAGCTACCTACTTCTTTGGGAGCAAATTCCTTATTTCATCTCAAATTTTCAAATGTGCAAAAAAAAAAAAAAAAAAGAGTCCTGTTATTGATCCTAGTTCTAGTCCTGTTACTGATAATAGGAAGACAAAAATCCAGAGAAGGGAGGGAGGGGAAAAAGAAAGGAGATTATGTGGTCTGACGATTAAGATAAAGGATTCTAAAGTCTTCTAATCAACCATGTTATTTCTCCTCCCTAAAAAGGACTGGAGATGGGTGGGAGAAATGATACAGAAGACAATCATATTTCTCTGAATAGATGGGTCTAGAAATTGCTTAATTTTAATTATAAAAACTGTTTCTATAATTAGAAGGAATTTATGAGAGGAAGGGGACATCGGTCACGCAGTAGAAGTCTTGACTGTTTTGCTGTATAATATACATATCATATAACAACAACAACAACACTTGCAACATAACACCCCAGACTTAACAATTGTCAATAAGAAAGACAAAAAAGTCTGGATAGTGGACGTGGCAGTGCCTGGAGACAGCAGAATAGATGAGAAAGAACTGGAGAAGATAAAAAAATACAAAGACCTACAAATAGAAATAGAAAGACTGTGGCAAAAGCAAGCAAGGGTAGTACCAATAGTAATAGGCTCTTTGGGTGCAATCCCAAAACAACTGGAGCACCACTTGAACACCATTGGCATTGACACATTCGTTATTAGTCAAATGCAAAAGGCGGCCTTACTAGGAACTGCTTCCATCCTGCGACGATATCTGTAATACTATCAAACATCCACATCTGCCTATCCCAGGTCCTGGGTAAGGACTCGATAGGTAGACAAAATGCCAAATCCAATCTGAACATCTGGCTGACTGTGCGATGATCCATAATAATAATAATAATAACAACAACAAAAACAACAACAATAATAATAAAGTTGGAAGGGACCTTGGAGGTCATCGAGTCCAACCCCCTGCTCAGGCAGGAACCCTACACCATTTCAGACAAATGGCTGTCCAGTATTATATATATGTAAGAAATTATATAGAAAAATTACAGAAAACCTACAGTAAGATTTTGTGAATGCACAGAAAAATTTAAATTATTTATTTTGTGAAATATTATTGTTATTCTTGGCTGCAATTGATAATATCTATGAGAAGAGCATTACAATGAATTTGGATCGATTACAGAGAGGTTCATACAGATTAATTTTACATTCTCATTGATTTAATTAGATTAAATTATGTCTCTTCAAAATATTTTTTTAAAAAATGCCATGTGAATTATATATACTTCTGGGTTGTCTTTGTCTATTTAAATGAGGACTTGATGAGTTTATTTTATTGGGTCAAATTTTGCATTTCAAAAATCATAGCTAGGATTAATATAGCTATTTCTGCTTAAAATATCATGAGCTGCAATTACCTAAGCATACTTTTGGCAGAATAAAATCTTTTCTATCAGTCTCAGAAATCATGAATATTTTGAGGCCCTACCAGAGGCCACCAAAGGGTAAGCTAGTCTGCTTATTTTCCATTAAAGTTTTAATTTTCATCTAAAAATAAGCCCCAGGACTATCTCCTTTGGTTACTGACAATATGTTAAAGTACTGCCATTAATTCATCTTTTTATTCAAAAATACATTATCATCTAGGGGGATTCATTGTTTGAGTTCTCAAAGTGAATAATAAAAAGACTTCTGCTCAATTAAATCAGTTCAAGGCCATTTGGAGCCAATGAAATAGCAAAAATGATAATTTGATAAAATAAGAAGGTATCATTTTAGCTTCATATTTAACTATCAAAATATGCTCCTATGCTCTATCATCGTGCAGTCTAAGTATTCTTAATAAGTACTGTAGTACAAATACTTCACTCTTTTACTATGAAGCTTATTGAGAAGTACAATTTCTCTCTTCCCTATAGGGGAGATGGGTGGCATAAAAGTTTAATAAATTTAATAATTTTTATCAATTCAAAGGAAAAAAGGATTGAAAATAATTAAGTGGATAATATATAACATCTATCTAGATATTATATATTATCTACTTAATTATTTTCATTCCTATCTAGTTATCTGTCAGTTTATCTATTTGAAATGATGGAATTTGGTAAAGGACATGCATATGCTTATATATAGATAGTTATTGACTTATTATCATAACTGAACTTAGAATTAGCGTATAAGTCATGCCAGTCATTAAGTGGGTCACCATATGGCCATACCTGATTTTATGATTTTTTTTTTGCAGTAGTTGTTAAGCAAATCCATTGTCTACAATGGGTGTTTCTGCCAGAAACCAGAATAAAGGCCAGTTTCCAGTGAAAAACATTGTAAATCATTAACTAGATGCCCAAAATATGATTAGATGTCCAGCCATTGGAATTTTTAATCCAGGTTCAAAATAGTTGTGGGGAGATCCAACAAAATTTTGAACAATTGCAAAGTAATATGTTGCAAGTGGAAGAGTAGCTGTACATTTACACAATCCATGTACAATATGTATATCTTGTCTATATGTCTTTAGAGATTCTCAGTCATCCAGGTCATGATTGTCTCAAAGATGCTTTTTCAAAAGGCAACTGGACTTTCTTTGTTTTTCTTGAAGATATTTCACTTCTAATCCAAGAAACAGAACTGAAAAAGCTTCTTGGATGAGAAGAGAAATGTCTTCAAGGAAAAATAAAGTCCAGTTGTCTTTGAAAAAGTACCTTTGCTCTTGCATTAGGGCTGTATTGATTACTATTTCTAAATTGATCTAGATGTGAGCTAAATAAAATTTAGAAGCAGTGAAAAATGAATGGCATTTCTATAGTATAAAAGTAGAAAACTGTGAAAAATATTTAACAAAACCCAACATCTTCATAGGTGACAATTTTCTGTGAACATGTACATCCAAACCAATAGAGTTTATTTCTGAAGTAATATGCATATCTGTTTTTACTATGCTTTTAAAATATAAAATCGGGAAACAAGCTGGCTTGCCCAGACCTGAGTTTACAACTGATAGCATAGCAGTTGAAGTTGCAATCAAAAGTCCTCAATTTAGTGGTGCACTGCAATTCTGATAATAGCAACTATAACTATAAGAAATAAGGAAACTTTGTGAGACAAGTGCATAAAGTCATTAAAAAATTAGATTAGCAGAGCTTATTCTGTACAATAATTTTTTTCTCCACCTTTACCATATTAATTTCTTCAAATTGTAATTAGTGTATGACTTTCAGATTTTATGCTATTTGTAATTGCATATGGGTTCATTATTGGGGTCAAATCTTTAATCATTTCACTATCCCTGTAACCTCTCCCTGAAAATTCAACTTTGCATATCTAGTTTGCAGATTCACTGTGGTAGACCTCAAAATAGATCTGAAATGCAGGTATAATTTCACTGGTAAATTTTGTATGTGAAATCTCTGAACAACTAATCAGTTTTCTCCACTTTATAATTGAAGCATAAACAAAGTATATTTTGCATGGTAAAAGTAATCCTAAATTATTGCATATCAGCTTCTAAAACCAAAATATGCAAATACTTTAAGCCAGATTTTAAAAGCTGGCAAAAGTAACAGCACCCACCCTAAGGACATTAATTGAAGATAAAGAAGAATAAGGATATGTCCACTGGAGAGAAACTGTTCCAAAAGAATCAAGATAACGTCTGGATACAGCCAGAAAGGTGCAACCTTTTTGGTTAAACATCTAAAGGTAAAAGGCTTTATAAGGGATCTGAAGGAAAAGGATCTCAGTAAGCATTACTGGAGTTTAAGATTATTTGCATGTTCATCTATCATAGTACAGTAATATCATCAGCATAGTTCAGGTTACTGATGCTTCTTTGTCCAATTTGAAAATCATATTTATGTTCTTCCAATTTACTTTTTGCAACTAGCATATAAGTTGAATAAATAAAGACAGAATATGCAGCCTTACCAACCTTAAGTCACTAAATTTCACCTTGTTCTGCTTTGACTTCCTGACTTGTATAGGTTTAATGTGAGCACATTCTGGGATTCCCATTTTTCTAAGAATATAATTCAAAGACTTATTTGTAATCAGTAAAACTGGGTTTTGGTATTCTTTGAGTTTCTCAATTATCCTGCATTCATCAATTATTATACTAAACTGTCCCTGCCTCTTGAATATCTGGAATCTCCCTTTTCTCATTCGTGTTCAATCATCTTAAGCATTCTTCTTCTTCTTCTTCCTCCTCCTCCTCCTCCTCCTCCTTCTTCTTCTTCCATATCCGTTATCGGACATTGGCGATCATGTTGGCGATCCTATTTTTATCAGCAGCCACATGAAAAAGCGTTGCTGAGTTTTTGTCTAAACCAGTCCCTTAGATTTTGAAGCCATGATGTTCTTCTTCTACCTGGACTTCGTTTGCCTTCAGTCTTTCCCTGGAGGATTAAATGGAGTATGCCATATTTTTCTGGGTGTCACATCACATGTCCAAAATATTCTAACTTTCATTTTTTAGTTGTTTTGATGATTTCCTTTGGATTTCCCAGGCAGCTTATCACCTCCTCATTTCTGATCTTGTCAGCCCAGCTTATATGTAACAGCCGACTGTAAATCCACATTTCAAATGCTTCTAGTCTCTTCAGGTGGCCTTATGTCAGAGCAGGATAGAAAAAATATAACATCTGACAAGCCTGATTTTCAATCTTAGGCTTATGTCATGACTGTAGAAGACCTTTTTCATTTTGAAGAATGCTGTTCAAGCTTTCTCTATCCGTGTCTTTACTTCAATGGTCATGTCCCAGCTTTCATGTAAATTAGAACCGAGTTGCCTGATCCTTTCAACTTTTTCTAATGGTTTTATTTGGCTAGTATGTGAATGTAAAGATATTGCACAATACTTTGCATACTCTTTTAAGCCCTTTTCATTGATAGTGTTATGTACACTTCTTTCAATCTGTTAACCCTTGTTGTCATAGTTTGGTTAGAACCCCTCCTTATATTTATATTACTTGCCACATTTATATAGATATTCCATTAATACCTATATACATTTTTTAACATTATGTCCATAATAGTCTGTCTATTCTTTAACATTCCATTTTGAGTTTGGAACTTCCCTTTGAATTCAGGTCCTTTGAAAAACATTCCTTGTTTTTCTTTCTCAGTCTTCATCTTCAGCGTCTCTACAGATTCCATAACACTGTTCCTTAATATCTCTCTGAAATTCTTTGTTAAGTTTCTTCCCAAGATCTTTGACTTTCTTGATTTTGGCTTTACTTCACTTCCTGATAATATCTACATCTATTCTGATATCCAGTTTGCTTTCTTCGGTATTTTGCTCTTTGGCAGTCTTTTTTGCACATTCATTTGTCTGTAATTTCTTCCACAGTTCTATTAGTTTTATATAAAAAATGTTCAGATCTTCAAAGCAATTATTGATGCTCTTCCTGGATATATGCTCAAGATCATATTATAAGAATTGATTCCATTTCTTTAGCTTGACTTGGAATTTGCAGTTGGGCAGTTTTTGATTTGTTACAGAATCAGCCCATGGGATGTTTCTGCAGTAATAACCTCCTTGTATCAATGATATAGTCAATTTGACTTCTGTGTACTCTGTTTGGCAGTCTCCATCCATAAAGGTGTTGTTTTAGTTGTTTGAAGCCTTAATTAACAATGAAACTTAATTGGATTAGGAGAAACTGATAAATTGTTCTTCTGTTTAATTTGTTTCCCAAACCATATGGTTCAACTTCATTTTCTTCATTAATATTTTCTAGTTTGCTTCTCATTCTCCAATCACAAGGAACATATCTTGTTTTCATTTTCTCTTCATTTCAGATTTAATTTGAGCATAAAATATGACAGCTCCTCTTCTTCTGCACCAGTGGTTGCAGCATAAACTTGGATAACTGCCATATAAAAGAGCTGTCTATGGAGTCTAACTGATGTTTGGCAATTGTATTGTACTCAGGCACTGTCTTTGCTTTATCCTTCCTAAAAGCAGTGCTGTTTGTTCTATAGTTTTCATGTCCTGATGATCAAACAGTATGATCTGACTGAAAATGTCTAATTACAATTTGCTTCAATTTTTTTATGCCTAAGATGTTGATGTGTACTTGATTCATTCTATCTTTCAGTGTGCTGAACTTTTTACTAATCATGTTTCTTTGGCTCCATGTTCTCACTGTAAATCTGTCCATGCATTTTTCAATTTTTTTTTTCTGCACGACAAGATCAACAAATATATGTATTGAAGGTTTTAATCTAGCTGCATCATAAATACCACTGGTACTCTAAAAACTCCTCGGCTTCCTTCAGTTATAGCTTATTACATGCTATCCAACTTGACGGGGGGGGGGTATCATCTGAAGTTGTACCATTAATCACTTTAGTTTGTTATCAGTGTGGTTTTCTTGGTAATATACAGGAGTAGTTTACCATTGCCTTCTAAACAGCATGAAATAATTCTTTTGCCATTTTCACTAAATTGATCATCCACCTTTGTCATTTTTCTATATATATCTTATGCCTGCTCTAGGTCCATGTCTAATATTGCTCAGCAGCTCAGGTCAGTTTCATGCCTTGGGTGACCCTAGTAGAAAAATTCCACTGTCACCATCATAATGAGGTGGCAACATTGCATATAAATGTAAATGTAAATACATCATGGACATTTCATGACAATTGACCATATCAGGTTTGTTTGTATATTTGTATGTCTGTGTAAACAGTAGGTTGTGAAGATACCATGTTGTTGAGGCATACTATATATGAATTAGTACATATATAGGACAAGAAGCAATGGATAGAAACTAACCAAAGAGAGAAGCAAACTGGAACTAAGGAGAAATTTTCTGACAGTTAGAAAAATTAATCAGTGGAATATCTTGCCTCCAGAAGTTGTGAATGCTCCTACACTGGAAGTTTTTAAGAAGAGAGAAGAGAGCCATTTGTCTGAAATGATATAGGGTTTCCTGCCTGAGCAGGGGGTTGGACTAGATGACCTCCAAGTTCCCTTCCAACATTATTATTATTATGATGATCATCGCACAGTCAGCCATATATTCAGACTGGATTTGGCATTTTGTCTACCTATCAAGCCCTTACCAAGGACCTGGGATAGGCAGATATGGATATATGATGGTATTACAGATATTGTTGCAGGATGGAAGCAGTTCCTAGTAAGGCCGCCTTTTGCAATTGACTAATGGCGAATTTGTCAATGCCAATGGTGTTCAAGTGGTGCTCCAGTTGTTTTGGGATTGTACCCAAGGTACCTATTACTATTGATACTACCCTTGCTTGCTTTTGCCACAGTCTTTCTATTTCTATTTGTAGGTATTTGCATTTTGTTATCTTCTCCAGTTCTTTCTCGTCTATTCTGCTATCTCCAGGCACTGCCACATATTATTATTATTATTATTATTATTATTATTATTATTATTATTATTACATATTAAATACACTTCTGATAAAGACAAAATTACAGTCTCAGCAGAATGCTTCATATAAATAAATTGCTTTGAATCATTTTGAATGAACAGAGTATTGCAAAGACACTAAACATTTGGTGATTCAGAAATTTGAAAGAAATTCCTTTCAACTCACGCAGTAAATTCAATTCTTTCATGGAATATTATTTTACTCATCTGCTTCTATTTTTAACTTGTGAATGTGCTGTGAAGATTTTTATTTTCCAGTGATGTCTCCCATTTTCTTTGCTACTCTTTCATTGATTACCAGGAAGATTAAGACCATTTCACAGGGAGGCCACAACTCACAAGATTTGGAACTTTTACATTGCAAAAGGACTCTCTGCCTATTCACCTAATGAGCACTTTCAGATTAGATGAAAAGTGAAACCACCCTGGAGGACATATATGGGGTGCCCCTAACCAACTTGCTCAGGTTGAAGAAACTATTTGGATAAGCAGTGAAACATTTCAAACCAAATAGAAGAAGTCCAGTTGCCGTGACTCATCTTCCAGACACCTCTATCTGGAAGATTGAAAATCTTCATTGACATATAGCTGTGTTGTTGTTGTTGTTTTTTTCCGCCAGACTGATATTTGGGTTTCCTTTATCAATTCATTTCCAAAAGTCTTTAACAGACCAAGAACAATCGCAAGGTATTTTGTAGAAGAGAAGTATGAGGTAGAAGCCAAAGAACAAGAACAAGAAAAGGTGATACTGTTTCTTAACATCATTGTGTTTATACACTCAAATTAAAGGTTTGTGAGCTACAGTCATGGCAGCTAAGGGATTTTTTTCTTCCTTCCTTCCATTTGTTCTTTTTTTGTGTGGGGGGGTATGCACAGTGCTTATAAGTATCAATTACAAGGTTTGTATAAATTATAGGGATGATGAATTTTAAAATTGCTACAATGTGTTTAAAGTGTCTGCAAAGAAGATATTAAGGAGGCTGCAAACCTGCTGCAGGAAATCTCAGACACATTTCTAGATAATTAATACAGTGTGCAGAAACTTGAAATCAACAGTGAATGTAGTAATTTAAATCTGCTTTATAGGAACACATTAAGCTAACAGTTATTAGATAAGGAAATGTTAAGATTATTAAGATAATAAAAACAATTAGTGTTGCTGCTCCAGAAAAAGTAGGCTTTTACACCAGAGAGACTATAGAATCGGTGAAGCAGTGTTTTTGTCAAGAGTTATAATTAGCTTGTTAAATTCTCAGATCTTTACATACATAGAAAAGCTTTAATGAAAAATGGAGAACAGTCAAATACTGCTATAACTCCACCAGGAAACTCTTAATGGTTGAAAGCTGCTGATTCTATGGTGATGAGCAAAATCATGGTGATGAGTCAAAATACCATCATTTCTAAATAGTGCATTTGTTAAAAAATTTTAACTGATATTTCCATGTGGAAATTTAGGTGCCAAATTTCAGACAAAAGATCTAGGGATTTCTCATTTTAGGAATATTTCCATTCTACAGTATTTGGCTATTTGCTATGAAAATAATGACCAGATAAGGAATGACTATTTAATAAGCCTCTAAAACTTCAGAAACAGAAATTGTGTGTGTGTGTGTATGTGTGAAAAAGAGAGAAGTTTTATGTGTGTTGATTTGTTCTTATTCTTAACAATGTTTTATCACCAGGCAAGAAATTAAGAAAGTTTCATGAGTGCATCTAGAGCCATAAGAAAACACAAAATGATAAACAGGTTTGTTTTACAGTGGCAACTGGATTTGCTCTGCTCTGGTTACCTTGACAGTGAGACCTAAAATCATCTCAACCCAGTGCTGTTGGAGAAGTCTTCTCTCAGCCTTCTTTCCTGGCATTATCTCTGAGTGATCAGGGCTCCAAAAGAGACCAAAGTGAAGCCACATGGTTATTTTAGAAGTGAGCAGACCACTTGAATGGAGTGCTTCATTCAAAGCTCTCTTTTGAAGTTTCCAGCTCTAAAAGCAATTATTGTCACTCAATTATTTCTAGAGTGGTAAGCTGATGCAAAGTCAAACTGGTACTGGAGGTTCTGAATGAATCCAGGGTAGAATTCCAAAAACTTTGTACAAACTTGTACTATATCATGTTTAAAGGGTGAAACATTAATTGATTGCATTGTAGTGATTAATATGCTGGACTAGGAAATTAGCGTATTCAAATCATAGTCAAAAACGTATTCCATACCAGCTACATTGTAGTTAAATTATATATAATTTGAAGTCATATGATACTTTATAATATAAATGGTAGAAAAGTGCCTTTCAGTGTGAACAGTAAAGCAAATTTTATTTACATGGATCTAGGCATTCTTATGTGCATTGTATCTGAAAGGACTCTTAATCCATATAAGTCTCAGGATATTCTATGAGTCAATATTAAAGATTAATGCAAGGCATAGGATTTGCCTTCCGGTATTCAATAAACTGTTTTATATATTGTTTCCAAATTGAAACGTTTGCATTTTATTGATAGGTATTTTTTCCTCTTTTTTAAGGGAGTATGGCTATTGATTTTTTTTTTATTCTTGACTAAAGGAATGTTGAGTAACATTTGGTGTATCATTCTTGACAGAAAAATAAATGTAAGCCTTATACTCCCATGCACAAAGCATTTTATTCATTTTCAGCAGTGAGAATAAGAGAAAATGGAATCCAAGCTCTAGTAAGTAATCTGATCTCTAAAATTATAGAAGATTATACCTTCTTTTATTTGCTATAACATTCTTTAGGAAAGAATGAAAACAAAATAGATATGTGACAGAAGTAACCTTTTCCAGTCAAGTGTGTAGCTTGATATTAAGAACAACTCACAAGAAAGAATGCTTTTTTTACACATACTGAAAATTCAAGTCTGAACAGGTTTAATTTTGATAAAGCTGGCATGAACTTTTCCTGTAATTCACATTCCCTTCTTTGTTTTTCTCATGCTCCAAGACCTAACAACAGTAACCTTTACTTGTATGGGTTCTATAGCTTTTGAATGAAATGTAATTTGCAAAGATTTAAAGGTTTTTTTTTCCTAGTTAAAATTACAAAGACACAAAAGAACAGAACCAAATGCAACAACACACATATGTGCACCCCTATACACGCACACACTAAGAGTTCTTAGAGACTGAGAGAGTCTTCCTTGCAAATTTGTTAGATAACTAAGTCAAATGTTCTTCTGGTTTCATCAAAATGTAGAACACCAGATAAAATTTCTTTTATGCCGTTCTGCTTGCACAAGGACCCAGCCAGATGTAGAAATGGATTCCTATAGTGTTCTATTTGCAAATAGTAACAAACATTTTTATAGTTTCTTCTGATTCCTAGAAAAGAGCATAACATTTACTTGCTTTATATGTTTTAATTAGGTAAAGTCAGAAAGAGAAAGATCAGCCTAGGAGAAATCTGAAAACTAAGAAAAGTACTCTTTCAAAATGTTATGAACAAATAGTTGTATTTTGTGATTATGGTCAAAATGCAATGCAGATTTCCCATCTTTTTTCATAATTTAAAGTGCTGCAAAAATTTACTTTATAGATTTTACAGTAATCATAGTAATATGATTCTGTTACTCTAACAGAAGTCAGAGCTATCTTTGTTATTTTTAAGTTTCAGGATGTTGCTATATTGATAAAGCAGAAAAAAACCCATCAAATAGGCAGACTTTTTATCCGACAAATTTGTTGGCAGAAATGCAAAACTGATAAAACCAAGTTTTATTCATACAACTCTCCATAAAGTAGCACAAATGCACTTCTGAATGTTTTACTCTGGTGGCTTTACTTTGATAAAGAGATGTAAGTTAAGTTCTTCTGTTTATATTGAGTTAACATTTGCAATGCCTATATTTATTTGGTCTCTTTAAAAAAGACTATTTAGGTACAAATTTAAGCATTTTATCTTGTTCTCATAATATTTTTCATTCATTTGCTCATATACACTTCCACACAAACACAAGGACACATACATACACAAACACATACACACACTCCTTTATTTCAATTAATCTTTGTTGAGTGAGAATATATTTTTTTGATATGTCTAGGGATTTTGATTTTACAAGACAGTACTTTAACTTGTCAGAGTATCAGATTTCAGCATAATAGTCACTATTGTTCCATTTCAGGACAGACTTTTACATTATTTCTGTGCAAAAGAAGCAAAACTTAAAGCAGCCATTATGTTTTTATGCAATTTTTAGGTTCCTCTCCTTCTATTTGCTGAAGATATGTGAAGGATTTATCACCATGAAAGACAGATTTAAAGCTCCAGAGAGTTCATTGTAATTCTCAGCATCAATTCACTCTAAAAAGAAATAGTATACTCCAAACGTTTGGGCATGCTGGCAGCTTTATCTCAGCAAGGGAGACTTTAGAAAGAATGATGGATGGTAAATCCTGAAAGTGGAATTCAATTGAGGATAATTGAGACAAAACCAAAGTTTTGGTTAACATAAGTGGAAAATATCTCTTGACACTGTTCTGTAATGTATGTTTCAGTGTATGGGACAAAATGATAAACTTTTCTATGAAAGGGTTACAAATGTTGGATATATCTGTAAGCCTATCTCTTTACCTGGAAGTAATTCAGTACATATAATACATTTCTATTTTAAAAATATCTTTGTATAAAGTACAATAATGAATTGAATGTTCATGTAAAGAATATCTAGGAATGCATTATTAAGTCTATTTAGTCCAATGAAATAAATGTATTTATATACTTAAATAATTGAAACAAACAAAAATGTGAAATGCTAAATTAAATATTAAATTACTAAATATTAAACTACAGAATTTTCTTGGTCAGTCAAAGGACATTGCTATAATTAAATCAAATGCAAATACAGATTGTGAGCTGAGAAAATTTTTTATATCCTACAGGTATTTCTGTTACCCTAATCCCAATTTAGAATTTCATGCTCAAGTCTAATTTTACTTTAAGATAATGCTATTTATTTATAAGAATGAAAATGTATCAAATTTTAAAACACTGTATCATAATATGAAACAAACATTAATCTCTTTTGTATAGAGAAAAGGATTCACCAAGTCAAGAAATGAAAATGCATGCTGCACATGTACTTTATTACAAACTCTGTATTCCAACTAACTTTGAGGATTCAGAATGTTTTCAGAGTAACAACATATCTTTTCTAGTCTATTATCCTTATTTCCCCTCAAAACACATTGGAAATGAGATTCTGTATTAAAGCATATGTGTACTATGCTTATTCCTTTGTTATTTTTGTTTGTTTTAAAAAGCAATAGAAAAGGAGGCAGTTAAGTGAGAAAAATAATAATTGGAAAGAAAGATCATATTTTTCTTACTGAGACTTTTAGGTGTATTATGAGTTTTACAGATTAATGTGCATGGCATTTTGTTTGCCATGTAGATACTCAGCATCACCAAATAATTTAATTTCATTTATTTTATTATTTTTTAAATTATAAATTAAATAGTAACAGAAAAATAACAAAGTATGAAGAAAATTACAGTACAAATACACACTTTCTCAAGGGGGAAAACAACATATAAAAGTTTTTTTAAAAGAAACAAATTATAACAGTTACAGATATATAACAATAACAATAATAATAATAATAAAGTTGGAAGAGACCTTGGAGGTCATTTAGTCCAACCCGGTGCTCAGGCAGGAAACCCTATACCATTTCAGACAAATGACTGTCCAATCTCTTCTTAAAAACTTCCAGTTTTGGAGCATTCACCGCTTCTGGAGGCAGGTTGTTCCACTGGTTAATTATTCTGTCAGGAAGTTTCTCCTTAGTTCTAGGTTGCTTCTCTCCTTGGTTAGTTTCCATCCATTGCTTTTTATCCTGCCTTCAGGCGCCTTGGAAAATAGCTTGACTCCCTCTTCTTTGTGGCAGCCCCTGAGATACTGGAATACTGCTATCATGTCCCCCCTCATCCTTCTCTTCATTAAAGTAGACATACCCAATTCCAGCAGCCTTTCCTTATATGCTTTAGCCTCCAGTCCCCTAATCATCTTTGTTGCTCTTCTCTGCACTCTTTCTAGAGTATCAACATCTTTTTTACATCGTGGTGACCAAAACTGGATGCCAAGTATGGCCTTACCAAGGCATTGTAAAGTGGTATTAATACTTCATGTATTCTTGATTCTATCCCTCTGTTAATGCAGCCTAGCACTGTGTTGGCCTTTTTGGCAGCTGCAGCACACTGCTGGCTCATATTTAAGTGATTGTCCACTAGGACTCCGAAATCCCTCTCACAGTTGCTACTATTGAACAAGGTACCCCCGATACTATACCTGTACATTTGGTTTTTCTTGCCTAAATGTAGAACCTTGCTTTTTTCACCATTGAATTTCATTTTGTTAGATAGCGTCCAGTGTTCAAGTCTGTCCAGATCCTTCTGTATCTTAAGCCTGTCTTCTGGAGTGTTGGCTAATCCTGCCAGTTTGGTGTTGTCTGCAAATTTGATGATTTCCCCATCTATCCTCTTGTTGAAATCGTTGATGAAGATGTTGAAGAGCACTGGGTATATGAGTATACTCATATATAACTATCATTCTTTTTAACCTATTGTATTCTGTATCAATGAGTCCCATATTTTGTTATACCTGTCCATACAAATTCTAGGTCTATAGGCAGTCCGCTAATAGATGGCAATGCAATCAGAGATTTTCAGTGAGAGGCCTGATTGAGTAAATGAGGTCATATATTTATCTTTCCAGTGCTGCAATATCATTCTTTTAGCCATACTAAGGTTATGTAGAATCCATTTTCACCTCAGAGTTGTCAAATTATATGTAATAGGTATGTACTTCAAGAGAATATTCTGAAAATTTTACCTTTTGTGGAAGTCATTTTCATGTAATTCATTACTTTCTTCCAGAACTTAGTAGTTATAGGACATATAAAAACATTGCTTTAAAGAAGCACTATCTATATTACAACTCCAACAGAATGCTATCTTAGTCCTTTTTTATGCAAACACATCCATTTTCTTTTCCCCAATTGTTATAGTTCAGTTTGCCCTTAAAGTTAATTCTGAATATTACAATTCAAAGAGGACAATGATAGATTCAAGTGAGTTCAGAAATGGACCACCTGTAAAAGCTCTGGAAACCAAGGCCTACAAGGCATGGTGAAAGGATCTAGGTATGTTCAGCAGAAAGCCAGTTTGTTGTAGTGGTTTAGGTATCAGGCTAGAAAGTAGGAAATTGTGAAATCCCACATTGGGCATGAAGCCTGCTCACGTGACTTTGGTCCAATCACTTTCTCTCAGGCCCAGAAAGAGTAAATGACAAACCACTTCTGAAAATCTTCACCAAGCAAACTTATCAAGAATTAGACATGACTGAATAAAAAGAAATAACAATGTTTAGCCTATAGAAAGAGAACTGAGCAGAAATATAATAGCTGTTGATGCATAGAAGAAGTCTTATTCTTTATTGTCCTAGAGCAGACAGCTGGACCAGAATTAGTGAGGGGAATTAAACTAGGGAACAAGAGGAACTTCCTGGATGTATAATTGTTGATCAGTGAACAGGCAGCCAACTGAGTCTATTTTCTTTGATACTCCACTAAATTATCTGTATGGAATATGTCCTTTTTGAATTCTGGATTCATAGATAATAGATAAACCTTAATTTATTAAAAAATGGGTAGAAAAAAGCTGTTTTATACTATATTGATACATTTCAGAAATTCAGTCTCTGCATGGTACTGATTTCTAAGCTCTAATTTCAACCAAGCTTCTTCAAAATATTTGAAGAATATTTAAACTGGATGTACTAATTCAATCTTAAAATTTTTTTAGAGCCATTGGCTTATCAGGAATTCTAAATGTTGTTGTTCGCTAATTTAGAATGGTGGCTCAACTAAAAACCAAGAACTTGGAAAAACAATGTCTTTTTACTATTTTACAGGAAAGAGGTTAAACTCAGGGTGAGAAATCTTGCTTTCCAGGTAATGTAGGGCAACCTCTATCATTCATGACTATTCTCCATGCTAGCTAGTTTGATGGAAATTGAAGTACAACTGCATTTGGAAAGCTATATTTTTCTCAACTTTGCCTTAACTATTACAGTTAGAATTAAAGCTTGCAATGTTTCTTTACAGCTGATATATGAGATGGGGCTACCAGATACTTCTTATATGATATGTTTATTATAATTAGTGGTTTCAAAGCTATGTTGCCTATTTATAAAGACATGCTCTTTAATCTTAGCAAAGGCATTTATCTCATCTGGAGAAATGTTATGACAAATTTAGAAAGGAACACTGAAATAATTACTAATTGACTAATATTAAAGAAATTACCTCTCTGGGCAGATATCAAGTATCACATGGAATAAGCAGAAAAAATAGTCTTGTTCAGACAGACCTGATTTTCATGCTACACAAGACGACAGGTTATTTATTTAAGTTTATTAATTGCCCTCTGAGATTTTCATGAAACATATGCCTCCAAGAAAGAATCTAATCCCTGGATATGATTAAAATTCACAGTTAGTCTACATTTTTAGATTTCATTTAGGAGTGTGCATGATAATGTGTTTGTTTCAAACTCAGAATAAATACATTGTGTTTTGGAAGCTTTTCTGAACCACTTGGATAAGCTGGGTTCAACTATGTAGTGCTGATACTTTGTTTCCTGAATAAAATGTTCTTTGAGAAAGAATTCTTGCCTTGAAGTTCTTTTGACGGGTTTCATCTATTGGAACCATGACATTAACCCTCCTCAATACTTCTCCTAGAATACAGATTTTGCTCTGTATCTGGACTTGAAATGCATGCTTTAATGTAGACATGGACCACCTGAAATTAGGTGTTCTTTACATGGAGTAGTTCATTCATGGAATGTTCTGTACATCCCCAGTATTTTTCCTTATTGTATTTTATTGCCGCTTATATTCTAGTATAGCTTTACAGGTAATATATTAGTATCTAATTTTGCTCGACACTAATCAAACTTGGTATCTTTTTTAACTCTTCTTTTAGCAGTACAATCAATTTGTAAAGAAGGAATGCAATTAAAATGCAAGAAAATTCTGTTTTAAGCAAATAACCAAGACATGCTTTATTGGAATTAGGAATGGATATTGTTACATTTGGTTGTAGTCAGCCAAAGGGTTAAATTGCACTTGGAAGGTTCTTTTTTTAAATATTCCAGTTGTAAACTACTGCCAGATTTTATCTTTATCTACTTTCTCCTCAATCTTTGGTAGAAATTGTCCATCAATGCTTTTACTTGCCATCATTTTGTTTCTGCTTTTAAATTTAGTTTTTGTTAATTTGCTCTTGAAATTATCTTTGTTCCGAGGTGAATGAGGAGAATCCTGTCTTCCATTGTACCACAGAATCATTTTTGAAAAGATACATAGTGTTCAGACTTCACTTGGTCACATAGACCAGGCCATGAGATACAACTCATCCATCTTTACAATTTAGAAATTGCACTTTCCCATTCAATATTGTGGTAGAATCTGGGGGAGGACAACTCACAGTTACTGTTTGAAGATCAGGTGGCAACTGTGGCTTAGGCAGCTTTGGTACATATTCCTCTAGTGTGCTAGTTGCTCCCTTTCTTAGATAAGGATGCCCATCTGAAGGGCATCTGGACATAGTTACTTCAAGATTGGACTACTACATAGAAGTGCCCTTTAAAATTGCTCAGAAGCTACAACAGGTCCAAAATTTGGCAGGATAGGCAGTAATTGTCTGCCATGTGATGCCACTGCTCCATGAGTTTCACTGGTTGCCAATAGGCTTCTGGACGCAATTCAAGATGATGGATACCAGATTTAAATAACACAAGCACATATCCTTAGCATGAGAGACACCAGTGCACAAAAATATATATCCTAGCATACCATATATCTCTTCAGAACAGCTTTCCTGACAGAGACTCCCCAACTGTAGACATTTCATTTCCAAGACATCCCTCGGTAATCTAGCAGCATTTAAGACTCCTGGATTCAAATATGGAAGAAAAGAAGGCACGAGAACTGAACAGTCAAATAGGGAGAAATATTAGTTTAATACTAACAGTCCTTCTGTCCATTTTAAATGGCAGGTTACAAAATGATTTTCACAATGGGGCAATTTTCTTGCCAGGCAGATGTGAACATTTTCATGAGAGAGATATGTATCAATACAAAGATACAGGCCTACTTGGAAACAGAAGGCTAGTGATCCATAGATGATTTTCAATAGGCAAGTGGACTTTCTTGGGTTTTTTTTCCCTTGAAAACATTTCATTTTTCATCCAAGAAGCTTCTTTGCTTCTGACTGAATAGTGGAGAATAGAAAGATTTATATTCTTTGTAGTCATCTGGTCATTAGGAGAGAGAGAGAGAGAGAGAGAGAGAGAGAGAGAGAGAGAGAGAGAGAGAGAGAGAGAGAGAGAGAGACGCTAGCAATGTTGCAGTTTTGTTTTAAATGTGCTTGTCTCCTGTCCTCTATGTGTTAATGAAGCTATATTTCTACAGATTTGTATTCTAAATAAGCTGAATTTTGCTCTCTTTAAAGACAGTTTTTTTTAAAAAAAAACCAGTTTCCATTTGTTGCAGATCACTGCATTTTTTGTGCATTTGTGTATATTTTGATGCATCTCTTGTAAATATTTTTAATGTACTTCTCCTGTGGAGTTTTTGTTTTGTTATTCATACCTATTAAGGTAATGTTTATTTATTGCTCTCTATTCATTTATTTAACAGGAAAGGTTTGTTAACTGAGAAGAACTATCCTCAGTCTGGCATTGTTTGCCCAGAAGTCAATATCAATGAATCATCTTAATCAACAAAACATATCTTTGTTCGAGAACAATAAGCACTACCCAATTGATAAGGTATTTCCAACCGTTAAAATCAAATAAGAAATATAATGGTTCTATTTTATCTCATTACAGTTACTAGAGGATATTTATAAGTATATATTGCATTTAAAACATAACAATACACAAACTACATTGTTTTATATTATTAATGGTTAAATTTATTTCAGGATTATCAATGGCTGCCTCTGAAATATGGCCCAGGCCTACAAACAGAATTTTAGTAAGAACTAGTAACATTCAGGTGATAAAATCTATAAACAAAAATTCTGAAAAGCAAATATTCTACTTACACAGTTAATTTTATAGTGTTATGGGAGAAATTGTCAAAATGCTCCTCTCTGCTGCTTTTCAATATTTCAGAAAATGAAGAAATCCACTTATCACAATATTAAAAAGGGATTATGGTATCAGTGTTTATGAAATACTCAACACCAGTGTGCTCACTTGAATAAAAGGATTGCAAAAAAAAAAAAAAAAATAATGCTCAGGGATAACAACTGTGTAATTATAGTACCTATTTTCTGACATGGAGAAATAATTAGGAAAATTAGTAGCAGCTATCAACTACTGAACTACTCTCTCTCTCTCCCTCTCTCTCTTTTAAGAGTGAGACAATGTCTCTTCTGCACTAATCTTTGTTGCTTCCATTATTTCAATGGAATCTGCACAAAGGAAGCTTCTGACAGATTTTGGCTCTGAAATATCTGTGTATAAATATAAACTTTCTAAATAAACAGTAATTTTACTTGCTAATATCTACTACCAAGCAGCTGACTATATTAACTGTTCTAAATAAATTTGGTTGCATTGCTATCAATGGATCTTGTTGTTATTGTTAATTGCGAAGTCGTGTCCAACCCATCGCGACCCCATGGACAACGTTCCTCTAGGCATAAATGTTATCTGTTGTCCTTTAGTGGAAAACACCTATGGTGTTGTGGGTTATGCTTGCTTTCTAAATATGCAAAATAATTGAGTATTAACTAGAATTCAGTGCGTTTATTGTAGTATGATGACTTGAAGATATGAACAGTCCTTCCAATATGTTTCCTGAAATTGATCTACAACTACAACACAGAGACCATTTCTGAAAGCACTAATAAGAAATCTTTGTTCTTCAAAAATCTTAGTATTATTTTAAATATGCCATTTTTTAAAAAGGTGAAGAATGCTAAAAAAAAAAAAAAACATTCCCGAACTGCCTAATACAATCCCAATCATTACCTGGTGTAATTTGTGAATTATTGTATATATATTTAATTTAAAATTTGGTGTGAATATTTACTGAGTGGCAAATACTTATTCTTCCCTACCAAAATGCCATGTAGTCTATTTATGTGTATCTGATACTGTTGTATTAATATATGAAGTTCTAGTGAGATTGGAAATGTATGTGGAGCACCCATTAGTGCATATGATTCCTATCCAGATAGAGATAGACAATGACTATGTTAACATGTGTTTGTCTCATGCTGTATCAGTATTTGTTTTGATTCTTAGTACATTCATTTTGCTACTTATAGCAAAGAATATCATCAGGCCAGACAAACATTTTCCTTTGTTACCTGAGATTCTTAGCTACAGAATACAGATTTTTAATGAAGGAGTTATCAAAGGCACATGTTATAGAATGGCAATTATAAAAGAAGGTTCAAATGAAAATGGGAAAAAAACTACCCTTGTGCTGTCTTGATCTTCAAATTCTAAGCAATAAATTGCATCAGGAGAGAAAAAAGAAATCTTTAGCAGCCTGATACTACAAGCAGGCTCTACTACTTTACCTACTTTGTGCCAAAGTTTTATCTGCTCCAAAAATGATTCTTGTGCTGCTGGCTTTTTGAATAAACATCTTTCTTTTAGTTCATATTATGTCTTGTCCTAGTGACTGACACAAATTCGATCTCTCATCATTATCCTGGACACGTATATTTGCCTTCCTTTAGTTCTTTATTCATATTGCTACATTGTCATTGCTTGATCCAAAAAGGATCATGGATGAGGGGGGCTTTCTATCTGTTCTGCAACCCCAACTCCACCCTTTTCCTCCCATAGCATTTTAGTTTCAAGGTCACTTTTCTTTTTCTGCCAGGAAGCAATATTCACCAACTTCCTTTTCCATGAATGCAATATGGTGAACAAATGCACTTCTGGGAAATTAACATGGTGGATAATGCTGAAACTTCAGTGTTAGGCTCTTTGTTAAATTTGCAAAAAACAAACAAACAAAAAAACAAAAAACACAACAACAACAACAACAAAACCCTGAAAAAAGAAAAGAGGCTTTACAGTGATGAGACTCATTTATCTGAATGCTGTCTTTGCCTTCTGTGATTGCTGGCATTACTGTTTTTTCTGGCAGAGACATTGTTCTGCTATATTCTAATAAGATACTTTTCCCAGCTTGAATCTCTGTTTTGCAGCATTGTTGTAGATGGCTGAAAGATCTTACTGAATTGCCATCCAACAATGTGTTACATTGGATTCTTTTGAAATAATATGCATTCTACCATAAAATAAATCTTAGTATGGAGAAAGGAGAAGCAATGTGTATTTCTGCAGATCTAGTATTGTTCATACAAAAAAATGATAAAAAGCAGTGCCAGTGGTGTAAACATATCCTCTTCTATGTCCAGTATATTTAGTTCATATATTTACTTGCATATTTATATACTATTCTGGACAATCTATTTAAACTCTGTTCTAAACTGTAATGCGAAGCGTCTTGACTCAGTTCCGGTGTTACACAATGTCAGTCCCAAGATGAAGAAAACCTTTGCTATTAGCTGCAACCATGGTGGGACCTGGTAAAGTTATTTGAATGAAAAGCAAAAAATATGGGAAGAGCATAGAAGATGGTGCTGTAGATGACTTAAATCTTATAAGGCTTTATATATTGATGTAAGCACTTAGAATGAGAATCAAAAAGCAATCAGCAACTGTTGTAGCTGTTTCAAGAAATGAACAATGTGGTATCTTCATGGTTCTTTCTATATTTTGTGGATTGCATTGCCTTGGTAAAGGGATAAAACTATCACTTGAGTAAAGAGTTTATTTATTTAGGTGAGGCATTTACTCACCTCTTCTTTCCCATTCCCATCAGTATCATGTCCTTAAACAAATACATTATTGATTGGAATAAATATTTGTTTATTTGGTTTCAGAAATGAATTAGTTGAGCCAGGTAAAGAGTGACCATTGTTTTTATTTTATGATTGTACACTGCATTTATGACTACAATAAACTCTTGAAGGTATAGACTTCACAAAAAGGAGGAAGGAATGTCTGCTAAATCTAAATGTCCATTAAGTACTTCAGCATGGAGGTTTTTGTATGTTTTCCTTTTTGAGCCCAAATCATGTACATGAGGAATCGTATTCTACTGATAACAATGAATATCTCTTTAGAAGAAACAATTAATATTGTTCACACTGATTTGACAATTGTTTGAGACAAAGTGTATTACTGCCTAAAATTTGGAGAAACTCAGATTCAGACATTTATCTACAAACTCCCAAGTTCATAAAACAAACTGCATTGGCTTATTGAATAAAGAAACAGAATACAAGCTATTACTTCTTAGTACAGGCTGTGGCATTTGACTATTCACTTGAACACTGGGAATAGATTAAAAGATTCTTTGATATTGTTAGACAAATTTTATATATTGCTAAGTACATTAGTGGATTGTTCCTTCCCAGCCTGTAGCATTTTAACTTATACTTCTCATATATCGCAAAGATATATCTGTATTGTCACAAGAAACTATTTAAAGATTAAATGAAGCAAAAATAAACTTTCTAAAGGAAGGTCTTGCTGAAAAACAGCAAAAATATTACTTCTAATAAAAGGTACAAGGATAATATATATAAAGGTTAAATGTGAAAAGAAACCTAGATTTGTGATTCAATTTGGTTAATATCTAAGCAATACTCTTTTGTTTAATTTGATAATATTAAATCAATTGTGAAGTTATAATACTTGGGACATGCAGTTTGACTGTTTTTCTGTCTGCCTGCCTATCCATCTAGGACTTATATTCCCGTCTTTGCACATCCTCTTAAAAAAAATGAAGCAACATGTTGTGTGCTACTTATACAAATGAAACCCTTCTTTCTGGTAAGATTGACAATAATTCCTATGAACGAGGCATGTTTTTAAAATTATTTATGGACTCAGAAAGAAATAATGGATTGGAAAATAGCTCTGGCTTTTATGGTGCATAGGAATATGCATGTAAGTATTAATGGGTCATTATTATTTTTAGAATAACAAATCAAGGAAAGAAGCTTTTATGATTCCTTTCTATTTCTACTTTCCTCCACTTTGTCCAAATATCTTAGCAAAAAAAAATCACAATGGAGAAAAGACGAAAGTAAGATGTAAGAAGAACTTTGTACTAGACCTGGCACTCCTTCTCTTGAAATGTTTTCCTTTTACTTGCTGTGCTTCTGAACATTTAACAGCAGCATGGTGCAATTTTCTGATAAAAGATTAAAGTAGCAGAAAATGCTTTACCATACATCTGTGTGTCACACTTTGTTACAAGCGCAGGACCAAAAGCAATTAAAGTGCACTACTTTACACACTGAACACAAATGCACAATTGCATCTAGGATGGGTAGATGAGTCTTCCTGAAACTTTACTAGTTGTATGGAATATTTGTTTAGAAATGATAAGAATGTATCTTCAATCATATGCGCTACATCTGTTGAAATTCTGCTTCTTCAATGAATATTTAACAGTTTAACATTTTAAAAATATCTATGGAGTCTCTTTGTATCTTTTCTTGGATTTAACTGAAACATGAATATCCAGGTAGTTTGCAGGTTGCTGGGGAGATAACTATGCAGTGAAAGGTAAGATGCTCACACACACAGTCCCTGGTGATACTGTAAAGAAAAGCACTCCAAACCCTGTGGATGACAATTTCATCAAATGTTCTTCTCCTTTGATGGTGTGGGAGGTGGGGAGGAATAAAAATAGATTTCCTTTATCTGAAACTGAAGGACAATGGTTAGAGAAAAATGCCAATGAGAATTTCAGGATAGCAATATTATTAGTTTCAATGTACATCAATAACTAAAAAGGAATAAAAGATCCAAGAAAGGGGACTACAAATTAAGAAATATGACAGGCATGTGAGTTTCATGACTGTATGGATTCTTAGTCTCTTTTCCTGTTCTTAGATGATGTCCCATTTGCTCCTCAGTGTGGGCAAACTATGTCCCAACCACACCAAATTTGTTCGTTTCATTGCAATCTGAGCCCATAAGTGAGATGAGCTAAAATCAACATTAGCTGTTTTATAAAAATATTACTTTGTACCTCTTATTCTAACAACATCCCCAAAAGACTCAAGATTATGGAAAATGTGTCATATTTTGCTGCTCACTATCTTAGAGAAAAAGGCAGATAACCTGTTGTAGATGTGACTGGAATTGCATTTGTGAAATTGTGAGTCTTGGGAGATGCTTTCACCTCAGCTATTTCTCACTGAGTCTTTCCCATTACCCTTTGCTTCCTGAATATCTTTGATGCCTATCATCTTCCACCCACCCACTGCACACATGTTTTATATTTTTGACACTACCTTCTATTCAGGTTTGTATCAAGGCAGAGGAGTTTTCATTATTTATCTGAGAAGAAGAGGGGATGTATTTCTGTTTATTGTCAGTTTCCATATATTTGTCACTTTCAATTACTCCCCAAACCATTCTGTAAGACATATGGTTGTCCAGAGCTAGTCAATTTCAGTTCTTCTACTTTAGAGAACTTACCTAATTACAGAATTATAGCATGATTTGTCTCTCTTTTCTCTCAGGCTATTCCTGGTGTCTTTCCATATGTTTCTTTTTTTTTCTTCATTTTTTTAAAGCTTTGGAATTGTCTAAGTGGGATGAGAGAGGAGAGTTAGACAAACATAAAGAAGACAAATCTTAGTCAAACCCACCACCTTTTTGTTCTATTGCTATAATTGATGGATATTTTTCCTGTTGGTTAATAACAAACTGAAAGAGGCCAGCAGCAAAGCTGGAACAGAAAACTAATCACCATTCTTATAACAAGTGGCACATTTAAAAATCAGGACATTATTTGACAGTGGTTTGGAACAGACACAGTTAGGATAGGCAATGAAGACAGGCAAACTTTGGCTGTTATTGTTTTGCACCATTTCAAGAACTCTAACTCAGTAATGGGGAAAAAGCCCTTATTCTAAGTTTCTAACTATTCTCCTTTATATGAGTACAATGACTACAAGCATGTTGTAATAACAGAGGCAGGATTTTCACAAGAATCTAGTTGCTGCTCTCAATAGTTAGCAATATCTATTGCATGTGGTATTTGAAGTAACATTGGAGGAAGCAGTGAATAAATTTATATAATTTCAGATCCAGATAAGGAATGTTGTTAAATAAGTCCACTTCAGATACAGAGAAAAAGATAATGTGCTCCTTCTGCAAATGAAGTGAATAGCAATTAAACATCTTGCCCTACAGAAATGGAAATTTAGGCTGTTCATCACTGGCAGCCTTTGTCACCACATGCTCTTTTATCTCTTTTTAGTACGTGCCTTTATAACCTTATAAACTCTCAGCTAAAAAACTCTGACCATTTTAGAGGTCTTCATGTATCTTTGTGCTAATAGCATTCCCCTAGGGGTGAAGGAAGATGACTATAACAATGTCTTCCTGCAGGCAGAACGTTTAGAAAAGAAAAGAAACAATAATATGTGCACACCGATATGCTCATGCACTGACTCACACACATTATCCTGAACCATTACAAATGATAGTTACTGTAATTTATAAGGAATTACTTGAAGCACAAAAATAGAAACATTTAAAATAAAGTGACAGTTTTATTTTTCTCTAATTGCTTGACAGTAATAAATATGAACTTTGTCTACAGAAAGGATTTATTGATATCTGCTTTGCCACAAATTCTCCAGGGACCTCTTGAGAACCTTTCCCCTTTACCTTTATGCACTAAAAGGGCAATTCTGCCAACCAGAAATGCTTCAAATTGTATTTCATGATCATTTGCTTCTCAATAAGCATGTGCAGGATTGTAATTTTACTTTGTTTTTACAGTAGGTTCAATCATACAGAGGTTTACACAGAAGAAAAACCTTTATGTACATCCATATGCATGTCTATTGAAAAATAAATCCCACTGATTTGAGTGGGGAATATTCTGAAATACTGTATGTGCATATAGCGTTCCAGCCTTTTTCTGACATTTCTTGATTAGAACATCTACATTCTAAACTGGCATTCACATCTCATGAATATGATTTTGAAGCTCTTTGTATATATAATTTTGTTCTATTTCTCAGCCAGGATTGCATAGTGTAGTAATGAGAATATTGGATCAGGATTGGAGAGACCCAATTTCACACTGAGCCATGCAAGCTCACTTGTGACTTAGAATCAATCACTGTCTTTCAGTGGAATGGTAGTTGTAGAAAAAAAAAAACTGGAAGAAGTGCAAAGTATGCTTTGTGCCAGAAGAAAGGCAAAATATGAATCTAATGAACAAATATTGTTTTTTTGCCATATCCCATTTAGCATTATAATTACCCTGTGTAGTAGTACAGATTGCGAAAATGCCCTGAGAAAGGTTGTGACCTATGTCTTTTTCCATCTTAGACATTTTAGCTTTCTGCCACTGGTACAATGGGAAGAAACATTTTGGTTTCTTTATTGTAATGGAAAATGTGATAAATAACTCAAGCTTGCCAGCCACTTTGTGTTTAAGATACAAGAAGAGCTTTGGCCAAAATTAAATGACTACATTTGATAGTCACTTTGAGAACTGAAGCAGAAAATCCCAGAAGTATCTCTTTGTTTAGTATCTCTGACCCCAGAAATACTAAATAAATAACAATTTTATAAATTAGGGAGGATGGATGGGTGGGTTTGTGTGTAAGTATTCTGTTGAAAGCTGCATAAGACCCCAGGGCCACATGTTAACAAACCCTTGTCTAACTTTATGTCAAATAAATCTCTCACTTGCCAACTCTTCTTTCCTGTCTCCTCATCTACAGTGATTTTGTAGATAAATGTGAATTTGTCCCCTGATTCGTTATTTATTTATTTCCCACTTCTCTTATTTTTACAATACAATAACTAAACGGCTGTGAATATATCCAAAACCTCTTCCTCCTCCGATTTTTTCCACGAAACACTCCTGTGAGGTGGAGTTAGGCCGAAAGAGTGGCTGGTCTATCACACAGCTGGCTTGGATAAGTGGGACTTGAACTCATGGTTTCCCACATTCTAGCCTAGTGCCTTAACTATTAGAATAAACTGGCAAGGCAAATGTATCTCTCATCCCTCCTGAAGCTGTGTATTCAATGGAGAGGATTAGCAGTGAGCTGTTTTTCTTTGCTGTGATTCTGAATATGTGAGAAGTTTGGAAGCAAGCTTTTGTTTAACTAACCACAGTTAGTATTTTGTCTGCTAAACGTAGCTATGAAACATGCCCACTTCATGTTGTGTTTAACACAGCTGGTTTATTTCCATGAATGTTGACCACAGTTTAAGATGCATTATATTGCTATTAATTGGAAACAATGCAAAATATTCCAATTTAACTCTTGCTGCCATGCTGAGAAAGGGGAGTACTGATAGCACCATACAACACAAATTATTCTTTGATATGCTATCCCTGAAACAAAGTGGTGAGGGAGAGTGAGGATTGATTCCATTTGTTTTATAAAAAGTAATACAAAATAATGCAGTGTTTTGAACAGTGTTAACTTGGCTAAGCCTTATAAAGTAAATAAGCAACCAAGAAAGAAAAATGGTTTACGCTTTTTCTGCTTTTTTTTATACAACAAAGGTCAATGAACGCTATTAAAATAATACCTTGATATTTTGGGAAATAAGGTTTTGCTCCTCCTGTTATGCAGATCCCACTTGCCCTATGTCCATACAATGACACAGATGCCACTACATTGATTAGGTGACACAACTTCATTTCTACATTCATTAGTCATTGCCAACTGTATCACTTTGTCTAGGAACTTATGAGCTGCTAATTTTTGATCTCTTTGTGGTGTAGAATTCAGTGAGATACTTTGGAGACATATAAATGTCCCTGTAAGTGTCCCATTGAGCTATAGAGGTGATGAAAAGAAACAGTAAAAGAACAATAAGGACATTTGCCAGCTGTTCTATTTGAGATAACTAGAAAACGTATGATGCTGTGACAGGGACATCAGCATTTAGGAAATGGTGAAATAGCTTGCGAAGAAACAGGGAAGAACAAACGTTTCTTGTTTTGATTCCTTTCTATGTACATAAAATGAGAAATAATGTTGAATTATTCTGCTCATATAATCACAATTGTACATACTGAACATGTAATAGGGCAGCCATTTAGATTTGTAAATACTGGAATAAAAGTTTGACTGTGTCAGACAAAAGTAAAATGACACGCCATGTGATTTCATTCTCTTTTCCTATCTTCAGAAAGAAATAAGATAATTGGAAAAATGAGTCCCTCATAAATCTGATAACATTTTTTAAATATAGTAATATGAGGATAATACAGGTAATCCTTGTTTAGTAACTGTTTGTTATGACAGTGATGAAAAATTAACTTTACAATAAGTTCTTATGGTTATAAATTACATAGGTCTGTAAAGCAAAGGAAAGCTGAAGTAAGTTCATAAGTAGAACTATAGCAACAGCTTCACTTAATGATGAAATCGCCAGTCCCAGTTATGGCACTAAACGAGGACTATCTTTAATCTGTCTTATTCACCAACAAATGAATGGTTATTGGAAACAGCTGAAGAAAGCCAGATTGCAGAAGCTTCACATATGTTACTGAATAAGCTAATGATCCCTAGATGCCAGCATAGAGTTAGAATTTTCTCTTTCTTGTTGCTACCATCCAGTGGTGATATAGATGATTGTACCCCAAATCTGCTAACCACACAAACTCAAGAATAGCTAGCAGTGATTGTTCCTATTGATTCAGCTCTCCATAACAGTCACAGTTTTGCATGTGGCTCCTTGCAAAAACCCCTGAGTTTTTGTACTTAATGGTCATCTCTGGGAATTAATGGTTTCCATCTTACCACCATCTTAACTGTTTTAGTAACCCAGAATTTCTTGCTCTTTTCACAAATCAATTCTTTTTGTTGTTTTTACTTCAATTTTTAAAAATTTGTGCTATTAGACAAGTCAGGTTACAATTCTAAGCCTTCCAGAGTTATATATATATATGATTTTTTGATTGCTAACAAAGAGTTAAAGGGAGACTGGTATAGCTATTTTGAGCAAATTAGCTGTCATCAGCCAGCCATACCTTCTGAGATTCGAACCTGGGCTGCTTGCACGGTAGGCAGCTGTGTTGACCCCCAGGCCACAGGCTCTTTCTCACTTTGTAAGCTGTATCAGGGAGGGAAGAGACAGGGGAGGAGATACGTCTTGAGTGTTTTTTTGATGCACCCTGTCGGCCCAAATATGGGAAGAAGAAAAAGATTTCTTCTTGCCATATTTGGGCTGACAGGGTACATTAAAAAAACACTCAAGATGTATATGTGATTGTATATACTGTGTGTGTAATAAATAAGTTAAAACTAAACATTAAAATCCAATTACAGGATTGTAATTTTTAAAGTTCAGTAGTTTCTAGCTTTCTATAAGGCCTCCTTCTCCCAAAATCCTTTGCTTGGAACTCATATTGATGTTATTTGTTTCTTGACATTATTTTATCCTCATTAAACTCAGTTAAACTCTGTTCTACTGTGGACATGACTATTGGGACTTGTGGATCTGTTTATTCTTGGTTCCCACCTTGAAATTTTGCTTTAACATGCAGTTATCTATCCTAATTTCTGCATCATCAAACTCAATGGACACTATCTGCCACTGAGGTACCATTTGTATCATATATTTATCCATTATAATTCCTTAAAATTAGCAATGCCTTTTCCTTCTCTTTCTTCTTTATTATACATGGAGCTTTCAAAAAGTATTTATTGGAGTGCATGAAGAATAATGGTCATGAAAAAAGACTTTAAATGAAACTAAAATGAATATAGGAGCTTCCGCAATTCCCTAAATACGTAGTGCAAAGTATATAGCTCTGAATTATGCTCATGCAGAAATGTATTCTCTATCTTTTTCAATACAATAGTTCCATTTGAATAGCTGGGGAAAAAAATCTTGATCAATACGGAATTTAAGTAGCAAAGATAATAAAATGGCTTTGTATCTTACATAACAAAATGCTATTTTAAATGACATAGATAAATACATGAATCGTAAATGCATTTCAAATGGGAATGACATCACTTCTGATATTGGACGCACAATGTGCTTGTTGTGGGAAGACTAAAAAGGCAAAAACAAAAAGCAAACAAACAAAATACCAGCATGGTGAGATCTTTGGAATGGTTTTTCCAAACCATCTGCAAAACAGCTTGGTTCCTAAAAAATCTTTCCAGGCCAAAGAGCTTCACAGAGACATTGCTTTCCTCGCTATAAGATAAATGAACTAGTTTGGCAACAAACACCATGGCTTGGTGCCACAAGAAAGAAAAGTATCCTATATTTTCCTCTTGTGGGATCAACTCTCTTGACATCAACAAGAAAGTTAGTTACTTTCTGGCTGGAAGAGATGGATAGTTTTTGAAGCTGTTTGCTGCTGATTTCCTGCACTGAATGGAGAAGAAACTAAAAATTATCAGAGGTGACATAAATTGTATCAGCCAATAGTAAAATAGACAGTAATTTACACAGAGAGACAATGCCATTTGTTTATGTTGCTACTGATTAAATGCTGCACATATGTTCTGTTACAGATGTTTGTAAGGATGGCCTTACTCTATTTACCAAGCTAAAGTATATATGTAGGAAAATAAAGGTACTTCTCCCCTCCAGCCTTTTATTCATTTTAATTAATTAGCAATCTTAGAAGGAAATAGGCTCTAAGCATCATCCAGGTGACAGCCAAAATATGCTTGATCATCAAGCCATTTTCCTACCTATGCTTGTTGTTTTGTAATGCTATGTCAGCCTCCATACCTAATTTTCTCTTAAGTATTTTGAAGGAAAAGCTGCCATCTGTGGAAAACAATTTTCCTATTTACGTAGAATGGTAATCTGGTTTTTAAAAAGAGACTGGACAACCTTTTGTCTAAAATGCTATAGGGTTTCCTGCTTGAGCAGGGGACTGAACAAGAAGATCTCCAAAGTTTCTTAAAACTCTGTTATTCTATATGAAAGTTTGTCCATTCTACATACTGTTTAATGATAGATCATAAAAAGAAGGAACAAGAGCCTTGAATATCCCTTGAATGGCATCAGATATGGTAAAATGTCTTGTGCTTGATGTTTATTAATCATTAATGAATGATTAATGAACCTAACAATATAATTCATTAATCATTTCTGAATTTGCATCTATATTTATAAACTGCCAGTTAGAATCTTATGCAAATGTTTTTCCCCTTATTCAGTGATGCAATTCATACTTTTAGCATTACATTCTTCATCAAATAATCTTGTTTTAATAAAATCATTTCCTGTGAGTGCTACTCTTGCTACTCTTCCATTAAACATTTTAACTGTTTTATATATAGCTCTATTAATTAACATGGAGGCATATTGATTCTAACACATGCTTGTTGTTTTGAAAAAAAAACAATTTGCTTTTTAAATAGGCATGATTACTATTATGGCAGCATCCTTTATCCAGAGATTTTTTTCCCCTAGACCAGCAACAGATATGAATTGCAATAGGTTTTTTCATTGATAATTTAATCATACAAGATTAAATACAATTTTCATGAAGAGATAACATTGGAACCAAATAGAGTTTCAAACCATTATTACCAGATGTGATTGTTTAAGCACAAAATATACATAAAAGAGATTGAGGGATTATAAAATGAATGATCTTTAAAGTCTACCCTGGTACCATATGTCTTATTTTCAGGATTTTTCCATTGCACTCTCTCTCTTTGCTAGATTTTAAAAAGGGAGGAAAGAATCAATTCAATTTGTGAATTAGCTGAAAGCAGAAAAGGAAGGAAGGGGAAAAAAGTTTTGTGTGTGGGGGAAGGAGCTGACATTTTAAGCTAGAGAATCTCTACAGAAAACAGATTTCTCTTTGCAATCAAGATAACTTAACAACCATAAACAAGTTGTCAGAGGGAAAAAAATTACATTTTGCTGTTGCACAGACCACATACAGATGACTGATTTCTCTTTCAAGTTCAAGCACACAAAAGAGTTGTTTATACTTTTCAGCAACTGACCCAGGCTGGCATGACAATCTTCAAGATCCAAGCAAGAATGGCTAAAGGGCTTTCAAAATGCTTCTTGGCAAGTAATGTAGGATAACAATCAGAGGATGTATAAATAGCTTAAATGTTTGATAAGAGGAAAATGAAGTTGCTGCATTCTCAAGCCATGCTTTCTTACAGAGATTTAATCAGAAAGGAGTTTTTGTTGCATTGTATATTTAGGTATAGCTTTCTTATGTGTGCTATCATTCTGTATGCTTGCTAATGTGAAAGATTTATGTAAACAGTTATAAATATAATTCAGAGAGTTAGACTTAGCTATTGTTGTGGACATATAAATATCACAAGTTACTGATACAAAATAAGAGTTCACTTAGGAATTAATTTAAATTTAACAAATGTATTTGGGAGATGGATTGAACTCCTCGTTAGAAGAATGCAATTGCCTTTCTGAGGCTTGGGGGGATGATACTGAGTAAATGTCTTCTGGATACCTTCACGTTACCACTATTCATAATACAATTTTAGTTGCTTCCTGCATGAGAAAAAAAATTAATTATTCTGCAACACGAATTCTTGCTGAACTTAAATTGGGAGAATGAGGGCACTGCAGAAACTCATTTTATTACTTTGGGGAAGCCCTTGATTCCAGGGCCTTGGATCTCTGCTCCATGGTGCAGCCCTAAGTATGGCAAAATGCTATAATAAATACATCCAATGAATTAAGAATTTGACAAACTACATGGTTAGGAAGCAAAATTAGTCATGGAAACCAAAGCAACATACTAGTTTTGAAATAATGGTCTCAGAAGAGCAGATCAGTACTACCATTTACAGCAACTTGCAGCAATAGTGCTATATGAAAACATCCAGGTCAAAGAGGTAACTTCCTTGGTTCCAGTTGGTTGCTAGGCAATATCCATGCAGAGCTCTAATTAGGTCTACATTCAGAGTGACCCTTTTTAATATCCACTAAGAACAAATTAATCTTTAGATTACATTTTCTTGTTATCCAAATTTTAAATTAATACTGGTTTTGAAATGTAAATGTTATAAGAGACCATATAGATAAAGGGTTATGAGGCAAGCCACATATTGTGATGGAAAATAGGAGATCTTTGAGTCTCCCAGTGATCTGTATCCTGACAATCCTGTTTGTGATGTTCTGTATTTTAAGATGTGGTAGCTGACCTTCTATTTCTCTAAACAGCCCTGAAGATATGGGACAGTCTTGAATTATTTTTTTAAAAAATCAGGTGTCACAGGACTTGGTGTTATTTAAGCTTTTCTGAGTCTTTGGAGTCATGCTAAAAAGCTAAGGTAATAGTGGGCATTGACTTGGTTGTCCAGTTATTCTTTATAACCCCTGAATCTAATACTGCATTGTGGTTGTTTCTGTTCTCTATCAAAGAAGTTAGAAAATTCTTTGAAATTTCTTGTGGTGTTTTTGAGCTTAGTTGACTTTTGGTGGTAGCAAAAAGTATTTTTATTTTTTTACTACACATTTCCCCATCATTCTGAAGCCTTCCCAGCTGATGACACTTGCCATCTGGAAAAGCCAACTCCTCACACCAACTTCCATTTAGATTTAATTGAAGGATGAGAAGCTTGGGGCTGAACACCACTGGAGAGATGATTAATAATGCCTCACAGCTACCACATGACTAAATATAACCACAGGTATGCCACATCCATCCAAGAATTAAACCAAATTTAATGTTTCTGTTGGTAGAAATTTTAAAAGCAAATTCCTTTACAGGAAATGGGGTAATTAATAATTCCATTCTTTGGAATTCTAAGAGAGAATGATGAAAAGAAATAGTCTCTGGAGTTACTTATTCCCAATACAGCTTCTTCAGTGTACATAAATAATGGGAAATGGAGATAAGGTTATTAAGGTGAGGCTTTAGTTTCCTTCCATATAATTTTAGTCACATATAGAAAGGAATTTTCATACACAAAACTTAACTTAAGGTAAACTCAAATTGGAATTGTCTATCAACCTTGCATTTTATGTACTTAATTTATCTGCCCAGGAATTACCTTCTGATGTGTATGTGTGTGTGAGAGAGAGACTTTAACCATTCATTCAGTCATTTTTATTTATTTAGCATATTGCAGTTAATTAATTTTGATAATGTTTAAACTTTGTAACATTCAATCTATATTCCATCCAATCTAATTTATTTTGAATCCAATAATGTTGCCCACTGTATCTTTCTTATTAGATTTAACATATGAAGGTAACTCCTGAACACCGCTTCTGTCTCTTCAAATGCTGAAAATGGAAGGCTATCTTTGCAGTTTGTCAAATATTAATGAATTATGCCATTATTTAACTAAAATCATTTCTTATTCTGAAGAAACTGTAATCCATAACTATGGAACCATCCAAATGACTATTTAGCAAATTATACTTTAGCAACTTGGAGATATACTGCTTTTAAGCTTCTTTCCTAATTTCAGAAAGTGGCAGCTGAAATCTAATGGAATTTCTCCCTAGACATAGGATAATTCATTTCAATTACTATATTGACTATTCTTTTTATGTTAAGAGCACAGGAAGTTCCTTAAGCAGATTACACATGGTATATATACCTAAGAATTACTATAGTTCGTAGTTAGGAATGTGCAGGGAACTATTTTTGGCCATTCCCTCTTCACTTAGCAACAAGGATTTGCAACAACTACACAATTTAACTAGAAATTCTTGATGTGTATGTTTGGCAGCTGTCCTCACCCATTCACCCCAACTTTATAAGACAATGACTCCAATAAAAAAAGATCTCTTTAAAAGAATTAAAATTCTTTTAAAATCTTAGAATTTTTTTTGTTAAAATTCATCAGTATATGTAGTATGACAATTGGGAAGGTTTACATCAAAATTTAAAGGTCTGAATTCAAAATTCAGTTGCAAAAACAACTGCATTAGTAATTTAACATCTACAGTGATTCACTTGACAACTGTGGCAAGAAAGGTCATAAAATGGGGCAAAACTCACTTAACAAATAAATTTTGGGCTCAATTGTGGTGGTAAGTTGAAGACTACTTGTACAGAAGTAATTTGAAATTTCTGGTTTAACTGAACTCTTTGCTTTCCTTGACATTCCTAATTGTGTCCAACATCTGATGCAAACTCTATTAAGAAATGATGCAACTTTAGGATAACATGCACTTTATTCTATGGTCTAAATATTTTACATTATTTCTTTATCACCCTAACCTTATTTTAAATTCAGAAATAGGAAGTATTTATTTTTCCCCAGATTGTACTAATACATATATTTTTGTTTCTTGAGGCTTTATAGGTAATTTATTTATGAGTCATCATAGGCTAAATTATGTAGAATTTTGGTAAAAAAATGAACATTTAATTAGCCTTATCCATATTTAGTTTATTTGCAAATAATTTTTTATTTTCTAAAAAAAATTGTTACAATAGGGTAGATTGTTATAGACATTAAAATGCGTCCCTGTTTTTTTGTACAAAAAGTCAAATTGATAACATTTTGTTTTGTTTTTGAGCCAAACAAATTGATAACATTTTGTTTTGTTTTTGAGCCAAACATTGAAAACAGTAGATCGGTGATAACTCTGGTATTCATAAACCTAATATATGCATAAAAAGTATCTTAAATAAATATTTTAGGCTTAGGAGAATAATTTATAGCTTTTCAATTTAATTTTCTATTTACTATATTGAAAATCGTCTTTCCAAACAGCATAAGGAAATGTATATCCATGTGCAGCATGTTTTTGACTTGCATGTCAAGGACAGCACACTCTGGGGAAAGTTGGATAAGGACTCAAATAATATGAGGGCCTAAGGGTAAAAGTAAACTTTTATTAGTTATTATTATTATGACAATTAATTATTATACTTACAGTCATGTGAAAAAAGATACATCATGTAAAGTTTTGTTTTTTGTAACATACAAAAGTGGAGATGTCAATATTATATCTTCATTCAAACAATATATAAAAATAAAAGTAACACAATTGAGAAAAGGTTATGAAAAAAGTTGACTTTATGCTATAATTTATTCAATAACAACAACAACAACAATACTTTTTCATCCAGTGGCTCTATTACTGGTTATTGCCCTTTCTGGCAGAAATAATCTCAAGTAGGCATTTCTTATAACTGTCTTATAACTGTTTAATGTCTCTGACATAATTGGGAAGAATGTTTTCTCACTGCTACATGGTGATTTTTTTCAGCTGTGAAATGTTTGAGGGGGTTTCTTGCATACATAACCTATTTCAAATCACTCCACAACATGTAAGGTGACCTTGGCATGTGGAAATGATCTTGGAAGACAGAGGGAAGAACTGTAGCCAGGGCAGTTGTTTAATAAGTGGCTACTTAATCTGCAGCAGGAATGTAGGTGTGGCAAAAACCTTAGAAGAGTTTCAATATCTTGGCCTATAAAGGCAGACAAGGGAGAAACATACTTTCAAAGTTGAAAAATTCTGTTAATGTACTCTTACAATAAAGCAGAGCTAGTACTTCTGGGTGTGCTTCTTGTCTGGACTATATCACAAAACTGATAATTTCAGACCTCTTCAGGTCTTTTCTTTTTCTCAGCCATTCCTTGATAGAATGTCTAGGGTCATGTTGCAAAGTCCACTTTCTGCATACATCATGTTGGTATATATGATTCTCATTCATCTACTTGTAACTTTATAAAAAAAGATTGCACTCAATCATCAAGTGAGATTCATGGATGGATGGCAATGTGAATTTGTCCCCATCTGTCTTTAACAGTATTATGTAAATAGTGTTTCTGTTTCTGTACAGCAAATACATGCATTTATTTAAAACATTTATAATCATTTTGAGAAAATTTATTTCACTTACATTTACTTCAGGTATGTCCATGTTGCACTGTTTTCTATATATTTAGACCTGATTTCATTCTTCCAGCCCTACATTTGGTCCATTCTCTGAGTATAGAAACTTTTGATCAATATTTTTTTATATCTGATTTGAATGCAAATAGGGTTCAGTCTCTCAAGCAGATGAACTGAAGTACAGTATGTCTGACAGATCTGGAAGACACAAGGCTGACTTAAGATGTTAGACAAATCAGAAATAATCTTATGTGATTACAGCTATTCAATTTGCCCCATAAAAATACTCACCTATATTTTCTCAAAAAAGAAATCCCCTTGAGGCTCAGGTGTGTTTTAGGCTTTAGCAACATGAAGAGGGAGTGCTCTTCTTGAACTTACCATTGTTATTTGTAGTCTTTATAACTTGGACGTCACTGCAGTTTTTTCAACAATGAGGAACATTCATCATTTGAGTTGCAAAATTAAATGGTTTTGAATTGAACAATAATAATATCAAACAAAGAAGAAAATGAATGTATTATTCAGGTGTTGTCAACCTTTGAATATTTATGTGTATTGCATGTTAATCCAGGTTTCTTGGCTCCTTTCCTAACATACCTCTAATATTAATCTATGTCAAAACAGTTCTACAGTTTTTTTAAGGAATCATATCATGTCAATTGTTTAACACCATGATTTCTAAGGCATTGCAAAATGAAAGAATGTGTCCTCTTACACTTTTAATCTACTTCTTAACATTGTTTTTGTATCCCTGTTGCAGGATTTTTTAAAGCTAATTAACTGTGAAAAAATTGTTGAAAAATTACAACTTTTACCAAATTTGTATGTCCCAACAGAATATATTCATGCTCAAGAAATAATCACATATTATTATTTAATTCTTTTTCTAGCATAGAACTGTGTTCACTATTAGCTATATGTATCTCTCTAGCATCCCTATCCTGAGAATGGCTGTTAACCAAGGAGTCCTAATTGATAAGTAGATATTAGCAGGGTCTGCATATCAAAGACATTTCTATACTTGTTTCTATTATGATTCCTTAGGAAACAACTGAACTGAACTTAATACAAAGGTAGCAAATATTAAATCATAATAAATCATCAGGGTTTAGGCTAAATGTTCAGTGCATTTGCTGCCTCAGCATAGCAAAGCTACAGTATATATACAAATGATTTGGAGAATTGGCTTTATTTTTTACTCTATTTGTTCATTATGCAGTTTAAACAATGTGTATACAAGTGTTCACATGTTGCATTAAGTCATGATTGTTTAAGTTTCAGTTCCTCATCATGTCATCGTAAAGTATTGGGAAGCTGATAGAATAGTTTCTGTCAGATACCTTTGAGACTTGCCACTAGCTGGAAAAGCAGTATTTATTCTTCTTGGGGTTTTCTTGTGTGTGAGGGGATAATTGTGCCTTTGAATCAGATACCTGATTCCTGGCAACTACCTGAACAAATAGCTGAAATTTTCTTGGCAACTTTTCAGAAGTGGTTCATCTTTGCCTACTTAGGGCTGAGAGAGAGAGTGACTGGCTCAAAACCACACAGCTGGTATTGTGTCTAAGGTAGGATTTGAACTCAGTCTCCTGATTTTTAGTTTGATACCTTAACCACTACATCCAAACTGGCTCTCTAATATTTAGATAGATGGATAAATTAGAAAGAGGCCTTTGGAATGTACATCAGTGCAAACAAAATATTTTTACTTAAAACACCATGGCACCATCTTTCAGAAAGTATGAAGTGGCTGCTTCAAAGCCTTTCTCCAATAGTCCCACAAGTGCTTTTTCAAAAGGCAACTGGACTTTGTTTTTCCCTGAAGACATTTTGCTTCTTATACAAGAAGCTTCTTCAGTTCTGACTTCTTGGTCAGAAGCTTCTTGGATGAGAAGCAAAATGTCTTTAAGGAAAAACAAAGTCTATTTGCCTTTTGAAAAAGTACCTTTGGGGCAACCATAATCTGGATGACTGAGAATCATCATAGATGTATTTTCCCAATAGTTTCCATATATAAATACAAGAATTACTATTTTGCTTTTCTGGCAGTACCAACAGAAATATTGTCTATGTCCATATTTTGTCCAAAAATATGGTTTGAAACTTCCAGAAAATGTCTGTGGTTTAATATTCCAAGGGTGCTTAAGCAAATGTATATTTTGAAGCATTCCTTTACCAAGTTTTTTATAGCACTGTAACCTATATTTCTTATCACAAATACAAAAACAACCTGATTTTTCACAACTATCTGCAAAGCTGATATTGTATTTCAGGTTGTTTACCCCATTCAAATATTATTACATATAGAACATCATTTCCCATCACCAGTACTGAAATAAGCAAAAAAAAAAAGACTTTGTTTATGTATCGATAAGTATAGGTATTTCTACCCAAATCAAAATAGTATTTTTAACAAGGATAAAAATATAGCTGTTCTTTTCTCTTTTTTTCTTTTTCTTTAAGATATTTGTGCTGAACAAGTGACTGAACAAGAAAGATGTCATTTGGCTGACATTAGGAACAGGGTTAATTGGAACAGTCACAAGTTAAGTGTTCCGTTTTTCATAATGGTTGATGATGGCTTTTTGTCTCACTGCGTTTGAAATTGGGGCATGTCCCCTACTTATCAGTGCCCCTGAAAATGCTGTCTTTATGTATTAACCATAAAGAGTAGGGGAAAAAAGCAATCATTTCTCTGGTAGACGGATGATAAAATGACAAAACTGCCACTAAATAGCACTGGTTGGTTTTTCTATTGCTACTGACTGTATCTCTCATCTTTTGAGAAGTTGATTGTGATGGTTGACAATTGAATATGACTGTTTGGATTTAAGAGCTACTTTTCTCTTAACTGCTGTTAACTTGTGTACCCCCTTTAAGCATGCCACTAAATGTGCCATATAGTTTTCTTGAAGTTTGATTGCTGTAAATATTCATAGGTCCAGGTGGTTCCAGAAATATACATATGGTGAAGAACATGTGCTCAGATAATGTATTTCCCTCGAGATTATACACACGTGCTCTTGTTTTAGATATCTGGTTTCTAATTCACCTTTGAGATCTTAGTATATTTCTATATTTATAATCAACAATAAAACTGAGGACTCCCTCCATACTCTACAAAAACCTATGCATTAAAGTACAGCTACTTCTTATCTCTTTATTTATGACTTTAGAAGGAGATTCCATTGTATTCTGTTTATGTCTTATTCTATTTTGGCTGTTGTTGTTTATATTTTATTTTATTCTGTAAACTCTTGTTAAAAGATGAAATATAAATGATAACACAGCATTTGCAACTAAAAATATATATGCATTAAACATAAAGCTGTGTTTTATTAAAAATAGGAAAATGCCTCTCTCTCTATAGGATATAGGAAAGGAAACAATATCTCCAACATAAATAAGCTCTATTTATCATATACGTTTTTTTCATAAAAGAACATAACCTCACACAGAGGTTCCAATTTAGCTAAAGAGAATTTATTTATTCTGAAACACATTTACGTTTGTGTATGTGTGAAATGATACTGTACATGTGTTCATAGCATAAATATATAGACAGACAAAAGTTTGTTTCATATGCCTTTTTCATTTTCATAATCTAGTTTGTTCCCAAATGTTGTAATTCCCACACCCTGCAGTTGCAACACAATTAGGTTTCCTCAATAGTAATTTATAGAATTTTCATAGCATAACTCATCCATCACTGGTGATAAATAAAACCTGTTCTCACTACTATTATTTTGACAAAATAATAGTGGAATGATTCTACATGATATTTAGTTTGCAGTAGGAAAATGACATGAAAAAAGATATTTTGGCCAGATACTTGGCTTTAAATAAATAATATTAAAAGTGTTTAAATTTACTGGTCTTTGTTTCTGCTTTTATAAGTCACCTAGTGTGGAATATAATAAAGAAGCCATACAATAATTTTATATGATGACACATTGCCCATTCTATTATACTTGCCTCTAAATTAATTCATATTAAAGAAACATGTTTTAAAATATTAATCAAACAGGACCTGTTTCCTGTTTCATTGTTCATTTTATTGTACTCATTTGGATGTGGCTAAGAAATTGGTTATAACTAGCTACTTAATTGTCTCTGTTGACAATGAACTTATTTTCCCAACATGTATTTCTTAATTTGTGAGAGTATCTTTTTTAATTATTCCAAGGGCAAACTGGATATTTCTTCTATGCTAATATGGTTAAATTTGGCAAACTGCACAGCTTTAATACATTACATCATACATTTTTTGGAAAGCCACATACATACCCATTAGCAACTTTTCTAGTGACTTCTATTTGTTCATTTCCAAAATAGCATGCCAGCATACCATCTCTGTGCCAAGATACATTTTTTGTTCATACAAGTTTCCTTTCCTTTTTACTAAAAACAAAGCAAACAAACAAAACAAGCTTACATGTTACATACAAATCAACAATCTAACGTATAATAATAATAATAATAATAATAATAATAATAATAATAATAATAATAATATAGCCAAGATATTGTTATGGAGTTTGGCTTGGACAAATGTGCCACACTTACTATCAAACAAGGAAAAGTAGTGAAAACTGAAGGAATCAAGATGCCCCACAAAAATAACATTAAGAGTCTGGATGGGGAAGATTACTACAAATACTTGGGTATCCTTCAAGCTGACAACATCAAGCACACTGAAGTCAAGAAAAAGATTAGCGGTGAATACATCAAGAGAGTGAAGAAGATCTTAAAGTCCAAACTCAATGGAGGAAATACCATAAAGGCAATCAACACCTGGGCAATTCCAGTCATTAGGTACACAGCTGGAATAGTGGACTGGACTCAAGCAGAACTAAAAGCAATGGATAGGAAGACCAGAAAAATAATGACAATGAATCATGCCCTTCATCCACGCAGTGACATTGACCGACTTTATCTACCAAGGCAAATAGGTGGGTGTGGAATGTACATCAGATGGTTGAAGAAGAAAAAATGGCTTTGGAAGAATATCTGAAGAACAATGATGAAGATGCACTGAAATTAATATATCAGGAAGGCTTACTGACTACTGGAGAGACCAAAACTGGCCTACAAGAAAGACCAAATGAAGAACAGAATAGAGGCATGGGAAGACAAAGCACTACATGGCCAATACATGAAAAAAATAGCTGGGAAAGCAGATAATAATAAAACCTGGCAATGGCTAAGAGCAGGAAAATTGAAGAAAGAGACCGAGGGACTAAATCTGGCTGCACAAGACCAAGCCTTAAGGACAAATGCATACAAAGTCAAAATTGAGAAGACAGAAACAGACAGTAAGTGCCGCCTATGCAAAGAAGCTGAAGAAACAGTGGACCACTTGGTAAGCTGTTGTAAGAAGATTGCACAAACTGATTACAAGCAGCGGCATGACAAAGTAGCAACAATGGTGCATTGGAAGATCTGCAAAAAATATCATTTGCCTGTAAGCCAAAACTGGTGGAATCATAAAATAGAGAAAGTCATAGAAAATGATAAAATTAAACTGCTCTGGGACTTCAGAATTCAAACAGACAAGCACCTGCAACATAACACCCCAGATTTAATAATTGTCGATAAGAAAGACAAAAAAGTCTGGATAGTGGATATGGCAGTGCCTGGAGACAGCAGAATAGAAGAGAAAGAACTGGAGAAGATAACAAAATACAAAGACCTACAAATAGAAATAGAAAGACTGTAGCAAAAGCAAGCAAGGGTAGTACCAATAGTCATAGGCTCCTTGGGTGCAATCCCAAAACAACTGGAGCACCACTTGAACACCATTGGCATTGACAAATTCGCTATTAGTCAATTGCAAAAGCGGCCTTACTAGGAACTGCTTCCATCCTGCAACGATATCTGTAATACCATCAAACATCCACATCTGCCTATCCCAGGTCCTGGGTAAGGACTCGATATGTAGACAAAATGCCAAATCCAGTCTGAACATCTGGTTGACTATGCGATGATCAATAATAATAATAATAATAATAATAATAATAATAATAATAATAATAATAATAATAATAATAATAATGTTGGAAGGGACCTTGGAGGTCATCGAGTCCAACCCCCTGCTCAGGCAGGAACCCTACACCATTTCAGACAAATGGCTGTCCGGTCTTTTCTTAAAAACTTCCAGTGTTGGAGCATTTACCACTTCTGGAGGCAGGTTGTTCCATTGGTTAATTGTTCTAACTGTCAGGAAGTTTCTCCTTAGTTCTAAGTTGCTTCTCTCCTTGATCAGTTTCCATCTGTTGCTTCTCGTCCTGCCTTCTTCTAGTTCGACCAAATATACTTTTTTTTAAGACTATAGAAATTATGGGCAACTTCTAGGCAGTTCTTTGATTGGAGGTTAACCCATTTACCTAAAATAGAACAAAGCTTAACAGGAATAGCAGGGATTCTTCTCCAGGAAGGGGGGGGGGGCAGGTATTTTTTTAAAAAACCAGTTTGGTTTTGGTTGTGGAGAGAGAATCTGTGAATCTGAATAAGTGGACACATATTTTCACAATTTCAAATGTGGGAATTTAGGGCACTGATTGGAAACTCTGAGCTATGATCTGAGTGAAAGCCAAAGGTACACTGAGATTTTTAAAACGTTTAACAAAAATAAGAAAGTTGCAGTTGGGAGAAAGATTATTAACTCTTCCTCACCTTCACTTTTACAGATAGTCCTTTGACAACAATGGAGCCCAGTATTTTGCTTGTAAATCATTGTTGTTGTAAGTTGTGACATCATGATTGTTGTAAAGCAAGTCACCATGGTTGTGAATGTATCTGTTTTTATTTAAGAACAAGTAAATGGTGAAAACACATGCATGAATATGTCTTGCCCATGACTTAGTATGTATGGCCCAGTCTCCTATTTATGTCCAGGCATCTGATAGTTATCTACATAGGAATGCAGGTTGCAGGGAAAATTCTTTGCATTGTTTTTCATGCTCTATGTCTAAAAGCAGACTTTATCCATTAGTTAGATTTTTCAGCTTCACAATGGTGCACCTTTTTACCGCCATGTATCAAGTTTGCTAGGCATAAAGCAAGCCAAACTACATGCAACTTTCTTCTACCTAAAGTAAATGATCATGATCTAAAGCAAAGGCAGTTCTGGCTTAACATACTATCTGAATGGATATTTAAATAAAATTCCTTGTTCCAAAGAGTTTCTGAAAGTTGCAGGAGGCTGATGATCGGATGAGTTCTCCTTCATTAACCTTTTTCTTATTTGAATTTTTAGAAGTTAATTATATATATCTAAGGATAGTTTTAACCATTATTTCCATTTTTTTTTCTGTGTCTCATATACTTACACACACAGAAAAAATGTCATGCTGGAAATCTGTCATTAAGTTAGAAACTTTCCTGAACTTTATTTATATTTTATTGATTTTTTTAATGTAAAATTGTTTAAACCTGCTTAACCTTTTCAGATTTATTTTTAAAATAAATGAACTAAATAACAATTTAAATAAAAACTATAATATTGGTTATATTTGTATATTGATGTGAAAAAATCCATTGCTATTTAAAGATTCACTGCTGTATAGACTTCTAGCTAATATAACCATAACTAATGATCTAAATTAAATTGTGTTAACATCTCTTTTATAGATAATGGTAAAATGGTTTATGCATAACAATGTTGCTAGGAGCTATATCACTAGAATTTTTTGCTTCCAGAAGGACCACCCATGATGGGTAGATTATAGAGAAGGGGTCAGACAAAATATGATCCACTGGAGAAGGAAATGGTAAAGCTCTCTAGTGCTCTGCCAAGAATTTGATGTCACAGATTATTTCCTCATGCTAATGAGTTACCTGGAGCCATGAACCACCATGAGAGATACTTGATGGAGCCAGAACGTTGGGGCTTGAGGATATTTCCAGCAATTTGAGAGGTCAAAAGTGACCAGGGTACTTAAAAGATTGCTCCAAGAAGCTTTTCCCCTTATGCTGATCCTAGCCAACATTTTTTAGTTTTCTGAAGAACTTCAGAAAATGACTCAAGTGAAGATAAACTTGGAATGATGCTCAAGATGAGAAGTGAGCATGATTGGTCATGACTTTAAAGTCAGATTTGAGGCTACTCTCTGGTGATGAGAATGGCAAAGTACAATTATTTTTCTTTTTTTAATATATTTTATTAATTTTTTATAATAACAATTTTAGTGCTTAGTGAAAAATGTGTTGTCTAAGTTCATATACCGTATATTCCGGCGTATAAGGCGACTGGGCGTATAAGACGACCCCCAACTTTTGAGAAGATTTTCAGGGTTTAGAAAGTCATCTTATATGCCAGAAAATACAGTACAATATTGAATTTCTGTTTATAGATGAGCACAATAGGAGCTCCTTTGCTGCTAGAAAGCTTTGTCCTGTTAAGTGCTTATTTCTGTAAAAAAATAGGGCTGGCCACTAGAGGGCAGATTGTTTTTAAATTCAGAGAACAGCTACCCGTATATTCCTGCGTATAAGACAACCCCTGACTTTTGAGAAGATTTTCAGGCTTTAGAAAGTCGTCTTATACACTGGAAAATACGGTATTTAAAAACAATCAATAATTAATTTCTATAATTTATTAGTATGTTAATTGATAATATATTGCCTTGATCCTCTCTTCTTCCAGTAATATTCTCCTTTTGTCTACATTAAACAAATACAATTCTTAATACTTTCAATACATACAGGGTTGGGTATAAACATTTTTCTAGTATTTGTGCATATAATAATAACATCAAGATATAACATCTTTTCTAATCTTTGTAGAAGTCATCTTATTAAGTCATTATATGTCGTATTTTCAAAATTCTTATTTAAGCTTAATTTCCCCTCAGTATCGAAACCACTCTTATCAGTCATAATTTTCTCAAAATTTGTTATCTTTGAATATCCAAACTTTTCATTCAAATACACCATCTCAATATTTTTACATTTCATATATTATAAAAGTATTTATACTACTATAGGACCCCTTTATGTCCAAGCTTTATCTATTCTTTTAACCATGTTCAAACAAGTATTTAATCATATAGTACACCATCTAGCAATCTTACTATAGGGGTTCTTTATATCCAAACTTTATATATTTTTTATATATAAAGTTATATATAAACTTATTCAAACAAGTGTTTAGTCATATAGTATTCCATCTAGTAAGTTGAATCACATCACTTAAATCTAATTCTAATCTTCTTTTGCCAGGTCACTTTCCAAATAAGTAGGTTTAGCTTGCCAGGTTGTATTTTTGTAGATATTGTTGGGGATAAAAAGGACAAATTAAGTAGAATATTCGTTTTTTGTCTCCCATGCTTTAAATGATTCTCCTGACAGCTCTTTAATCCATTTTATTAAGTTTTCTTTTTTGTCCTCAAGTTTGTTTTGAAGTCCTGGAAAGTAAAACATCTTTTTTATTTCCTTTGTTGTAGCAAAATTTTGTGGATTTTCTTTTGTTTGTATTAAGTTGTAGTTCTCTTCATTTGTAGCTTCCATATTTAAGTCATTTTTCTCTGATTTGTATTATATTTCTCTGATTTATTTGTTCATTCTTTATCATCATTTTTGGGATGTTGTTTAGGTTAGAGATATGTTCATTTATTTTATCAAAGTTGTTTTTAATCTCATCATGATTTAAGACAATTGTCATTTGAATCTGTTGCAGCATTGCATATATTTTCTCCTGGAATGTATTTGCTTTGTCTTGAGTCATTGTTCCTGCAAATCTCTGATGCTCCATGCTAGGGTCTTCAGCAGGAGGTGTTAGGTGTGGTTTCTGTCACTTATAGATAAATATACAATATTCATTTTGTCTTCCTCCTCTAAGTAGTTTTTCATGGGTACCATAATCTCTTTAATTAGCTTTATCAAATCAACCCATCTTAAAATCCAAACAACCAAACCTTGTGTAGTTCTTATCTTTATATATGGTTTTTGTAATCCAATATGTTTCTAATTATCAAAGCACCACTGAAAACAGTATTTTGTAACAGTTCTTCTTTTCAGGGGTCTTATGATTATTAGCCAGCCAAGATTTCAGTCCAAAGTGTTTAACCACCTGAAAGCTTTCCAGTAACTTCCCCTTTAGAAGATTAACAAAAGGCCAAGGTTTTTCTTTCTCTGCAAACAGTCTTTAACTTAAAAATGCAGCTCAGTGTGTTTATAATCCCAGAAGGTCAGCAGTTTCTAAACATATATAATTTCACTCTGTAGTAGATAGCCCAATGCTTTTTTCCCAGCTTTTTTTTTTTTTTTTGCTATTTCTGGGCATCTTGCCAAATACTGAGTCAATGCAGCTATAGTTTTCTCTAATCTTTCACTAGGTGTCAGTAACTATTCATTTTCCAGCTTTTATAGCAGAGTTGTTGTTGTTGTTGTTGTTAGTTAATCATTTCATCAATACTTTTTCAGGTATGGAATTTCAACAGTTTTCTTAGTTTTCAAATTTATCCTGACTGTAGTACTTTTAACCTCATTTCAATATATTTTTGTTCCCCATAAGAGTTTAAATTGCTGCTTCCATTTATGGAAGGATTTTTGGGAGGATTTTTGTTTCTTGCGAATCTTTTCCAGGAAATCAGATACAAAATAGGAGAGAGAAGATCGGATTCCTCACCCAGTTTCAGGCACGCTGTTCATCTTTGTTCTGGTTAATGCCTTTGGATTGCAAGTAGCCTGGATCAAATGGGATGACTGCCATTGTTCTGCAATCATTGGGGTGCCCCTCTTTCTTTTTCACCTCTCTGGGGTGACTTTAGACCCATTTAGGGTCCCTGGAAAGGCAAAACTAGTTGTGCGGTCTGGAGCTCCGCATTCCCTTGGCCGTGCACCAAGGTGCAAAACCAGAAGTCCAAAGTGCAATTATTTTTATCTTTTACTGCATTGATGTAATGTCAGCCAGCTGGGTATTTATAGTATCCCAAACTGTCTTTGGGACTGATGGACCAGAAGAACTAATTAATGTAAACTGTGATTGACTGGCTAATCATTTCTTGCATATCATTGGTCCAAGTTGTTCCTAATGATAAATGGGTGAACATAATCTGTTGAAACAATAGCAGTTATATTATGTGATATTATTGGGATGTTTCTGAACCTTCGGTTTACAAGTATATGTACCAGGATCTTTGTGTCTTTACATTTACCATTTGTGCATTGGATCCCTTCCCTATCTGTATAATGAAAATGGCCAGGAGATGGATTGGGAGTTGAATAAGGCTACACCCAGTGCTGATAAGCTGCTCAAAATTTGTTGTGATTGCAATTGTCTATAAACCATGAATAAATAAATACATAAATAAATACATAAATAAATAATTGTCCAGTAGATAATGAAAAAAAATCCATATAGTTCTACTTTTTCTTTATAGATTATACAGAGGCATTTAATTGGGTAGATACTGTTGGAGAAATGCTTTCCTTTTTTCCCTTTTCTCTTCCTGAGGTCTGTTTGTCTAGTTGATCAGGATACAAATTAAAAATCTTTAAAACTTTATTAAGAGTTTTGTTCAAACATGCAAGGATACATTAAATAATATTTTCAAATGAAAGACCTTAACTGCACATACAAGAAGCTTATATAATCAGTTTAAAGGCATTTTAAACAATGCTGTCACATTGCCTAATCCACATTTAGTCATTTAAACATTTCTAAGCAAGTGGAAAATCTCCCAAACATTTACCTTTGCACATATGTATGATAGCGGCATTTCCACAACAAGCTATCATACTGTTTTGTTTTTTTTAAAAAAATCTGACATCTTTCTCATTTTTCTGTCCTGATTCTCTTCTCATGCAATAAACCAGGATGTATTATTCTTGTCAGAGATCTGAATTGGTTGTCTGCATAAGCATTTGAATTAAGGTTAAAGGCACATGAAATTTACCAATGTGTGTTTGAAGCCGTATATTTTATGCCTGGACTGTTTTTAGACTAAGATAAAAACAGAGTTGAATAAGAACAGCTGTTCTCCTTCCTAACATGTATGTTGCATGAACTGTGTAATCGCTGATCATCCCTGCATAAATCCTAGCATTCCGTCTGCTCTTAGCAAGTAGATCATAACATAATGCAGAACAATTTATACACCAAAGGAGTGTAGATATAATGTACTTCAGTTTAGTTATCTATCTAGTAACCAGGATTAAAAAATCCTGAATGGCCCAATAGCACTTGATAGTTGAGTATACATATCGTACTAAAACCTAATCTAAAACTAAAACTAAAATCTGAATCATCCAAGAATCATGCCATGCCTAAACAAATGTATAATGACTCACAAATTATGTGACCCATTTAATCTAGATTGTTATATAGTGCAAATTCAGTTAGGAGAAACAATTATTCCCATTCAGAAATGTATTCATTCCTTTGCTCTTTCATTTACTCTTGTTCTTAACACAATTATCCCAAACTTAAAGCCTTTTGCAGGTAAGAGGTGCTTTAAGTGTAAACTAAGAGTAGTGCACGTCCATGTTGGACCCAGTAATTTATTGATAATTGTTGCATCTAGTGGGTACATAGAGCCTACTGAGAATATCAAGCAATAGATTTCTTGCAGCTCATGAATTTTAGGTTTGAGCAGAGAGTGACTATAGTCTCCCAAGTAATGGTAATTAGCCAGACTGAGCTACATAATACTGCTCATTCTCATTCAGGAGTTTGACACAGTATAGTTTTGTCCCTGACATTATACCAGCAGGGCTCTTTCAGCTCAGTACCAAAGAAATATACATTTCATCTGTACTAAAGAACTATCTACAGGGAATAAGCGTAGGTGAGTAGTCTGCCTGCAGTTCAACAGAGAAACTTTAAACAGATATTTTTAATAGGCTGTCATTACTGAGGCATTGTCAGATATGAAAAGCACTAAATTGCATGGTAACAAATTGTGAAATATTTGCCCTACATGAAAAGAGAAGAAGAAAAAACAAATTTGCCAAAGTTCTCCCCTCCCTTTGCTATTAATAAAAACTTATGCGTAAGGTTGATTTAGAAAATATGAGAGTTAGAACTCACCCTCTACATGCCTCTTCCTTAATTCTAAATTCAAATGTTTGTTGATTTATAGTAAATGAATGTCATCTCTAAGATGCTGAATTTCAGAACTAAATTACATTAGCTTATTTCACCTTATTTTGTATTATATTTGTATCTGAAGACTTTTTATGCTACTTTTTGCTCTCCAAAGACCTTTACCACTGCTCTTAACAATAAGCATAATCTTGATTTAATGAGAATATAAAGCTGATACATAATTGAGCAGAATAAAAAGTGAAGTCAGAAAAATTAACTACTACTTAAATGAATAAATAATGCTGTAAATAGAACATGATTTCTCTACACAAATCATACATTCAAATAATTAATAGTCAGTAGGAGGATCAGCTCTTGGTTGCAAAAATCTGAAGGATCACTACAGGACAGCACAAATTTCTTGCACTGCTTAGCTGCCATCTAATAGTTCTTCGAATTTTTGTCCCTTAGCTATAGAAATAGAATCATAGGATTAGAAGGGACCTTGAAAATATACAGACCCTTCCATACTCCCCCATCTTTGTTGCTGTTATCTGTGCTCTTTCAAAGGTCCCAATATGTTTTTTTTTTTTTTTTTTTGTATTGTCTTGACCAGAACTGGAGTGTTCAAGTTTCAAGTGTGGTCTTACTATGTGGTCATAGAAATATATTATCATTGAGGCTATCTTTCTGTTGATGCAGTCTAGGACAACATTGACTTTTGGGCAGTGGCAGCACATTACTGGCTCATACTTAAGTGGTGGTCTACTAAAAACCTAGCTCCTCTCACAGGCACTATTGTTGAACCCCCTACAGTCTATTTTCTACCTGTGCATTTGATTTTTCCTGCCAAAGTGCAGGACCTTACTTTTCTCACCTCTGAACTACATCTTGTTGCATAAGACCCAATGCTCAAGTCTGTCAAATGTTTTCTGGATCTTGATCATATCTTCCAAAGTGTTAGCAATTTCCCCCAGATTTGTGTTATTTGCAAATTTGATGAGTGTCCCTCCAATCCCCTTATCTAGGTCATTTACGAAAATGTTGAAGATCCAAGACCTAACTATGAGGTACACTACTGAATGCTATCCTCCATGTACATGTAGTTCTATCGAGGACCATACATTAAGTGTGATTGGTCAGCCAACTGTATATCCAACTAGTGGTGGTGCAGTCTATCCTGTTCTATTTTATCAAGTAGTAGGCTGCAGTTAACTTTATTAAATGCCTTACTAAAATCGAAGTGTATTATATTCACAGCATTTCCTTTACCCACTAATATAAAAAGAGGCTATAAGGATTGTTTGGCATGATCTGATTTTAACAAACCCATCCTGGCTTCTAGTAATCATCTTGTTCAATATTAGGGGCTCACATATTCACTGCTTTATTAATTTTTAAGGATTTTTCTAGGTACTGATGTCAAGATGATTGGTCTGTGATTTTCTGGATCTACTTTTTTTCCTAGTTTTGAGGATTAGAACCACATAAGCTATTTTCCAGTCATCTGCAGTTCCCCTGTACTCCAGGAACTCTAAAAGACTGCAATCAATGTATTCCAAGAACACATCTGTCAGTTCCTATAGAACCCTGTGATGTAAACCATCTGGTTCTGGTGATTTGAACTCATCCAAGATGGATAAGTGTTCTTTCACCAATTCCTTGCCTATTTTGACTTGCATTCCTGCTCTGTATCCCATGGTGCTACTTTTGATAGTTTGGGTCTAATATATAATATATTATGATAGGTTAATAGTCATTGAATTGCTGTTCAAATACTTGGTGTCCATGATGTATTAAGGATTGAAAATAACCTTTCAAACTGTGCTTATCATCTTGTAATTACCTTGGAAAAGCTATATAGCTTTCTAGGATGTGGAAATGGTTTGCCTTTGGGTATTTAGGATCTTTGTTAAAAAAATTCAAACTTTTAATCACTGATCTGTTTATATTGTAATATCTTGTTTCTTTCTTGGGGGCCTATCTTTTTGAATAAGGTCTGTAGCATGCATATGTTAACACATGGCTTCATAGAGCTGTGAAGAATTTTGGGGTTGGAATAATAATCTATTCTAACTTTTGTGAGGTCTATTGAAACTGGCTCTACTATTTATAAGGTTTTGTACATTATACATTTGCTTACTATCAATGTGCTTTATAGCACAAAAAGTTTTTTTAGACCAATAAGTCCTGTACCTCCAAATACTATACAGATGGGAGGTCAGCTAATTCTCTTTAGTCATTAAAAAACATAATCAGTAGTGTGTGAATGAGGAACACAGATCTAGAAATCTCATCAACAGATCATGGATAAGACCACAGGACTGTCTATTGGGAGCCTGAGAAATGTTTTCTTTTTGTATGTTGCCAGATGGTGTTGAGATCAACACCTTTGCCAAAGAGCTTGATAGCTTGTAAGGGGAAGTTAAGCAAAGTTGAAATGGGAAGCAGATCAAAGGAAACAAGTACAAATGAAAAAAGGGCCTGCTGCTTCCTTGCCAGCTAGGTAGGGATAAGATTGATCGTTGCAGTAATGCAGTGAATTGCCCAACTACCATGTGGGCTGCTATTTAATACGAGTTAACTCTTTCAGTAGGAAACGTCAAAGTTTTCAGTCTGCAGCTGATATTTCAAGACTCAAGACATAAAAAGGTGTTTTTTATATAACTTGAACCCATGATCAATTTTCTCAAATGCAAATAAAATGGTATGAATATATGTAGACTGTATAAACTTTCATTTTCAATTTAAAGCAACAACCAGAGATCTACATATAAAAATACAGATTTAATCCAAACTTCCTCTTTCATTGCAAATATCTTTTTCAGGGTTGTTACAATGAAAAAGAAAAATTCATACCTGGTTTATACTAAGCAGATTAATTGCATAGAGATTTTTCGGCTTTGTATAATTTTTTGAATTCCTAGACATAAGAGAGAAGAATAGAATTCTATATCTAATTAATCCTATAAATGAACTTAATATACAATCTACAGAGTTTTTTTTTTCAAATGGGCATGATCTGTAAAGCTGATGTTCATAATTCCATTTTATGCACTAATTTAAGTATGTTCCCATCTTACCATAACAAACACTGAGCTAGTGCTTAGCAACCACCTTTCTGCAATTGCTATTAAAGCTTCATTTATTTTTGCTGCTTATGGAATTGATCCATAAACTTAGTTCCAAAAATGCTGATTGCTTGAGCTGGGTGTCAAGCTAAGCAAAGGTTCATTCTGGATAGATCAGATTCTACAATGTAAAACAATGTAA